>NW_008340588.1:9200957-9222503 GCF_000622305.1 Nannospalax galili
TTATTCCCAGGCAAATCATAACCCTTCCAAAAAATCTAATGCTGTGGCAAAGACAAATATTTTTAATTTACATCTTACAAAAGTAAATTTAACTGTAAAAGAGAGAACACAATCTGCTACTTATGACTCCAATTACTTGTACTTTGGATCTAGAGAAATAGAAAAAAATATGACAGAGGATCAGTTAAAAAAAAAAAAAAAACAGTTAAAATTCCTAAACTCCTCCATTCAATTAGTGATCACAGTCATAAATATGGAGACTGAAGGAACCAAGCAATGAGAACTTGGAGACAATTCTCACAGAGGCTTCCAGCCTCCTTCCCTTTCCCAGGGCTCAAGCCGAAACTTCTCCTTGCCTTGCTTGCCTAACTCATCCTCACACCCATGACTTGGTTGAAGAACCACCTCCACACATTCTTTCACGCATTGATTTTCCTCACACTACATATACCTGTCTTCTCCATCCGTTACTCCCTAGCATCCCTTCCATTGTACCTCAGAAATATATCAGTTTCTATCTCGGTCACTTAAAGGACACCACTACAAAAGAAAAGCTACTGTTCAATAAATGCTCATTAAATTTAATCACATATGAATTCATTTTTCTGCAGCCTGGTCATCAAACATAGCTTTGTGCTACAAAATGAAAAAGGCTGAAGATTGCAAAGTTATAAAAATTTAACTGAAATCATTGAACCAAAAGAAAGCTACACACTGAATTTGGAAGTTCCAAAGAAAGAGTTATTACGTCAAGTCTAAGCACTGTTCTTTAAAGCTTTGTTTTCACTAGGAAATTTCTTTTTCCAAATTGGGTATAAATTTTCTAGGCTGCATAATGAAAGTAATTAAGCTTACTATAACTCTGTTATGAATGTAATGTTTTCCTTTCAGAGGATTAAGATGGTGTTAGCCATATGATATTCCTTATTGGTTGGCTGATAAAAAAAAAAAATTGAACATATAGTCGCCAGAAGGCCACTAGTCCATTAAAAGTGAAATAATCATGAATATAAATTTGAAGCAGTAGCTAGTCTTATGATAAAGAAATTCTACTTGATAATTCTGGAAACACCAACTGGCTTTTGCCATCATAGATAACAATTATGTCATTTCAAATAAAATTTATTTATGCAAATTTGACTTCTTAATATTGCCTCAAACTGTACTTTGAGGGACTCTTCTGCCCAAACAACATCTTCTTACTAATTATGCTAAATTACAGTATACTGCATAGGGATAAATTACTTGGAAATTAATTGAGTTATACAATTGTTCTTTATAATAAGCCAAACTTTCTTTGTAATTACGTGTGTTACAAGTAATGATCAGCATTTACATTGGGAGACAAATTTATAATTATGAGTGCACATCTTCAAAGGAACAGGTTAGTTCAGCCAGCAATCTAAATTCTGTGTTTGCTACAATTTCTCAGACAAAAAAAATTTGACTGCCAAAGACACATTATAAAGTATTGCTTCTTAAACTCTTAGTAATATTTCTAAATCTGTTTTAACTCACCTAGTCTTATATCTGGGCGAATGAACCTATTTATTGTTAAATTTTTACTTTAAAGTGTGGTACCTTCTTCATTGTTTAGACATTTATGAAACAAACCTAGAAACTAAAAATAACCTTATTTTTTCCATTGCCAACTCCTAATTATCCCAAATTTGCATCACGCTGCATATCACATATGTTCTTTTTGCTTTGTTCAAAAGAGCCTGAAATTCTATTTAAGGTAAGATATTATCTTTTCAAATACAAACCAAGCAAAAAGGATAGCTTGCCATTATTTAGTGAAATATTAGATAATTATCTAAAAATATTAAACAGTCAAGTTCACTTTTTTTCCAGTTTTTTTTTTTTTGATACAAGTTCTCATGCAGTCCAGGTTGGTCTCAAACTTGCTATGCAGCCAAGGATGACATTCAGCTCATAATCCTCCTTCCTTCACATCCCAAGTGCTGGGATTAGAGCTATATGCTACCTCACCCAGCCAAATAGTCAAATTCTTAATGGCTCAGTTAGTGAACTATTTTAAAACATTTTACTTATTAATTTTATTTTATGTGTATGAATGTATCGCCTGCATGTGTGTAAGTGCCTCTGTATTGGGCAATGCCTTCAGAGGTCAGAAGAGGATATCAGATCCCCTGGACCTGGACTTATAGACAGTTGTTAGCCTCCAAGTGAGTGCTGGATATCAAACCTAGATCCTCTGCAACTTCAGCCAGTCGTCTTAACTGCTGAGCCATCTCTCCAGGCCCGAGTTAGTGAACTAGTTAAGCTCTTAAATGATCATCTTCATCTCTACAAGAAAAGAAATGAAGTTATTCAATCTTATTGTTTCCTTTCCTTCTCTTTTCTTCTTATTTGTTGGTTTGATTTGATTTGGTTTGGTTTGGTTTGGTTTGATTTGGTTTGGTTTGGTTTGGTTTGTGTTGAGACAAGTTCTTACTGGGTAGCCCAGACTGCCTCAAAGTTACAGTACTTCTGCCTCACAGGAATTGTACTACATTTGACTTCAATTTAACATTTTCAAAATTGTTAGATCTAACAAAAGTTCATTAATATGCTGGAAATTTTGGGGTGGCTGGCTGATGAAGTTTCAGGAAATTTCAGGAAACATCAACTTTAGCATCTGATAATATTATCTAAAATATAATACCATTAATTACTACATTCACACAAAATTCTTTTTTGATTTATTTATTTTTATTTTATATATAAGATATGAGTGTTTCTTCTGCAGGTATATAAGTGCACCTGTGTCATACAATGCAGAGGAGGCCAGGAGAGGATGTTGATCCCCTGGAACTGGAGATTCAGACAGTTGTTAGCTACCATGTGAGTGCTGGAAACTGCACCCGAGTCCTCTGCAAGAAGAGCCAGTGCTAGTTATTAACCAGCGAGCCATATCACTAGTCCTTAATAGTACTTTATGAATCTATCTTTAGTACCCACCTTTTAAGCAGTAAATTTACCTTCTTACAATGGGTAACGACATCTTTGCCCAAAACTCACATGAGGAAATCAGAGAAGGTTTCCATATCATCATCAGAGGAAATAAATAACAATGTTACCAGAAGGTCTTACCTTACTTTTTTTTTTCTTATTCTTTATACGTATAAAATGAAAGCTTAAAATATCTTTTAGAATTTGAAAAACAAAATATAAAAGATCACTAGTGTGTTTGGATGAGAAATGTCCCCAAAGCTCACTAATCTGATTCCTTGGACTCTAGTTGGTGGCATTGTTTGAGAGGTTTAGGAGGTGCAGCCTTGCTGGAGGAGGAATGTCACTGGGGGCAAGCTTTGAGAGTTTGTAGTGGGGGTTGGGGGGGTCATCACTCTTTACTTTTACTTTGTGTTTGAGGTTAGAGATGTGATCTCTCAGATCCTGCTCTGGCTACCTCTTGCTATGCCTCTCCTGCCAGTGTGGGCTCCCTCTCTGGAAATTAAGCCAAAATAAACTCTTCTAAAAGTTGCCTTTAGAAAAGTAGCTAACACAACTAGAAAAAGTAATCTCAGACACATCCAAAATGAATTATGAAAACTAGATTCAAAACTATCAATTAGGGATGGGAATGTACCTCATTTGTAAAGTACTTGCCTAGGATGCACAAGGCCCTGGGTTCAATTCACAGCATGGAAAACAAAATTATTGAAATTTTTTTTTTCTTATACGAAAAGATCTGGCACAATAGCATAGCATTCAGGAACATATACATCTTAGAATTAGAAATATATGTACACATAGAAATAGAGAGAAAGAAAATGAAACATAGAGAGAAGGAAAGATTGGTCATCTAAGAGACAGAAGTTTGCTTTCCTTTCCACCAGAGCAACCATCTTCCAGTGATTGCCAAAATGACAAACACAAAGGGAAAGAGGAGAGGCAACCGCTACATGTTCTCTAGGTCTTTTAGAAAACAGGGAGCTGTTCCTTTGGCCACATATGTGTGAATCTACAAGAAGGGAGGTATTATAGACATTAAGGGAATGGGTACTGCTCAAAAAGAATGCCCCATAAATGGTACATGGCAAATCTGGGAGAGTCTACAACATCACTCAGCATGCTGTTGGCACTGTTGTAAACAAGCAAGTTAAGGGCAAGCTTATTGTCAAGAGAATTAATGTGAGCATTGGGCATATTAAGCACTCTAAGAGCTGAGGCAGCTTCCTGAAACAAGTGAAGGAAAGTGAGCAGAATAAAAAGAAAAAGGAACCTCAGTTCAGTTGGAGCGCCAGCCCACCCCACCCAGAGAAGCACACTTTGTGAGAACTAATGGAAGCAGGAAAAGAACTTGAGCTGTTGGAGCCCATTCCCTATGAGTTCATGGCTTAATGTACAAGAAGAAGTAAAAGACCTAGACAAAAAAAAAAAAAAATTCAGGTCTATTCCGAACCCTTTCTGTCAGGAGGCATGTGATGAAGACACATAAATATAGTTATGTGATGTTACCACCAAAAGAAGAGATCAAATAAAGATTAATATCGTTATCTACAAGTTTTCTCTTGGATGTATCCTAGAAAATAAATACAAGGCTATTCAAACATTTTTAAGCTATATTAAACTTTGCAACATAGTACAAAATATAGTGCTAATCCAATTGTGGCAGATGTTAAGTCATTTATTCATATTATATGAATTAAAGAAGTCTTTCCAAAGCTATTCTTAAGTATCCAATATTTAAATACAGAACCAATTTCACCTTTACCACAACTATATCATCTCAGTGAAAACATACATTGACAATAATTCTCCTATACAATGTGTGAATCAACTAACTGTATTTTGTTAAGAACAAAAAAAGCTCATGCATGGTAAGCATCAATAGAGTAGCTGAAAATCTTTCCTAAGCATAAAACAAACATAAAACTAGCAAATAATAGAGGCTGAAAACAGTAGAAGCGTAGTTTCCTGAGTCTTGCTTGGGAAGAATGACTGCCACCTATTATCTTTAAAAATAAAGGTCTGATTCAATTCTTCAATTCCATATCTCTACTATTTGGAAGTAATTTCTGTGTTCAAAGTTAATGCTTTTTTTTTTCTTTTCCAATTTGAATGTATTTTAGGCTCCCATAGGAACCAATTTAAGCTTCCAGATCTGTAAATGCATTACAGTAAACACTATTAGATCCACCAGCCTCTAATACATTTAAGGACCAGGGTTCATGGCAACCATGCAATTGGCCTCTGTAACTACCTTTGCATTCATTATTATGTTCAAACAAATAACTTTATCCTTCAGAGGTTTTAGAAGATAAAGTACAATATACAGTATTGTAGCTCAGATCACAATCAAATTACTCTGCTAAGTAAAATTTAGATAAAAATAATCATTATTTCAATTAAACAATAGAAAAAATGGGATTTTTTAAAAAGACAAAATCAGACAGATTATCATTATATATTCTTGAATGTTTACTTGTTCTCTGGTGAGTCAATAAAAAGCACCAGCAGTGCCTTTTAAACCATAATAAAAACAGAGCTACTTTATTCCATATACTCTTACTTTTGATACATTTATTATTCATGAGAATGTAAAAAATCTAAAAGTAAAATCTATCACTAACCATTTTACCAAATGTTTTATTTGCTTATTCATACACAGTCTATCTTCTCTGTTAAGTTGACTTACTCGTATTAAAGTTAGGTTTGTGGGTACAGCACAGTAGAATGAACCATAAAACCAAATAGAAAGTTTCACTGTTGACAGACTACCTATTACTTGAAAGTTATACAAGTATCATGAATGGTTCATCAATTAATAAGTTCATAAGTTACAGCTATTCATGTAGGTGATAAAGTAAACTAACATGCAGAAATTAGCAAAGTTGTGAAGTCCAGTGTTAACATTTGAAGATAGAACTAATGTACATAGTTAACACAAGATAAATATTAGCTGAGTTAGTCCTTCATCAGTGGTTCCAAAATCTATCCTCAAAACTTTAAGGAAATTGTTGTGATTATTAACAAATAAGTTTGATTCTATATTACAAATGCAATTTAGTCTCTCGAATACTATCTCAGAAGGGATGGTTGGCATGGAGGCTCATACCTATAATGAATGGCTCAAGAATGCTAAGGCTGGGGGATTGCCTCTTGTTCCAGATTATGCCAAACCTGGGCTACATGCATAGTGGGTTACAGGTTACCCTTGACTATAGAATGAGACACTGCCTCACAATCACAAGAAATAAATAAGCGAACAAACCAAATTTTGTATATATCCTAACTCCCACCTGCCCCCCCTCAGAAAAAAAAGTTGAGCTAGGCTTAAAAATACCTGGTCTTGAATATCAAGTAAAATAAAAGTAATGAATTTACTGATTGTTCTCTTCTATTTAAGAAAAAGAAAAGAAAATGACTCAGCCTTTAAAATAACAAAATCTCACCCAATATCCTGAAAATTGAAATTTTATGATTAAACTAAAGCTATGATTAAAGTGTAAAGGTAGCAATTTACACAATACCATCATTACGTGTGTATGACAAATATAAATATTCCTATTTCATTACCATAAGCTCAAGTGAGTCAACTGAGTCAGAAAGCTCATGACCTTTATGTCTGAAAGCTATTAACATTATTTCATCTCTTTAATTCTCAGTGAGCTCCTAATTATGTAAAGGAAAGTTTCTTTACTTTGCAAGTGGAAAAACTGAAGTCAGCCAAGAAAGACACTTTGCAGAGGGTGATTCATGAAGTCAATCTCCAAGAGAAGGGTGATATTCACAACTTCAGAGTCCCTGATCCAGAAGAAATACAAACCACATACATCAGTTGTTTTTTTTTGTTGTTGTTGTTGTTATTGTTGTTGTTATTTTTTCTTACCATTCAACTCCTATGCCAGTAGTAGACCCACCTCCCTGAGTAACAAAAAGAGCAGACAGCTGAAACAGAAGCAACTTCAATACATCAAAGAAGGCTAGGAATTGCACATAAGGCTTTGAGTCCATGGCAGGTCTGGAATTAAGAAGCTGTAAAGTGTGTGAAATACTGATATCACCCTGACTTCTACTTCTTCAGGTGAAAGAAGAAGACCTTTGTACTGCGGTCACTTCTGAAACTCAAGGAAGAAAGGAAGACAAATTGTATGGGTTTTCCACTTTAATTCCTTGGCCCAAATCCTGGGCTATTTGAAGAATATCTAATTGGATTATTCAATTTAGGTGGAAAACATCTGCTCAGAACCAAGTCTTCAGTTCTTACTGGCCATGAAAACAAAGAAGGAAGGCCAAGGTCAAATACTGAAGTTGCAGCAAAGACCATCTTGAGGGGACAGAAGTAACAAAGTGTGGGCATATGAGCAGCGCCAGTCTAGCTCTTCCACGCCAAGGTTGATAAGGGTCACGCTTCTTTCCCCAGCCCTCTTTCACTCTATACTCAACTGCAAGTCTATGCTTAGTTTAACTTTTTTTCCCCCGTAAGACCACTCTTAGTCACCTAAAAGAAAAAATTAATTTCAAAAGAAAACCCCATTTAAGCCCCAGGACAAGCAAAGGCTCCTTTCCAATCACCCCTGAAACTTCCTCAGTCTTTCATGCCTGGCTACTGAGCTCAGTCTTGTTTGGCTGACCGCCAGGCTCCTCTCTTCTTTCCTTGTCTGTCGTAAAAACTTGGAAAACGCTCCTGGACAGTCCAAGGAGACCTTTTAATTATGCAATGGAGCAGTACCTTAGCCTGGCCGCTGTTTTGGTGGGTTTTCTAGCAAGCTACTTGTTTGTGCGGCGGAAGAAGAGAAAGACCGGCAGGCGAAGCAGGCGATTTGCACATTGAAACATTTCCAATTCCTCTCTGAATTACCTACCTCATAACATTCACTGTTAGCTTCTAATCTCAGCTCCTTTACGTCCTAATCACTCATATGAACTAAACAAAAGCCAGTATCCTGGTTGCCTGCAAACCCTAGGCATTAATAAGATAGGTACGGCTGAAATAATCTACCAAAGTTTGTATTCTTAAGTCTTGGTGTAGCATTTTTAAAAGCAGCACAAAATATTTTTCATCAAATCTTCCAGTTGATTGCATTATATGTTGTCAGACTTGCAGACTGTAATGATGTATGTAATCATCTAATTGCAGATGAAAGTAAAATGAACTCAGTTTGGAAAATCTAAGACCCAGAAATGGGTACCTGGACCGCCAGTCCCCAGTTGGGAGTTTGCCCAATCCTTACCAAATGGACCTGCCAAGCTCAGCAGCAGCAATGTCTTCCTTACCCTACCTCGGCCCGCTATTTCTAGCTGCAGCGTCCAGCTTCCTGTTCAAGTCCCATTCAACACTGTAAACACATTCCAAGAAAACTAGACTGCCCAGAGTTCCCTCCCGCACACAGGGAAGTCAGACCAGCAGCCCCAGGATAGAGAACAGCCTGGGCCGGCTTTTGAAGCCTGTGGTGAGCGAGGCCCCCGGGAGCAAGCAAGCTTGGCCAAACCGACCCGGAGACCGAGACCTCAACCACCGCCTTGCCCCCCGACCCCCTAACGTAGCGCGCTCTTGAGCGGTGACCTGACCCGGCCAGGGGAAGGGCAGCCGCGTGGACACCGGCCCTGAGTGGACGTCCTGCCCCAGCAGGGTTTTAAAGCGCCGGCTGCGGGCAGAGCTTCGCGCCTTCCCGCCCCCCACGCCTACATTTTCCCGGTGAGCCAACAAAAGCGAGGCCACGCCGGACGAAGTTGGCCCTCGGGTCGCCTCTCGGTGACCCGGCGTTGCTCGTCTGCTCCGCGCACCGGCAGCTGGATGCTCCAGCGTCCCCACCGCTTCCTCCCAGTCCCTGTGCACCCGCAAAGCCACCCAAAGTTACCAGAGAGCCTCCAGGAGGAGGACGCTGCGCCTCTGCCCTCTGCGCTCCGGGTCCTCCCTCTAGCACTGCCACCGTCGGCATCAACAGGTCCCAGCCTCCTCCTCTGCCCCACGACTCCCTGAGCTGCTCCTGGTCCAGGGCTTTTGCAACCTGCCAGGCAGCGGCAGCGCCCAGCGCCCTCCTCCCCGCACTGCCCACCCCCCTCGCTGCGGCCGCCAGCCTCCCTCGGGATATCAGGGTCCCCGCGGCTCCCCGCCACCTGGCCCAGCCGGGCGGGAGCCGGGATGAGCCGGGCTGCTGCGTACCGTGACTCGCACAGGGATGCGGCCGCTAGCGCTCGGGGCACCGGCAGGGAGAGCTCCGGTGATCTGCAGCCGGGATCGCGCTTCCGAGACCGGCAGGGAAAGTTTCTCTGCGTCCTCACTCCGCGTGACTCGGGACCCTCTGGCTCCGGTCCCTTCCTTCTCCGGGCTCTGCCCCCTCCCTCCTCGTCCTAATCAGCCGAAGCCCTAACTGGCGCAGGCGGCGGCGGCTCGGGACTCCGGGTCGCCCGGGCAGGGATCGCGGGGCTCCCCCTCTCGGCCAGAAGGAAACCCTCAGACGCCGGCTGGCGCACTTCAGCGGAGTCTGTGGATACTTTCAAACCGGACGCGGGTGACCAACCGGCCTTCTTTATCTTCGATGGTGGGTTTTCTGCAGTCACCCTGGATTAGCCTTTGCGTACAGAGTCCGAGGGGCCAGGGGTGTGAACAGAGAAGCCGGTTTGTAGCAGGGGCTGTCCCCTACTCGGTCCTTATCCCGGATGGAGCAGAGACACTGTCCGCGCCCCACCCCCACCGCGCCGCGTTTCCTTTTGAACCTCCTCCCTGAGACGCTGTGTTTCTTAAGAATTTAAAACACCTCTGAGGCTTAGGAAGGGGGAAAGTATAAAAAGAAAACGCAAATATGAGGGAGGCATGCCTTCCCACAAGAAACACGGTTGCTGCTGCTCTGACTAGACTTTTATTTTTCTTAATCTTTTAAACTCAGCCTGAATCTTTGCACATTTGTTATGTCCTTAAAAAAAGGAAATTGCCCCCACCACCACATTGTGCTTATTTGCAGCCTTCTAATAGCTTACTTCAGAATTCAGGACTTCTGTATAGAGGGTAACACCCGCAAACCATTCTTAATGAGCCTGGTAAAGCTCTGCAGGCGCGGCGTGGGGGGCGGGGTGGAGTGCCCTCATTGAAGGGAATCTTGGAGGATAGAAGGGCTGCTACTAAAGTTTTTGGAGATAATCCTTAGATTTTAGTTAACTCAATTTTAGTTTAAATGTGAAAATAGAGGGAAAGGGGTCTAAGGCATTTTATAAGGTTAACATTTATAATGTACTGTAGTGGAAAACAGGGCTCAGAGGCAGACAGACAGACCAGAATCCATTCCAGCCCCGGTTCTTACTCTTCTGTTGCCCAGGACACCCTGCTCAATTACAACAGGAAAAAAGAATTACATAATACAGTTCACAGAAGTCACAATCACATGTACAGGAGGTAAAATTGACTAGAGTCAGACAGAGAAGGCACACAATAGGAATTTGGTTCTTACACCCCACCGTATTTTGCTGTAATTAGAAGATATTAGATGGTAGTGGAAATCCACTCCCCCCAAAATCTTGTAACTGGGTTAATTTTCTTTGATACTTTTTCTATAAGGAAAAATGCAGCCTCCCAATTTTTAAAATGGAAACTGCTTAGAACTCAGCATGTTCATCAAAACCCCTTGTTGTGTACACAAGAAAACTGAAGTCCAGGGGCAGCAAGGGATTTTCCACAGACAGCATGTGAAGAGTTCTTTAAGATAAGAAATTAGGCCTCTTCATACTTGATCCATGGTTTTCTGTTCTCTTCTTTATCAAAACAAATAAGTATACATTAAAATTATAATGAGAGGCTGAGGATACAGTTCACTTGGTAGAGGACTTATCTAGCACCCACCTCTTAAATCCAAGCATGGTGACACACGTGTAATCTGAGCACTCAGGAGATAGAGGCAGGAAGATTAAGTTCAAGAGGATCCCCAACCACATAGCTGTGTTGAGGACAGATTGGGATACGTGGGAGCCTGACTCAAAAAAAAAAGAAGGAAATGGAAAGATAGGAGAAAAGAAGAAAGTTTTATAATGAAAGTACCCATCTAAAGGCATTGTTAATTGTTTTTTTCTATAAACTTAACAGTTCATGAACAATCACTGATAATTAAACACCATTTACATGATCACTTTTTATAAACATGAGTATAAACTTTACAAATTGGAGAATTGGAGCCTAGTGCTTAAGAATAAGGAAGTTATCAAATAATCTAGTCCATTATATACCTACAAATACAAGGGGTTTTGTTTTTGTTTTTTTAATGCAATAGAAAAAGATTCCAGCAGAGTATTCTAGACTCCCAAGAATACACTAGGGTGCACTGACTCTAGTTTGAGAAATACTAGATCAGTTTTAAGGAACAACCCCTCTTAAGCAAGTACAGGGCCAAACAAAGAACAAACTACATTACAGAGATCAAGCATTACAAGTTCCTATCTATGAATTAGTGGAAAATGTCATAGCATGTACTTATTTCTTGTTTATTTGCCTTACTAGCTTTCAAGAGGACCTTTAACCCCTGCTCATTTAACTCAAAGTTGAGAGTTCCCTGATAGACCTCACTCCCACCCAAGTTCTTGAAGACTAACTGTGGCTAAAAAGTGTATACATCATGGGATGGATGAATGAAGAGGCATGAATCTTCACTACGGTCTTTTTCCAACTATGACATATCATACTCAGAATTACTCATTGTTATACTTTCTCACAATGTTTAAAGTCTCTAAATTTGCTATTCCTTAGTTTATTTTATAATCTAACTTTTGATATGAACTGCTTTATGAACAAAGGTATAAACAATATAAAAACCTCAAGGATGTTAAAGCCACATTTTCAACAACACTAAAATTAAGCAGAACAAGATTTAAAGTATAGTTATAGCTTGACCTAGGAAGTGAAGAAGGAAGACACCAAAGTGAAAGGTCACAGAACCCTGGCAAATGTGACCATTAGACTATGCTTAATTCTACTCTCTGAAGTTACCTTAGATTTCCATTTAAGAATTCTTCACATCTGTTGTTTTGTATATTGACTTTCATAAAAATAGTGAGCAGCCTTTTAATAATTTTAAAAGCAGTTTTTCTGCTCAGGCCACTTTTATTTTTCTCTTACTTAAATTAAAAGAAAATTGACTGGTTTTGACTAATCAGGAAAAAGACACATCTTTGTAATTCCAGCCCTCTGGAGGTTGGAGCAGGAAGATCAAGAATGTGATAGAATGTCAGTTTGATAGGCATCAGGTAGGCAAAAAATCTGGGTGTGTCTATGAGGGAATTTCTAGAGAACTTTAACTGAGGAGGGAAGATCTACACTGAATGTGGAGCATACAATTCCATGGGCTGGGATCCCAGACAGAATAAAAAGGAAAAAGTGAGGAAATGACCTGAGAATCAGCATCAATTTTTCTCTGCTTCCCCACTAGGGATGCAGTGATGCCAGGTGCCTCCCTCACAGTCCTGCTGGTCACCACACCTTCCCTGGCATGATGGATTGTTGCTTCAAACTGTGAGAAAAGTCAGCTCTTCTTTCTTTAAATTGCTTTTGTCAGGTATTTTGGTCACAGCAATGAGAAAAGAAATAATATAACTTGATTTTTAATATCTTATTATTTTTATTTTATGTGTGTGAGTCTTTTACTTGCATATATATAAATGCAGCCATGTCATGCAATGTCCAAAGAGGTCAGAGAGTGTCAGATTCCCCAGAAACTAGAGTTAAGGATGGTTGATAGTCACCATGTGGGTGCTGGGAACTGAACTCAGGTCATCTTGCAAGAGCAGGCAGTGCTCTTAACTGTTTAGCCCTTCCCAGTCCTGAAAAGACATAATATAACATGTTTGAGGCCAGCCTGAACTACATAAGGAGATCATGTTTTTTTTTTAAAAAAAAAAAAAAGAAAAAGAAAGAGAGAAAAAGAGCATTAATTTGAATGTTACTTGTTATTTTAGGCTGATAATAACCATTTTATTGCTAATTATTACAATAAAGCCCCAAAATGTGCAAATTATTTAGCTCTGTATTACTGCTTATGTATCATTTAACTGACAACTCTTTCTGATAAAAAAATAAGTAAAATGATGCAATTAAAGTCTCAGCTTGAATTTCATTTGAAAAAGGGGATATGTGTTATGTGCAACAAGTGTTAAATATCCTTTGAGTTCCTAGGGAATTCTATCATTTTATTACACATTCTAAAAGAAACACTTTATTTTGTTCATTGTGAGGAAGAATACGCAGCATCTATGTGAAAATAATTAGTAAGGGCAAGTGCAAAAGATGAAATGAATACCATCTCTAATAGTACAAAATAAACATTTTCTCATACTTCTACACTCTCCATGGCTTGTTGAGGTCTCTGAGACATTCCAAAATTATCATCCCTGAAATATAGTGCTCTATGATTTATCTCTCTTTTTGTGATGCTTATAAAGAATTCCACCAAGATGAATCACATATATTTTCATATATATATAGCCTTTCATATGTGAATATGCACACAGACATCGTTATTTTGTTGTAAGTATAAAGATAAGGGCTGGAGAGATGGCTCAGTGATTAAGAGCACTGACTGCTCTTGTAGAGGACCCAGTTATGGTTCCCAGCACCCACATGGTAGCTAACAACTGTCTGTAACTCTAGTTCCAGAGGATCCTACACTCTCTTCTGACCTCTGTGGACATGCGTGCACCTACCTAGATGCAAGCAATACGCTCAGACACATAAAAATAAACATTTAAAAAAAAATTTATTATTTTTACTTTTTGTGTGTATGAATGTATTGCCTGCATGTATGTGAGCGCACCTCTGTCTTGCAATGCCGTGGAGGTCAGAAGAGAACTTCAGATTCCCATGGAACTGGAGTTAAGGACGGTTTGTAGCCACCATGTGGGTGCTGGGAATTGAATTCGGGTCCTCTACAAGAGCAGTCAATGCTCTTAACCGTTAAGCCATCTCTCCAGCCACAAAAAAATAAATAAATTTTTTTTTAATTAAAAATTTGAGACAGCCTGAGAGGGTGGGTTCAGACCTCCATCAGTGTAGCGACTCAGATCTCAGCAGACTATCAGAGAGTGCCGAGTTCTGGCCTCCATCTAGCAGAGGGCTGAGAACCCAGGGGACTGCCTGAGAGCCCCCAGATCCTACTTCCACGTGGTGAAGCCTTTGCGAGGGAACTGATACTGATTCTAACTACTCCAACAGCTATCAAAATACCTGAAAGCAAATCCTGAATCTATCACTCTAGAGTCCAGCCTTGGAAGACAGAAGTAAAATGAGGAAGAACCCAATAGAGGGATGATTTGGAAGCCCTTGTCAAGAAATTCCAATGGACTCTCATATGAACATTTGACATTTGAAAATTTCTGATTTTTTTCTAGTTCCCTGTCTAGAACTTGTAATGCTAATTACTCTTGCCTTTAGTCACATCTCATATGCATGATTCGAGGACTTTCTTTTCCTCTTAAAGATAAGAATTATGCAATTTGGAAATCTTTTAGACAGACCCACTGAAAGGGTACTCCAAGTGCCTCACCCTGTGTCCCTTCTCAGCATGGAAGAAGCCAGAGTGGCCTCCGTCCCTATTCCCTGTTGGCAATTTGGGTAACCTCTTCAGAGGATGGTGTGATAAGAACAGGAGGTAGGAATTGGCTAGGCAGTTAGGCTAAAAAGACCCCAAAGAAAGGTAGCCAGTTTCTTGGCTAAAAGTCAAAATGTCTTGGGCCTCTTAGCAACATACTCTGTTCCAAAGGCCAAAAATATTGAAAGTATTTGGGAGCTTGTATCTAATCCTTAAAAGATTTTAGAGTTACCGCTTCAGGAGGAGAATGATAGAGCACCCCAAATAAAAATAAATAAATGAAAGAAGAAAAAAAAGAAAAGAAAAAGGAAAAAGTGATAGGGAGATACGGGAGGTGTTGGAGGGGAGTGGGCATGGATATGATCAAAACACCTTATATGCATGTATGAAATTCTCAATAAAGTTTTTGTAAAAAAAAATTTTAATTATAAAAAAGTATAAAGATAAAAATTTTGTCCTCTGCCCCCACAGAATAGTAACTAAGCATCCAACATTTCATATTTTAATGATCCAGTCATTACCAGTGATCAGAAATAATCTTTATTACATTTAATTTACATATAAATTACAGACCTAGCCAAAACTTCCAAGTCAAATAGTATGCGGGAAACAACTCCTAAACAATACCCTTTCAATACTGAATACCAGCCATGATCTGTCTCCAGACAAGTGAGTGAAGCCAGAAAGCATGGAGAAATGCACATCTTTTCTAGCTACAAAATCATCCTCAGCTCCTAGCCACATATCTACAGGGGGCCAGGTAGAACATCTCTAATTTGGACAAAATGAGCTGTCAGCAGTGCAGTCCCATTTAGCTATCAGTATTCATCAATAGAACATTATCAATTACTTCAGCTTCTCATACTTTAAAATATCTGATGCCAAGGTTCCCTCCATATTTTTTCCTCCTTTTAAAGTCCCATGGTCTTTCTAGCTTCCAGTTGAACTTTGGCATCACTCTGCTTTCTTATCACATCTTTCTTTTTTCTACCTTTGGCCCCCAAAACTCCTCTGTTAGAGGTGTACATATCAGTTTACTCTGCTTTCTTATCACATCTTTCTTTTTTCTACCTTTGGCCCCCAAAACTCCTCTGTTAGAGGTGTACATATCAGTTTACTTGAACACATTTCATTATTTAAGTTTTTTCTTCTGGTCCTGGAAAAGAATGTTTTTCCATCTTGAAAAGACCAGACTCCTGTACATATTTGTATGGTGCCTTTACCAACTCCCTGTGAAACTACCACTTGATAACCCTCCAGTGTTTGTTAATAGTGAAAGGCTTATTACATACGTGGACAAATAGCACTTGGAGAACAAGAGAGAAATGAGAAAAAGCACAGGTCCTGATACAGGATCACCTCTCCAATTCCAGTTAGTGAGCATTCCATATTGGAATGGGCAAGTGTCTTCTGTGGAGTCCAGCCTTGATCAGAAGGGAGATGCTCAGATTCCTCTGCAGGGAAAGACTGGTCTTAATGACCAGGAGTGGCACCCTGAGGTGCGCTTCCCTGGCACAGTCTTGCAGGGTTGGAACATTTGCTTAAAGAAGTGTTACCTGTGTGAGAAACTGTGTTGTTTAGAAGACATTCTGCTTTCATACTTCAAACACAAAAGTACAGCCCAAACACAAATTTTATTTACAAATAGAATTGGTTAATTTTTCCTCCAAAAACTAGGAAGTACATATCCTAAATTGATTTTTGGTAAAAGAAAACTTTTCTATTGATTTTCATTTGATTATAGGATTTACAGTCTTTCACTCAAAGGCTGAATTTGTAATTCTCTTCCAAAATTCTACATCACCATTTACCCATGCCTGGTTATAGTGCCTGACAGAAAAAGCAAAGCAAGTCACCTACATGCTTGAGACTGACATAATATGATTTAGGAAAATGTCATCATACTTTAAAATGCAAAGGGGATGTGGGTTCTTATCACAACTAACAACATTCTCTCAATGAGCATCGTTTCAAAAGAGTGGCAAAATAACCCTAAGAGTACCTTTTCTGTAAAAGGCAATCTGTGGTACGAATTGCTAGAACAAAGACATGTCATCCTGGTTCTTAGTCAACAGTCTCTGCAGCCTGACAATCTGAGAATACACACAGATAAAGTGTTATCAGCTCAATGGAAACTGGCTGGTTTACCAAGGGTGTGACTGTACAAGACCATTGTTCAGTTTCAAAAATGAAAGCTGCCTGAAGCCATTGCAAAAATCACACAAATCGTTTATGTAAGCTGACAGTGTAGGTAAGGATGATCATCCTGCCATGGAAAAATAAATTGCTAAAGATTTTTATGTGAATTCCACTATCTGCAAATACAGTGCTGTTTGAATATCTATACATTACACAAGCAAAGAATGTAATACATTTGCATACTCATTAATAAAATTAAATTGTTTTTACTCAGTTTTTTTGAACTTTATCATTAATTTAGAGAGAATTAATAAAATGTAAGTAAATATATGAATTCATCTTTATAAAACAGTTCCTGAAGTTTCATTTATTGAATCAAGCTTCAGGCATTTATGATATAAGTGAAGTTTAGACTGTTATATTTTTAAAGGTAAAAGCATAGCAAAGTTTTGAAGCATTGGCTATTGCTTCAAAAATCTTGAACTAGAATTCACATTCTCCCATTCTTTGATTATGGAATCTCAGACAAATAATTTCTCCTTTAATAATTGTTTTCTAATTTCTAAAACAGGACTGCCAAATTTGAGTAAATATATAGTCTGGCAAATAAGTGTAAGATAACTGTCAGGCAAAATGGATAAACTGTTGTTTTGATATGACAATTGTAATTTGTCTAGGCTATGAATCAATATGGGGAAAAATAAGAGGAAAACAGTAGCAGTCGTTTAAACAATTATAAATTTTCATCTTTCTTTAAGGAACTAAAAGATTTTCATGAAAGAAGAATGTTATCTACATGTTTGTTTTTATTTTAACTTCTCTACTTCAGTTATTCAGAAATTTTTACCACTTTTCTATTAATGCCCTCTTTAAATCCAAAAATCCCACATGGCATGTATGTCTCAGTGTCTTCTAATCTTGTTTGCTCATCATTCTGACACCTTTGAAGGGTGGTGACAATATTTTGTAGACTGTCACTCAAATTGAGTCTGCAGATTTTTCATGGTCACACTACATAATGAGTTCAGGGAGGGAATACCACAAAGTCTGAGAGTCCTCATTGCATGATAATGAGGGTACATGATGAATTCACATTGTTGATGCTAACATTAAAAGTGATGCTTACCATATTTCTCCACTGTAAAGGTAGTATCTTTAAAGAAACTTTGAGGTTTCTTTTCTTTTGAATTAATAATACTTGAGGGAGATACTTTGAAACTATGCAAGTAACCTGTTTTTCCTTAGACTTTACCCAATAATTTTAACATGCATTGATAGATAGATCTCTCCAATAGCAAATATTACTCTAGGATTCTAATAGTTTTCTTTTTTCCACAGTTTCTAATGTTTTTAAATTGGAATTCTTTTGTAAGGAAGTATATATTCCCTCCTGTCTAGAGTCACCTTTTAATTTAGTTTAGTTCAAATATAAAGCAATGACTTCTTTAAGACACAGACTAGTTTCCTGTTAGGAAACAGGCATGATTGAGATCAGATATGTGGGGAAGTTCCATCATCATTCAATGTACAGTCAGTGTTGAGAACTTCTAATGCAAGGCAGCGAGCTGAGGCTGGACGAATGGTGATGAATAAGCCAGGGACTACCCTTAAGAAGCTCACAGTCCAGTAGAAGGAAATTCACGTAGTAAATAAATAAATAAATGTTGGTTAGGCACTAAAATAGATATACATTCTTTCATGTTCCATGCAGGACATGTTTGCAATTTAGAAACCAGTCATATTGTCAAAATGTAAGCTGATTTTCTAAAGGAGAGTGGGTATGTGGCAGGCTAGCAAGATGGAATGAGATAGTCATGGAAGAATAAATAGCGTGATCAATGGCTGAGAAGCCTGAAAAAACAAGATAAATGAGAAAGCTCAAATAGTTGAATATGTTGGTAAGCTCTGGGGGAGGACCTAAACTTCATCTTGTTGGAAATGGAAGCCACTGAAATCTTAGGACAGCATACTTTGTTTTAGAAA
Organism: Nannospalax galili; assembly: GCF_000622305.1. NCBI lineage: Eukaryota > Metazoa > Chordata > Mammalia > Rodentia > Spalacidae > Nannospalax > Nannospalax galili. The sequence goes on from NW_008340588.1 coordinate 9,219,596, forward strand.
AAGCATCCTTATAACAGTTTTAAAAAGATATTGCAGCTATGTGACACTGAAAGTGGAGATGACAATTAGGAGAGCTGGGTTTTCTTATTATCAAATGCCATATCCTCAGGTTCCTGAACTGCTAAATAATGAGGGTACAGAAAAGGCAAATCTTAGAGAGCTGTTATCATTCACTGTATTAGAAAAGCATTCCAGTGATAGGGTCTTATAATTGTGAATTAGCTCTATACTTTGTGTCCTGGTCATAGCTCAGAAAAGTAAATGACACAATAGGACTGGGCAAAAGTCTAGATTTCATAGCTTTTGTCTAACTCACTCACAAACTTACAACATATATTTTATCACCTTTATAAGTTTTCAGAAATTAAAGTAACAGAGGTATCTCCAGGGACCTGTTTCACATGTGTTCTTAAGATTACCTCTAACCAGGAATTTTCACCCTTTCAATTATTTTAAGCCATCATTTAGTCATATTTCTTAAGAAAAATGTTAAATTATGGGAAGAAAGCCAATTATTGAAAGAACTCCAAAGAGTAACAGGACTAAGAAACTGAAGAAAAAAGGTTGATGACTGAGGAACACTCTAGCTAATACTGAACAACTCAGAACCTGGTAATGCAATATCAGAAACAGCTTAGATAAGATAGAGAAGCATTTTCCAGATATTAGCTAGTCAAGATAAATTTATAATTAATGAAATTAGCCTACATGATATTATGATAAACTAGCAATTAGTTGACCTTTGAGTTTATGTATAAAATCATTCCTTGAGTTCAGAAACATACTAACCTGTACAAATACTTTTTGAAGGCTACGGGAGAAACTAGGTATTACTCAGAGTCCTGATAATAGCAAATGGTTTATTCAAATCATATAATTTGAAAATAATTTAATACAGATCTTATTTATCAAGATGTGACCAGTTTAGGGAATTTGAGAAATGTGGTTACTCTCATAGAGGAATCCTGTGAGAAATCATTATCATCCTTAGACCAACAGGGCAAGAAGGGTAGGGAATGAGTACCAGAACCAGAGAGGATAACTATAATGATAGAAATTGGGAGCTTCAATAATTGGGTAACAGACAGGAAAGAAAGGGTTGGGGCAGGGATTGGATGCTGATACCTGCCCTTCTCCCATTCCAAGACCCTACTGGTACTTCTCTTTGCCTAAATCCACAGGAAATTTACTGGTATTGGAAAAGTTGGGTATGCCTAATGTGGAGCAGAGCAGAAGAAAGACTAAACACAGATGGTTAAACTAAAGATATTCAATGTTTTTCTTTTCAATTTATACATTTATATTTATGTGTATGTGCTTGTATGAGTTTATGAACAGCACATGTGCAGGCATCCAAAAAGGTCAGAAGATGACATTGTGTTTTCTAGAACTGGAGTTACAGACGGCTGTGAACTGCCACTTTATTGCTGGGAACTGAACTTAGGTCACCGAAAGAGCATCAAGCACTCTTAAAAACTGAGCCATCTTTCCAGCTTGGTATGCAATACATTTTAATTTGGATTTTGTAAGATATTAGTGATGTTGTCTTAGACTGTTAGATTGCTCTTTATTTGAATATGCCTCTCTTTAATGATTAGAATAAGGTTGGGCTCTGTGGGATGTTTGCTTGTTTGTTTGCTTCCTTGCTTTATTTTCATCTTGTTTTTCAGAAAAGATCCCATGAATCCCAACTGGCCTCCAATGCTGGGATTGCTGGTGTGTTCACCAGGCCTATTTTTTTTTTTCAATTTTAATCATGTTTAAAACTCCCCAATCTGTACCCCTTCATAGCCCACCCACAGGATTTCAAGAATTCTGTCTTAGATGTTAAAGGGTGAAGTTTATGTACCCAGGTGTCCCTCAGTATGAGGTCATCCACTGGAGCCTGTTCAGTCTATCTAGCATCACTCCCTTAAAGAAGATCATCACTCCCTCAGTGATCAGCTACCAGTAGTTCCTTGGCTAAGGTTGGGGTCTCTTGGCCATTTCCCAGTTTTTTCAATAGAAATTCTTAAAATTTTATTTTCTTTTCATCTTATGTGTATGAGTGTTATGCCTGCATGTATGTAAATGCACCCCGTCATGCATTGCTCATGGCGGACAGACACCTATAACTGGAGTTATGGATGATTGTTAGCTACCATGTGGGTGCTGAGATTGGAGCCCAGATCTTCTGCAAGAGCAGCCAGTGTTCTTAACCTCAGAGTCATCTCTCCAGCCTCCACCATGCCTACTTTTATTTGGTACTAGGAATCAAACCCAGGGCTTCATGTGTACTAGGCAAACACTCTGCTGACTGAACTACATCCTCAGTCTGATAAGAGAAGTTTTGATTAACACAATTTCCATACTTGGAATTTGTTATTACAATTCAGGAAGCATACAACTTAGCATTCAAGAATATTTTATCATTCTGGAAACAAAGAGCATGTAAAGATGAACAAATCACATGCACATTAGAGAAAGTATTTCTTTATGTCAAATTTATGAAATGAAGACTCATGTAAAATAGAAAGCACTTATAGTTTATAGGCTTAAGTGTTTTAGTTCCCAACTGGGTATCATGAAATCCAATTTGACATTTAAATAAACATGAAAGTACATGGCAGGTATTTAGAAAAATCATTTACATAATATCCAAACATCAGAAACTACTTAGATGCCTATGGGCAAAAGCATATGGGTATTTTTGAGACCAGCATTTAAAACTTCTTCAAGTGAAGTACATCATTCAGGAATCTGTTTTTATTGGTGTCTCTTAGCATAATGTATGAATTTTCACATTGGTGATGGAATCGTATTACCTAATACACTTTAAATAATATTTAAGAGTAGAAATAACATAATTTTAGAAGTTCAAGAGCATTACAATTTATTATTTCAACTAGCATGGAAAATGTTTGTGGCA
>NW_008340588.1:9222695-9253185 GCF_000622305.1 Nannospalax galili
CAAATTTTCAGTCTATTTTATTTCATATGAGTTAAGCTAGTTATGTTGTCTAGCGTCTGGTCAAAAGCACCTTACTTTTTTTCCTCCATTTTATTTTCTGGTGTGTTTTCAATTTTTACAGAAAGGAAGGAATTTATAAGAATACATTAATTAAAAACAGTGGAAACTATTTTCTTTTTTACTGAAACATTTCAGATTTTGCAACTGTATTGAACAGTTTTTTGTAGAGATTTTGTTTAATATTGCCAAAACAAAATGGTATTATTTTCATTTTCTTGATAAAAAAGTTTAAACATTCAATTTACCTAATAGTTCTAGTCATAAAATCAAGCATTCAGTCTCTCGTGTAATTGGTCTTGGTAAGGATAAAACAAAGGATTTAAGGCCATAATTGAGAGAAACCAGGAAGTAGTACTGAACTGATATAGGGGCGTGAGTTTATAATCTAGAAGTGCTCAGGAGACTTCAGGAACAGGATCAGTGCCAAGCTCAAAGCCACTCTGCGTTACACAGTGAAGTCAGAACAGTGGGATTGGGATCTTGGTGGAAATGAAATACTGCTTTTTAAACACCATTGTACCTCCTGAAGGAGGGACAAGATTCCTTCCTTCAGTGCCTATGCACACACACAAATTCATGAATTCTGGCTCTTGAGCTTCTGGTCTGCTTTATGCTACAAACAATGGCTTGAAAGCTAAGTACTTTTGACACCAGGGGGCCGGCTATATTTTGAGAGCAAAGGTTTCATTCAAAATTTCCTATCTTCACTTTTTTGTTTTGTTTTATTTTGATTTTGGTTTGTTGTTATTTTGAGTCAGGATCTCACTATGGAGTCCAGGCTGACCCTTGTCTATCTACTTAGTACAGTCTGGCCTCAAATTCATGGCAATCTTTCTGCCTCAGCCTCCTGAGGGTTGAGATTCTTAAAGGCATGTACCATCATGCCAGCTTATTAGGAATGTCTAAAGCTACATTTTGCGTATCAAAAGCTAGTCCTGGAATGCCAGAAGTCAGACAAAAAAAGAGTGGTAATATAAAATCAATTTCCCTGCCCCAAATAAACAACAAAAAGTCTAGTCATAGGACTCCAATTCCAAGAACACATATAGCTGTCTTGTTTCTGTAGTTAACCAGGAAGTTTTACCAGAATTCAGTTGGATTAAGCACCCCATCCACAGGGAAAGGAATGCCCCCATCCTCTCCCAGCAAAAGAAAGAAACATTCCATGATCAGGGAATTTAAGGAGGCTATGTTTATTGAGAGATTTGAATCTGCTTTCCCAATTCCTAGAGGTAGGGCTAGTTCTACTTTTTGTGGGGATTCCTTTTTGAATGGATCAGTATTTAGACATGTTTTACCTCTAGCTTTAGGTTTCCAACAAAACAGAACAGTAGGAAAAGGCATTCATCATTCTGTTACACAAATGTATCAAAGCTCATTGTACTTACAGGTTATTAAATAATTATTATTTTTCAAAAAAGTTAGTGATTGAGAAATTAAAATTGTCATAATTCTCCTTATTGACATTTTAGTGAAAACAGAATAATTGTTAAACACCAAACATATTATGAGACTTTGAATTAAATAATGTTGAATCTTGCTAGCATTACTCCAAAGAGTAAGTCCATGTTTAAAAGAACTAATGGCTTTTGCTTCTTTCTTTTGGAAACTTAGCTCCTGTGATACAGGAAATTTAAACCATGGTCAGAGATCATATGGTATTACCAAGTAGAGAGGGAAAGGTCCAACAACTATGTAGATGAGAACCAAGGCTCCCAGCCAGCAGTGAGAACAAGGCCCCAGACATTCTAGCCTGTCCCCAATTTTTCCAGCCATCCTCACTGAGCAATCAGACATGTGAATAAGGAAGCCAGCTTGTCTATATCTGCCCCAGCAGAAGGATGAGATTCTAGGTATGTGACCTGAACAGCCACATGGAATGTTCCCACACATTAAGGTCACTATGTTACTGCTTTGCTGTCAAGAATCTGAAATCCTTGATTATAAACAAAGTACATACATGCAAACCCAAACATACACCAAATATAAACATGCCCACACACTTGCATACATATAAATATATGCTCACACATATACACATTCAAGCGAACAAATACACGCATGTTAATACAACTTCACAATCACACACACATGCACATGCATGTGTTCAAAGTGGTTATCAGCTAATTAATATGCCAAGGTTATTTTTTTGAGGGGGATCTTTTTTTGTTAGTTTTTTAGACTGGGTCTCCCCAAGGTCACAGGTGGCCTGGATTCACTATGGACACCAGGCTAGCCTCAAACTCACAGAAAGCCACCTGCCTCTGACTCCTGAGGGCTGGGATTAAAGGTGTGTGCCACCATGCCAAGCGATGACAAGGTTTTTTAAAATTATATTTAAAAAGTATCTTTTAAAAGGGGGTCAGCGCTGGAGAGATGACTTAGTGGTTAAGAGCACTGCAGCTCTTATAGAGGATCCAGTTTCTGTTCCCAGCATCCACATGGTGCCTAACAGCTACCCGTAATTCCAGTACCAGCGGATCTGACACTTTCTTCTGGCCTCCTCAGGCATTGCACATGGATGCACTGAAATGCAGGCAAAACAATCATACACATTAAACAAATGATAAATTAAAAAATAAAGTTACATTGCTTAGTACATTTTTAGGCTTTAAATGCCAGTGATAAAACATATAAGTGAATCATGTGAAATTCATTATTTAAATACTGTTAGATGATAGCTAGTTGGATGTTAGAAAAATTGATCCAATTTCATACATTCTTTCTTAGTTTTCTTTTGAGTGATAAAGAAGGTAATGTCATCCCTAAACTTTCTCCAAATGAATTAATTCCACTGAGCACTAACTTTAAGAAAGTGTGCTTACCAATAAATGCCCCATAATCTTCTAGAAATTAATTTCTACATCTGAAATGCCAAACACATAAAGTCAAAACAGAACAATAAAAAAAAAAATAGGTCAGTGTCTCTGCACGGAAGGTGGCTTCTTGATGCCGCTGATTTTCTTGTCAGTGACTGCTCTTGCTAGTGTGGTGGTGGCATTGTTATCTCTCATTCCAGCATAGTCACAAGGCCTTATAGTTGGCACTGTTTGCAGAGGTTGGGAGGTGCAGTCTGGCTGGCAGAAGCATGGCAGTGGGGGCAGGCTTTGAGAGTTTACAGCTTTACACCACCTCTAGTTTTGTTCTCTCTGTTTCCTGCATGTACTTGAAGAGGCGAGCTCTTGGTTCTCTGCTTTGGCTGCCCCCCACCATGCTGCTCTGCCATGGGGGACTCTTACCCCTTTGGAATTGTAAACCAAATATAGTCTTCTTTCTATAAGTTGCCTTGTCCGTGGTATTTTATCACAGTAACAGAAGAATAACTAATATATTCCTTGACATATCAACTTGAATCTCCAGCAATTTTATTTGCTGAAATAATGTATCTGATAAATTATGTCTTCTGGATATAATATACAGATCAGATACATCTTAAAATAAGTTATCGTTTTATATAATGCTTATGTGTTGTGATGGTTTGAATGAAAATGTCCCCCATAGGTGCCAAGTATTTGGACACTTTGTTCCCCAGTTGGTGGGGCTGTTTTGAGAGGTCTTAGAAGGTGTGGCTAGAGGAAGCATGTCACTGGAGGCGGGCTTAGAGAGAGTTCTTAAGCCTCGCGAGATCTCCAGTTGTGCTCTGTGTCCTGTGCCTACTTGAAGATGTGAGAGGTCAGCTTCTGCTCCTACTGCAGCCACCTCTGTCACCATGCCTCCCCACCATGATGGATTCTTACCCCTTTGGAACCATAAGCTAAATAAACACTTCTTTTTGTAAATTCCCTTGGTTGTGGTGTTTCTATCACAGCAACAGAAAAGTGACTAATACATATATTAACAGTTTCTGTTTCACAAAGCAAAAAGAACCCCAATGGGCGTTAGGGTCCTTATCTCTCACAAATGGGAGAGTAATGATGGTTCAGCTTCACTTTTCCTCTCTCATCACCCTTGCCTCCTTTTCAGTTCATCAATAGTATACTTGCATGTCCTGGGTGTGGATATAGTGTTTTGCATATTGGTTAAATGATATGACAAGGTCCAGCACAAATATCAATGTTATATTTTAGGAATACTATAATGATAATATAGAGCTCAATCTCCTCACTTTCTTGATGCAATTCACCCTTTTCTGTACCAAGTCTTCACATACTATCTTTGCACATGCTTTATGATGCCCAATCCTCTCCATAATCACATAACTCTTGAGAGTAGAAATTTTACTTGATTCACTTCTATATCCAATAACACCTAATATAGTAAAACTAAAATACATACTGAATACACAATATTACCATAAATGAAGAAATATAGACTGAACTCAGGAATACATCATGCGTACCTACTCTAAACATTTTCTCAAGTTGATATCCATGTCTCATGTGACGATTTTTTCACTGTTTTTGGGTTCCTTTTATCAGATTGTGCATAATGGAATCTGAAACTCAGAAGCACTATAAAAAATGCACATTCTGGCAAATATCATATTGCTTCTGAGCTTTCATATTATCTATTTGAAATTTACACATGAGAACTGTGACGAGGAGGATGTTCCTCTGACCCTGTGATGAAAAGCCCATGGACCCGCCTCCTTCCCATGCTCTGCAAAGAAGCCACTCCTTTTCCCTCTTCCAGCCAATCAGTTGACCATAGCCGCTAGCAGGGGAGAGGCTAAGGGTATAAAAGCTGGAAAAACCCCGAGGCTGGTCTCTCGCCATTTTGTAAGGCTGTCTGGAACCATAGGATTTATGTCTGGGTGTGGACTTTCTAACACAGCTATGAATGGGGAAGCACAGAAGCTTGTCTGTAAGTAAACCTGTACCCCAAGCTCAGTTAGCAAGTCCAATAAACTGGTTAAGAATTTTCACACCAGGTTTTGGAGAATTGTTCCCTCAGGCTGTTGCAACAACCATGGGAGGAGGGAATTATATGCCACACGCACCTCACAGCAGTGGATTTGGCTTACAAGGACCCAAACCAAAGTGAATGTGCAGTAGTGAATGTGCAGTAGTGAAAAATAACAAAAGGAATGTCATAAACACATAGACCACAATCAGAGATGAAAACTGTGCTTTTGTTGAAAATCAAACTGAGTGAAGCAGTTTGTATGATTAATATTATTGACATTAATGAATAAATCACATTATAAGAAAGCACCTAAGCATGAGAATAGGAATAAATAAAAATAAATATTCTTGATTTATACATAAGATCATGTTTATGCTGGCAGCTCTAAACCTACATAGATATTCGACTTTGAGGCCTAGTGTTTCCTTCTAGACTAAGAGACTAGAAGTGGTTTTATGAATGGAACAGACACACTGGGTTATATCAAACTAGAAGCCTCTTCCATGGCAACAAGTATAAGAATTTAACTTGTATAAAATGAACTTTAGAGTGAAACAGCTCTTCGGCCAATTGTTTTATTTCTTTTCCTGTTGGTCTGATAAGAGCAACTTAAGGGAGAAAGGATTTATTTTAGCTCATATTTCAAAGTATAGTCCCCTATAGTGGGGAAGTAAAGGAAACAGGAGCTTGAAGCAGCTGGTCGCAGCACATCCACAATTAGGAGTAGAGTTTGACATGAATGCATGCTGCATCTCATCTTGCTGTCTCCATTTTATACAGTCCAAGATCCCTGCCCAGGGGATGGTCCTATCCATAATTAAGACGAGTCATCCTACATCACTTAACATTATCAAGGTCCCACATAAACAGACCCTGACGCCCTTCTCCCAGGTGATTCTAGATTTTGACAAGTTAACAACTAAGACCAACCATCACAGTCTGTCCTTAAATATATTCTATTAAAGTAGAATTTCTATGTTAACTTTCTGTCACTAGAATAAAATACCTGAGATATTAAATACATTTAGTTATTTATTTGCTTATTTATATTATTTGATACTGGGAACTGAACCCAGGATCTGATTTATGTTAAGCAGGGGCGCTACCACAAGCTTCATCCCCAGACAGAGATAACTTGTAAGAAGAAAGAGTTTATTTTGGCTTAGATATTTTGAGGTTTTAGTCCATGATTTGGTGGACCCATTGCTTGTCAATCTCTGGTTGGAGTGCTAGATGATACTAGTGGAACAAATGGCTTACTCCATGACCAGAAGTAAAAGAATCCCTTCTTACAGGTTCTGTGAAGGACCGTAGCACCTCAGCACAGACCTATCTTGGGGATCAAGCTTTCAGTTCATGAACCTCTGTCCAAAAGTCAAACTGTAAAAACTTCTTAGTGAAGGGTTGGGATGTAGCTCAGTGGGTAGAGTGTCTATCTAGCATGTGTGAAGACCTGGGTTCTATGCCTATCACAGTATAAATTGGGTCTGATGGGACATGCCTGTAATTCCAGTCCAGTGTCAGGAGTATTAGAAGTTCAAGACCATCCTGGGCTACAGAGAAAGTAGCAAGCTAGGCTGGAATACTTTAGACCTCATCTCAAACCATAAAACAAACCACTAACAATGCCAACAAAAATCTCCTGTCTATGTGATTGAAATAGAAAAGATACACTGACTCTCTTTCCACCCACTTTTGGAGGCACCATGATGATGTGCATAGATATCCTGGCAGGTATTCTGAAGAGTATCAAGATTACTGAGAAGAAGAGCAAATGTCAGGTCCTTATTGGCCATGCGCCAGCATCATTTTCCATGTTCTAGCTATGATGATGAAGCTTGGCTATACTGGTGAATCATTGACGATTGCTGAGCTGGGAGGCTGTTTTGACGCTCACAGGTAGGTTAAACAAGTGTGGAGTGATCACATCAGATTTGATATGCAGCTCAAAGACCTAGAAAAACAGCAGAAAAATCTGCTTCCATTATTCCAGTTTGGGCTCATTGTACTGATAACCTCAGCTGGCATCATGAACTGTGAAGAAGCAAGGTGAAAACACACAGGAAGGAAAATCTTGAGTTCTTTTTCTAGGATGCAAAATATACAAATAAATAAAATGCTTCAGTGGATAAAACAAGACAACTTGAAATTGAAATCTTCATTATAAAAAATGAATTAGTTAAATAGTCACTGAAAATTTGACCTAATTAATGATACAATCAAGAATTATGCTTTCTTATTTTTAAAAATAGTGCTCTGGGAAGATTGTCACTGTATTTTCTTTTAAGGCAGCAAAATTCCTTTGTTTCTTGCTATATCCTCAGCATTCTAAATGACTCATGTAAAAAGCAGTTGCTTATTAAATATTTTCCCAAATGAACAAATGAATGAATAAAAGAATAAATTAATGAACTTCACCATGATGTGTAACTACAGATTATGGAAGAATCTGGGGAAGTTATTCCATCACTTGAATTGAGTAACAGGTCTCAAGAAAGACTACTCTACTGTATTGTCCATGTATTTTAGACTTGATTTAAAAGTTTCTAAAAATATTTATGCAACTTTTTTTATTATTGAAAATGCTGATGTATTGGTTAGAAATAAATCAGAAAAACAGAAATCACTATCAGATTTCAGAGGAAATTCAACATAGAAAATGTTTATACAATTGGAAATAGAGCTAAAAATCCAAAAGATTATGGGAAAATCCAGAAATCCATAAGAATAGACGTTGCTATTAGCACTGTACTGAAAGATAAAGCCTGTTACTTCATCCCATCAGCTGGGTGAGCTACTAGAAGCTAAAAGTCCACTGGGCCCCTACACTGGTACTTCCATCCACATTGGGAAAGACTGTTTGGCATGTAATGCAATCACTGAGAGAAGGTGTCTGAGGCAGGAGATGACCATAGAACTACAGAGTTATGGAAAGAAAATTTGGGATCAATCTGATTTCTTATTTCATGCAGTCTTATAGTCTCATGTGAATGTTTCTCATTGGCTGACACTAGTAGGAAGTCAATGTCAAGATGTGCTGGAAAGTGTATTTCCTCTGATTTAGAACAAAAGGAGAAAATGCTGGCTAATGGAACTGGTTATATAATGTACAGACAAATGGCGTATATTGTGGTTTTAGTAGACAAACATTAATATTTAGTTTTTTATATTTACATATTCCATTTAACAGTAGAATCACAAATTTCCATGACTTCATTTTAAAATATCATCAAACAAAATACAACAATAAACTCTTTGGAGTACAATTATGGCTTATTTTTTTCTATTTATTTATTTTTGTTTTATGTGTGTGTATGAATGTTTTGCCAGCTAGTAAGTGTCACATATGTGTGCAATGGTGTGAAGGTCAGAGGAAGGCATTAGATTACCTGATTTGGACTTTCAGATGGCTGTTAGCCACCTTGTGAGTACTAGGAACTGAACCTGTCTCCTCTGCAAAACCAGCCAGTGCTCTTAACCATAACCCATCTCTCCAGCCTCAGTTGTGACTTCTTACTGAAGAAGAAATTATATATCTAGAATCTAAAAGACAAAAATGGTATTAGCTATAACATTTTAAAAGGTAATCATAATCTATTTTTGCTTCCTGCTTATAACTCAAAACATTGTTAACAGTACTTTATGCCACTAAGTTCAAAAACAATATCACCTAATATTTGAAGACTGAAAATAATTTAATTAAGCAAAAGTACCTGTCTTCTATATTTCAGAGATATGCACATTTTGACACATTAGTCTTAGATTCATTTTAAAAAGTTATAGAAACAACTAATCCCTGTACCTCCAGATTTGGAAGCACATACCCTATCCATACATATTTAAAGTACTTGTAATAGGCATCCTGTCCTCCTTCTAGGCTTGGGTACAGGCTCTATTTTACTCTTAGTACCCCAGATCTCTGGACTACACTCTTAGCACAGACACACCCACTGCATCCTGATCCCCTGCACCTGGACCAGCTCAATTCTTCAGTCTACTTTATTAGAGCCTTCATAGGCTGCCCCCCACTCACAGCTTGCCTTTGCACACCTGAGAGCCACCATCTATCCTGGCTGTCCCCACCCTAACTTGCCTGGGATTCTGGATACCAGCCTTCTTTCCTGGTAAGCCTGATCCCACCCACTGTGCTGTGACTCCCCCACAACCTGAGCAAATCCAATCTCCCACCTGACATTCTGTTCTTCTTTTAGCCTTGGACACAGGCCCACTGTTGCTTTTAGCACCCCAGATCTCAATACTATCTTCTTAGTCCAGAACTACCCACTATGTCCTGATCCCCTGCACTCAGACCTGCTCAGTTTTTCAGTCTAGGTTCTTAGAAACTTTCACAGGCTGTCCCTGCCCCCAACTAGCCTTTGCACTCCTGAGACCAGGCTTTTAGGCTGGCCGTCCACAACTCCAACTAGTCTTGAATTGCCTAGACCAGCCTTCTTCCTGGGTAAGTCTGATCCTGCCCACAGTGACTTGATTTCCCTACAACCTGAGAAACTCCAATTTCACAGGCCCCACATTCTGTTTTCTTAGCCTTGGGCACAGTCCTGCTGTTGCTTTTAGCACACCAGATCTCTGAACTACTCTCTTAATTCTGCATGGCAGTAAGCTTTCCAGTCTTGATGTGCCCATCCCCCTACATTGGAACCACCTACAGCTGCTCCTACTGCTTCAGGGTTAGGCTGCCCTGCCCTTTAGTAGGAATTCAGACCTTTGCAGACTGCCTGAGATTGCCTGAAACCAGCCTCCACCTAGCAAGCTTCCCAAATTGTGCTGTGCCTGCTGATTGGAATGGCCCAGACCTTAGGAGGAACACTGAGAGCATTTGATTCTCACTTGACTTGGGCCTCTACAGGAAATATTGAGTAGCTAGACTAGAGCCATCTGGTCTCTTGAATATAAATTCAAAAGAGAGAACCTGAAGCCTAGCCCAATCCGCTTTTCATACCCAATAAGAAAACAAGAAAGATACATCAAGTATACAAACAGAAACAGATGTAGCCTCAACAAAGGAAGACGAGTCTCATACCAGAATCAGAAACAACAAAAGAAATCCACATGCAAAAATCACAAGGAAAAAAATAATATGAAAAACCTAAATAATGTATCTACACCAAACACCAACAGTCCTAGAGGAGTTCTGCAATTAGAAACCCCTTCAGATAAGCCAGGATACAGAATTTAAATGAGCAATCATAAACATGATCAAGGAATTCAATGAATTTAAAGAACACACAAAGAAATAAAAGAGCTAAAAGAAGATAAGGATAAACTTCTGACTAAATTCACAAAAGATAGAATTTTGAAGAAAACTCAGGCTGAAATGAAGAAGAAAGTGAAAAACTCAATAAACCAATTAGAAACAACATGAGAGAGCCTCACCAATAGAATGAATGAAATGGAAAACAGAATATCAAGACTGGAAGATAAAGCTGACAAATTGGACCACTCAAGTAAAGATTATGGGAAAACTTAAGAAAACACAGGAATGGAAAATACAGGAAATGAATACCTTGAAAAGAACAAATTTAGGCATCATAGGCATAGATGAAGGGAGGAGAAGAATGTCAGGATAATGGTATGGACCAGACCTTCAACAGGATTAAGAAGAAAATTTCCCAAAATTAAAAAAAAGACATGCCTATACAAATACAAGAATCAAACAGAACACCAAATAGACAGGACTAGAAAAGAACCTCCTCATGGCATATCATAGCAAAAACACTAAATGTACAGAACAAAAATTGAACACTGAAAGTTGCAAAGGAAAAACAAGTCACATATAAAGGAAAACCCATCGAAATTACAGCTGAATTTTCAGTCAGTGAAAACTATGAAAGCCAGAAGAGCCTGGACCAAAGTATTCCCAGTTCTGCATGACCATAGAGGCCAACCCAGAATACTTTAGCCAGGAAAAATGTCTACTATAGTTGAAGGGGAATGAAAAATATTTCATGACATAAATAGGCCGAAAGAATTAATGTCCACAAAACAAGCACTTCAGAGAATTCTTGAAGCAATACAAAGAGCTGAAGAAAGGAATGACCATACCCAAGGGGCAATGGAAAGAAACTAAATGAAGATATAACTGTGTAAAGGCACAGTTAGGCTAAATATACGAACAGAAATTAAGATGATGGGAATGAATACACATCTTTCAATAATAACTTTAGATATCAGTGGACTGAACTCTCCAGTTGAAAGACACAGACTAGTTGAAAGGATTAACAGAATCCATCTTTTCGTTGTCTGCAAGAAACCCATCTTACCTTCAAGGACAGGCACTACTTTAAAGTGAAAATAATATTCCAAGCAAATGGCAATATGAATTCTAATATCTGATGAAAGACTTCAAACTAAAACTAATCAGAAGGGATAGAGAGGGCCACTTCATTCTGATCAAAGGAACACTTGACCAAGAAGATATTACAATCATGAACATGTATGCACCAAACTGTGGTGCACCCAAATTTATAAAAACAACACTACAGGACTTTAAGACACAGATTAATCCCAACTCACTAGTAGTAGGGGACTCCAATACCCCACTGTCTCTATTAGACAGGTCCACTGGACAAAGAATAAACAGATAGAAATCTGAATTCAATAATACCATACATCAATTAGACTTAACAGATATCTACTGAATAATTCACTCAAGTACCAAAGAATATACTTCTTATTCAGCACCCCATAGAACTTTCTTCAAAATTGAACACATACTTTGGCACAAAAAAAGTCTCAAGAAATACAAAAAAAATTGAAATAATCCATGCAGTCTATCAGAACACAATGCAATAAAGCTTAAAATCAACAGTGGAAGAAGCCCTAGTAAATACAAGAACTCATAGGGTTTAAACAACACACTCATGAATGATCACCAAAGGATAACTTAAGAAAGGAATAAAAGTATTCCTGGAATTAAATTAAAAGGACAATACAACACAACAAAATCTCTGGGACACTTTAAAAGCAGTCCTAAAAGCAGAGGGGAATTTGCAGCTCTAAGTGCCTACATTAAAAAATCAGAAAGAGCACAAGTAAATTACATAACATTCAAGACTGGAAAGGCAAGAACAAATGAAACCCAAACCCAGCAGACAGGAAGAAATAACAAAAATTGGGGCAGAAATTAATGAAGTACGAACAAAGAAAACAATACAAAGAAGCAACAAATTCAATAACTAGCTCTTTGAAAAGCAAAACAAGATAGATCTGTAGCCCAGTTAACCAAAAAAGAAAAAAAAAAAAGAAAAAGCAACTCCAAATCAACAAAAACGGAGATGAAAGGGGAAAATTCACAACAGACAGAAAATAAAAGAACATTTTAAAGAAATACTTTAAAAAACCTATACACTATTAAATTGAAAATCTAAAAGAAATAGATGCCTATCTAAAATCATGGGACTTACCAAAGCTAAACCAAGAAGAGATCAACAGCTTAAACAGACCGATAACATATAAGGAAATTGAAACAGTAATACAAAACCTCCCAACTAAAAAATTCCAGACCAGATGGATTTACAGCAGAATTTTACCAGCCATTTAAAGAAAAATCTTTATCTAATATTATTTAAATTATTCAAAAAGATAGAAACAGGGGGATAACTCCCAAATTCCTTCTATGAAACAAACAAGAAAATGAAGAGAAAACCCACAGAGTGGGAGAAAATCTTTACCAGTGACACACCTGACAGAGATTTAACATACAGAATATATAAAGAACTCAAAAAACAAATAATCAAGAAAGCAAGTGAATCAATTAAAAGATGGCTAAGGATCAGATCAGAGTTCTCAGAAGAAATAAAAATGGCTAAGAAACATCTAACAAGGTGTTCAACTTCATTAGTAATCAAGGAAACGCAAATTAAAACCACTTTAAGATTTCATCAGACTGGTTAAGATCAAGAGAACAAATGATACCAAAGAAAATGCAGGAAAAGGTTAATGTTCATCCACTGTTGGTGGGATTCCAAACTTGTGCTGTGGAAAGCAGTGTGGAAAACTCTTCAAACACTAAAAATGAACCTACCATTTGACCTGATTATGTCATTCCTTGGCATATACCCAAAGACTCATCTGATTGTGGAGATACTTGTACACTCGTGTTTGTTGGTGCTCTTTTCACAGTAGCTAAGAGGTGGAAGCACCTAAATGTCCCTCAACTGATGAGTGGATAAAACGTAGTACATTTACACAATGGAGATCTACTCAGTGGTAAATAAAAATGAAATCATAAAATTTGCAGGTAAATGGATGAAACTAGAAACAACCAATGTATGTTCTCCCTCACATGTGGATCCTAGCATCAAATACTTATATGTGAGTTTCTATCCAGATATATCTACAGGAACCAGGATAATGAAAAGGAACCAATAGAGGTAAAGAGAAAGAAAGAATCTGAGAGAGAAGAACTAGTAGGTGGCAGGTGTTACTAGGGGATAAATGGATAAAAATAGGGGTATTTAAATGGGAAAAGGGAGGGGGGTTATGCACAAAACCTTGGGAAAAAAAGGGAAAGAAGGAGCTCAAGAGAGGTGGGACCATAGGAGACTGGCATTATTAAGGGAGAAATGGGGAAAATGAGGACACTTTAAATGGAAAAACCATGGCAGAAGAGTTAGACAGGGAGAGAGGAAGGAGAGAGAAATAATGCTTAGCTAGTCAAAAAAAAAATCAGAAACAATCATATAAACCCATCAACCTAAGCACAATTGCACATACAATATCACTACATGAGTCCAAGTATATAGCTAAATGCTAAATAACAAGAAGCAGTACCAGCCAGGAGAAACCTTCTTTTGAGATGTTGGCTAGTGTGGTCCAAGGAAGTCCCAAAATTACACATTCAATTGCCACAGCCCTTGACTGCCTCACAGAAATTGAAGATAAAATCCTTCTGCTGAAGAGAGAACATTCTTCGAACCTAGGATTTGGAGCAATGAACCTGGAACTGATCTGGAAGCCACTTCCCCTGAAGGCTAGTTCTCATAGCTTTGGAAAGCATCATGAAGGTGCTAAGGAAAAACATCAATCAATTGTCCAACACCAGATTCAAGACCAAATAACCACATTAATGACTGACACAGCATACAACACTGGTGCAGTAGTGGTGCTTTTATCTTGGGGACAATCAAAAGCTACCTAATTTAACTCAAAGCCCATTCAAGGGGCTGAAATTCAAGTGTGGTTCTGTAAGCATAACCAAATACACATGGCTGGAGAGGTCATAGATCTTACAGAAAACTCCAAAACTCTCATATCCCTAGACTAATGTAACTTCTTACTATGTGCAAAATATGAATCCTTATATTTACAGACAAATATCACAGTCACCACTCATCAAAGACACTTATTTTGCAACAGAAACTATTACCAAGTACTAAAATGGTCACCAACATTCTCTATGAATTTCCAAAGCCTAAGTGACACATCTACAACACAACCTCTATAACTAGGGCTTACAGAACATAGACTAGGGGTAAAGAGGACACTAATGAATATCTCAGCTTTCATTAATGAAACTCTCTTATGCAACGTAGGACCAGGAACACAAAAGGTTACAAATGGCCAAAGCATAGAGACAATGAGTCTACAGAATGTTGGTTCTTGTATAGGACTCCTATATTAAAATTCACCCCCTCAGGGCTCAGGGAGCATAGCAGAAGGGGCAGAGGAAAGATTTTAAGGTAAAGGGAGGAGATGCAAGAAATAAAGTCCTAGAAACTCCCGGAACCCTGTTCATATGATTCTATGGCAATGGTGTCAGCATACACAAGTCCCATGCAAACTCAAGCAGACAAACATCCAGCATAGAACTGGGGAAATGAACAACAGACCCCAATCTTAGCTGAAGAAATATTTTTAACTGATTATTTCTGGGAGAGGAAGAGCTGATCTTCCTAGCATGAGGGACTCCAGATAGGCTAACTAGACCTCAGTAAATGAACTTGCACTGAGGAATGTCCAACTTGACACAATAGGCCTTAAAACAGATGACAGAATGTATGAATTCCTGTGGGGGTTTTAAGAGAGGGTGCCAGTGGATGGGGGTTTAAAGATGATTAAGATTGATTGAGGCACTCTGTATGAAACACACAAAAATTCAATAAAAACAAATTTTTTTAAAAAAGTACTTGTAATAATCTTAAATTACATAAATTATACCTTCAGAACTTGCTCTTCTTTAAAATGAATATTTTCTGTTATAGATTAATTCTAGAAACTTGAATTTATAGATTTATGTTGCACAGTTTTTGTATTTTATTTTTATGTTTATGTCTACAGTTTTTCAATAAAACATAAATTCATATATAACTATTTTAAAATTAATTCTTTGAGAATTTCATAAAATATATTTTGGTTATACTCACCCTTCTTCCACAACTCCTCCCATATCTAACCCCTTTTCTACCCACCCAAATTTGTATCTTCATTTTTTCGTTAAACCCTTAAGTCCAATTGTGTTGTCCATATACTTTAGAGTACAGGGTCATGCACTGGAACATAGTTGACCTACGAAGGGCCATACCCTTAGAAAACTGACTCTCTCCAAACAGCTCTCAATTGCCAATAATTCCTCAGCTGGAGTAAGACATGTTCCCACTTTCCCACTCCATGCTGGGATTCTGTCTGGTTTGAGATTTCTCACTCATGTTTGTTGCTGATCCATTCACAATGGAAGAGACATGTAATCAACCTAGATGTCCATCAACTGATGACTGGATCATGAAAATCTAGTACATTTACCTAATGGAATAGTATTCAGCTGTTAATAAAATAAATTATGAAAATCCCAGGTGAACAGAGAGTAGGAAACAAAGCATTCTGAGATTCAGAAAGACATCTTATTTGTGCATATTAGCTTTGACTATGAATAATATAATATTAGCTTTATATATGTATATGTTTCATTTTGACTACCCACAGATGTCAGGAAATTAGACTTTCTCTTTTTATTTAACATGTTTTGATATTTATTCGTGTTGATATGTTTAGGATTTATTTGTATATAGCATTGATACTACTCCATAGGAAGTTCAATGTTTTTACCATATTGAAAATATCTTCTTTCAATTGTTTCTTATGTAGTTTTGTCCAAGAGTTTAAATAGGAAAAACATAATTGTTTTTGTACATATTCTTTTACCAGCTGTTAGGAACAGAGAAAAACTGAAACAACAGGTAAAACTATTAAAAGATTTTTGTAAGTTAAATGGGTGATTTTGCATGTAAACACACATACATCTTCCCACTCATAGACAAAGCACAATTAAAAAACCTGGGGTAAAAATACTTTAATTTGCATATATAATACATTTCCCTTTTCACTGGGTGATAAATGACTATAAAGAAACCCAAACTCAGTTTATGTGGAGAACACTGGGAAAGGGAAAGACAAAAGTATTTCTAAAAAATATGCAACTTCAAATGGAAATTCTAAGAGTAAATTGGATCGTGTTAATAAAAAGAAGTTTTTTTTTTTTCTGCACTAAGCATAGTTGAAGGTCAGGCACATCATTCAACCACTTGTTCATTCATTTACTTTTTGTTTTTTAATTATTTAGTAAAGCTTATTAATGAGAGTTGAGAGTCAAGGTGAAGAGTTACTTTGAGGTAAATGGATTAATGTTCTATAGCACTAGCTAGATCTATTGGCACTGGCTTATAAATACAGATACTGAGGAAGGAGGTTCACAATTTTAAGATTGTCTAGGTCATCTAGTGAGACTCTCTCTACCTTAAAATAAAAATAATAAAAATTACTTGGGTCTATAGTTCACTGGTCATTTCCTGGTATGTTTAATGTCCTATGCTTAGCCCAGTAAAGAACTAAATTTTAAAAAGAACTAAATTTTAAAGATAGTTATATAGCTTAAGACAAAAAGGAATAGTTTGCAAATAAGTTTACTGTATTTCTTTCAGACCTCTTGAAAATATTTTCCCTGAATTCTAGAATAAGCTCTATTCTCTTTTTTTAAAATATTTTATTTCCTTATTATTTTTATTATTTATGTGTATGAGTGTATTTCCTGCATGCATGTAAGTGCACCCATGTCGTGCAATGCCTGTGGAGGTTGGAGGAGGGTGTCGGATCCCCTGGGACTGGAGTTATGAAAGGTTGTTAGCCACCATGTGGGTGCTGGAATTCGAATCTGGGTCCTCTACAAGAGCAGCCAGTGCTCTTAACCACTGAGCCATCTCTCCAGCCCCCATCTTTATTCTCTTTCTTCTGAAAGGAAACACATTGGCAAATATGGTCATACTTAAAACATGTAATTTATAGTCATTTACACTCTGGCAAATAATATAAACATATTTTGTAACACTAATCATATTCATTGTGTGTGTATTGTATGCTGTGTGTTTTGTTTTTTTGTTTTATGAGATAGGATCTGTTCATGTGGCCTAGGCTGGCCTGGAACTTCTTACTCAGTCCAGATAGCCTTAAACTTGTCTTCCTGCTTCAGCATCCCAAGTCCTGAGATTACTTGCATGTACCACTACACCCTGCTAATCATACTTCTGACAGAAAATATTTCAAGAACTCAACAGGCAGGTTTCTTAGTACTTGAAGTACTTTATGTTCTCATAATTTTCTGTTACAAAATCACATGTTGGTTTCTCCAGTTTAAAACTCAGTGATATTTTCATATTTATTAATTTGTTTCCTCATTCAATAATTTTGTATAATTACTACTCCATAATCTGAAAAACGTGTGCTTCCCCTTCTTCTATCACACATCCAGGTGCCTTTGGGGGTGTCTGTTGTTTTCTTTTTACTTCACAGCTTCTAATTCTATTCTGCACATTATTAGGGAATTTTAATTGTTCACAAGCAGTGTAATTTCTTTTGTAACATATCCTTTTGCTAGAGGATATCTTATTAAGAATGTATATTCTGTGTTGATAGTCCATTATTATTTTAGACTTGATTATCTATGTATTACCTGTTACTATTAATCTTTGATTCTCCTTTATTTTCCTTATCTTGAATTTCAGTTCTAGTAAATTTATGCCTTAATTATAATGCCTCACTTAACCATTATTTACAAATGATAAGTGTGAGTGATAAATGCTCTGAACCCCTCACTATCAACAAATGTCTTTCTCTCTAACAACAGACTGATATCTGTTCTGACTAACGAATTCTCTGGATGTAATCCTTTTCTTTCAGTGGTCTGAGTTTTAATCAATTTCTTTCTATCAGATAAAATGTCAGAAACAGAGATTCTTTCTCCTCATAAGCGATTTGCTTTTTTCTATTGAAATGCTTATAAAAGTTTTCTGATGACTTCAGTGCTCAAAATTTTCACCCAAGAAAATTTCATATAAATCTTCTATCTACGTAGATATACTACTACGTAGAATCTGATGAGGCATTTTCATTTGTAAGCTTGAATGTTCATTTCCTATTTATTAATTTGTTTCCTCATTCATTAATTTATGTATAATTACTATTCCACAGTCTGGCAAACCTGAGTGCCCCTTCTTTGATCACACCTCCATGCACCTTTGGGGGTGTATGTTATTTGCCTTTTATTTCACAGCTTCTAATTCTATCCTGGACATTATTAGGGAATTTAACTCTTTAATTCTTCACAAGCAACATAATTTCTCTTGTAACATATCCATTCACTAGAGGATTTTTTTTATTAAGAACATATATTCTGCATATTATTATTTTATATTTAGTTATCTGTGTATTGCCTATCTTGGTGGTTCACATCTATAATCTCAGCACTTGGGAATCTGAGGAGGAAGAATGCCTGAGTCTGAGTCCATCTTGGGATACATAATGAGACCCTGTTTTATCAATGCCCCAAAAGCAAGCAAACAGCAAAAAGCTTAAATTTTTTTCTTCTTTCTCTGAAACTATTCTTTGCCACATAAATCATGTCTATTCTCTTTTTAAAGTCTCTTTTTCATTCACACTTTCCATGTCAGTGCTATTAGGTGGTGTTTTGAATACCCCTCTCTCTTAATTCTCTAGTTGAGATTTTAACAGTGCCTGCACTCTAATTTATCTGCAGTGTTTTAGTGAAATGCTTAACTTCCAGACATGGTTATTCTAGATCTATGCCTCCTTAAAATTTCTTCCTGAGAGGTTCTATTCTAATAAAGAACCATTGCAAATATTTTGTCATTCTACTTTGTAAAGCCTGTTGGTTTCCCCCAAAAATGATTAGAACTTTAATCTCACTGTATCTCAGGGGGATACCAGGGCATTGTCACAAATTGTACTTTTTAGGAGACCAAACTCAAACGAAGACATGCTTAGTATATTGACAGAGAGGATGAACTTTGGCTCATTGCCCATGGTAAGAAATAAAAAGATGAAAACCTGTGTAGAGCAAAAACTTAAGGCACAATTACCATCTGATTGAAAGTTTCTGCTCAGCCAGCCTCACAGTGAGCTCTGGATTAGGGATTACTCATTCAGAACGGTGCTGAGGGGACTGAAACTTTTGTATGCTGATTTTGCCATGAAGATCAAGGATCTTTCAATCTGAACTTGTATTGATCAGTAATTGGATAAAAGATGTGCTCAAACAAATGTATTATCATGAGTTTAGCACATTTTTCCAGCTGAGGCAATCCCTATAGAAGAGTTATAGCTGAGAACCTGCTTTTGCTACCACTCTTGGTGGCCAGTTGAGCAATTCTGTTATTCTTAAAAGGAGTATGTATAGACCTCATGCATCAAGAACCCCTGTGGGAAGTAGGCTAGCCACCAAAGGTATTTGTTTTAATTCTGTGTTGAGGAGTTGAGGAAATGACTAATGACTGGGAGGGTTAATTGGACCAAAGGAATCTACTGCGTGTCAGATCTGAGTTCAGTTGCAGCTTCTTGAGTGTGTGACCTATGCAATCATACCGAATTCCGTTCTTAGGGGGTCAGTATATTTGGTTCAATTATCTACTGTTGCCACTTTTTAAATTTTCAATGAATATTTGTCTAGAAAAGTTGCTGGACTTTGCAAATGTGTAGATTGTTTCACTTGGGCCATAGGATTCCATTTGTTATGTGACCCATATGTCCTCACCTAACTCCCAGGTCATGATGATCCATTGTATCTTACAATATCAGTGTTAACTTGGAATGTGTGTTCAAACTCCTCTAACTGCAGATCTCTTTCCCCATAGTCCAATAAATTGCTTGAGTGGATGAGCATAGGTCTCTTAAGGCAAGCTATGGGAATGTTGACAGTATTGTTACTGTACTATGCACCATGTCCAGTTCTGGGTAGTTGTATTAGTTATTTTCCTGTTGCTGGGAAAAAGGCAACTCATATAAGGAAGAGCTTATTTGGTTTACCATTTTAGAGGGATGAGTTCATCATGGGGGTGAGACATGGTAGCAGAGGCAGCTGGAGCAGAAAGCTGAGAGTTCACATCGTCAATCACATTCAGGAAGCTGATAGCCAGAAACTGCAAATGAGCCAGGGCTGTGAACTCTCAAAGCCCATCTCCAGTGATATCCTTCCCTCAGCAAAACCTCTGAAAACAGTTTCACCAACTAACCAAGTATTCAAATACTTGGAGTCTGTGGGGGCCATTGTCGTTCAAACCACCACAGCAGTCAGTGGATTTTGGGTCAAAAACTGGTTAAGGAATAATGCCATTATATTGTCACTTCCTAATCATCCATCCTTTCTTTTTTTGTGTGTTTTATTCTTTGAGACAGGGTCTCCCTATAGCCCCATCTGACCTGGAACTAACTGTGGACCAGGATAGCCTTGATCTCACAGAGATCCCTCTGCCTCTACCTCCTGAGTTCTGGGATTAAAGGTGTGCACTATCATGTCCAGCTCATCCTTGAATTCTAAGAACTGGCACAGAGTTCCCTTTGTCTTTGTAATTCTCTTCTGTCAATTAGTTATGGTCACCTGTTCTGTATTGTCTTAGGGTCCTATCATCTGCTTTGTGAGCACTGATCCCAGTTTATTAATGGCATTTCCAATTATTATGGAATAGTAGTTCTGCAGCAGAAATACTGTTGTGCTTCTTATGGTGTTCTGTCTCTTGTATTAGCACAATTTCTGTTGCTTTCATAATAGTTTTTCTTCAAAGCTCTCCCTTGGAACATAGTCCTGTTCTGGGATTTCCAGACTTGTGTAGTATTCACACCACTAAATGTTTCCTTGTGCTAAACTTTTAAAAATATTTTTTTTTATTTTAGGTGTATGAGTGCTTTTTCTGCATACAAGTTCATCACATGTGTGCAGTGCCTGTGGAGGCCAGAAGAGGGCATTGGATGCTGTGGAACTGGAGTTATGGACAGTTGTGAACTGCCATGTGGTTGTTAGGAACACACTTGGGTCCTCTGCAAGAGCCATTCATGCTCTTAAATTACTGAGTCCCCACCTTTTGTTAATCTTTTCAATCTTCTGGCATCTATCTCAGTATCCTCACAATTCTCTCTCAAAATACAGATTGTTGGTTTTTTATGGTCTAGGATTTAGTTTAAATTATTTTAATCCAGTCTTAAAGAGACTAATACTGAATAGGTCATAGTTCCCTGAAGAATGCGTCCATATTAATAAACTCTTTTTTTCTCCAGGTTTTGTTTAGAGGCTGCTACTTGTCCAGCCACTTCAAAATCCAATCGCAAATAGAGAATCTTGGCTCTTGCATGACTTTGCAGTCAGGAAAAATCCATTCTGTCTCTTTAGAGCCACTCAGTTTGAAGGCTAAGATCTTGGCTTCTACTCTCTCATAAAATTTAGGGGCAGAAAGATGGAACATAGTCATGTCAACTCTGGGGATTTCCAGCTCACTGTAGATCATGTTTTGAACATTCACAGATCTTTGATACAGTTCTTTGTCACCAATTTACCATCTGGATAACAGGACATAGATCTTGAAACTGCTGGCTTTGTTTTGAACTTTTACAGCTGTCCTCAGAAGACACATTGAATCTATCCTTACAATATATCTGCAATGTGATCACTCCCTTACTGTCTCACCCTGACCAAGACAAGCATCAGCTTGTCTCTCCAGATCTCTGGGATACCCTCTAAAAGATGCTTCTTTCTTTCACACTTACTCATCATAGCCTAACAGAAAACATTCTACACAGCCATCAGTGGATGGTTTAGATGCTCGTCCCCCACTTTCCTCCTTTTCAGTCTTCTGTTGGATTGATTTAATGTTTTCTTTTTTTCCTTTAGGAAGTAGCTCCTATTTTATTGGCTATTTTTCATTGTTTATAGTCTGAAAATTTAATTAACCCTAGTCAACCCTCAATGTATGGAATAAGGTTTCTGTATAGTATGAGAACCCAAGGACAGTATACTTTCATTTCTCCTCACCGATCGTTGTACTTTTCATGGCTGTATATGTTGTAAATCACATGTCACTGTTACTTTGGCTTTCAATAGCCAAATACACATTGAAAATTTTAAATAGTAATAATAAATCTTTCTGTTTCCCACATGGTTACGCTTCCATAACTCTTCATTCAGTTGCATAGATCCAGGTTTTCATATGGTTTCATGTTCTCTGTCTCCAGCTGCAGCCTATTTTCTGACACCCCTTGTCAGTTATGTCTGAAAACGTCTTAACCTTCATTTTGAAGTCTAGCTTCTCTGGACAATGTTCTAAATTGACAGTTTTTTGAGTGTTGTAGAGGTCAATATAATTTCTTCTGACTTGTACTGTTTCCAGTGAAAATTCAGCTATCATCTTGATGTTTGCTTCTCTTCATGTAAAGGGTTTTTGTTCTGCTTCTTTTGAGATTTTTTCTGTTATCACTGTTTTAAGCAATTGGATTAATGTAGCTTGATATGGTTCATTTTGTGTGTATGAGATTTATTGAGCACTGAAGAGCAATGGGATTAAAGCTTTTATTAAAGTTCAAAAAAACTGTCATTGCTTTCAAGTTTTTTGAGACATAGTCTCTATATTGCACAGGTTGGCTTTCAGGTCATGATTCTCCCAACTTAGTCGCTAGATAGCCAGGATAACAGGCATGCATCACATTGTTAGACTTCTAAATTTTTTCTCTCTCTCTCTCTTCTTTCCTTCTATATTCCAATTACATGTACATTACACAACATGAAACATCCCTTATCTCATTGAAGTGGAGTTCATCTTTTAGCTGTTTTCTTAATATGTTTGATTTTCGATAGTTTCTATGTGTATTTAAATACAGAAGTCTCCTCTACTTTTTAATCTGTTGTTAATTCCACTTAGTGTATTCTCACTCTCAGGTACTGGAGTTATAAGCTCTGATTGTCTTTTTAATGTTACTCATTTGTCCACTTAATATGTTCAATCTTTAGTTTCTTGAAAAAATACAGAGCAGTTATAATAACTGTTTTCAAGTTCTTGTCTGCTAACTCCATCATATGGAGCATGGCTGAGTGGGTCTCCGTGGACTGGTGTGCTTTCTTCAGCATGGATTGTCTTTTCCTGTCTCCTTGGATATGATGTGGGATGACAGGCATAATGTATGCTGCCCTCTTAAGTGTTAGATACCTACTCTTGAACTTTTTGTCTGGGAAGCAATTGTACTGTTTAAAAAACGTTTGCTTTAAGGCTTGCTTTTAAGCTTTGTTTTCACCGAGGAAGCATATAGTTTAGGGTTAGTTTTCTATATCCACAAGGTTAAAAAATCTTTTTGAAAACACTGAGTACTCCATAAACTGAATCGTGGAGAAATGTAACTATTTCTGGTTTTATGTTAACTCTATGGTAAACGCTCTTTCTCATCATTTTGAGTGACCCTTTCATGGGCCTTAGGTAGCTTTATTAAAAGGCTCAAGGCTGTAAGTGCTCTTCCTTTGAGCCTCTTTCCACTGTGTACCCATCCCTGAGGACTCTGATTCCTCTAACTTCCTAGGTGTGCTTTATGCTTATGGAAATGAAACCCTTTATGCTTTCCTGGGACAACTGATGATGGTCATCTGAACCTGAGAAATCATCTGTGATTAATAAATGGGAGATCAGCATCACTGAAGTGATATCTTCTGGGAAGTATTTCCTCAGGGTCTTCACACAGAAACTATAGTCCGGGGGGTAGATGTCAAGGCTCCATCTCAAGTTAGATGCTAGACATGGTGATATGTCTGTCTCCCAGGTGGTGGGATTTTGGTAGCATGGAAGCTGCAAAACTGAAGAGGTTATGGAGAGAATCTGAGGCTTGGCACCAGGGGAGGCCAGGAGAGGTCATTGGTTCAGTCTTGGTTATACTGGAGGCCCCATCATATTTGAGATGTCAAAACAGTGATATGGCCACCAAGCATGGTAGCAGGTAAGGAGTGGAGCTGGTGTGAGCCTACTGGATAAGCTATGTGATGTGGATGGCAGAGCCTGAGGGGTGAAGCTGCCCAGGGCTTTTGGAACCAGAAGATCTTATCTGAGTCACAGATATCTGACCTTGAGGTATACTGCTGGACTTTGGTTTTGCTTAAGTGTGCCAAATTTTTCCCATTTGAAATAAGAAAGTATTTATCTTACTTTTGATTTTATAGGAGCCTACAGTTGAGAGACTTTATATTTTCAAGGAGAACTTGTACTTTTAAAGTATTGGAGTTTTTAAGGGCTGTGGGACTTTTAAAGTTGTACTATGTTTTAGATTGTGATAGTAATATTAACATGAGGTCTTGGGGATAAGAAATGGAAAGGTTATGACTTAATAATGTGCTTGTGTGTTAAGTTGACACACAAGGAGATCAATTGTGTTGGATAGCTTCAGTTGTCAATTTAATATTCCTGGGAAAAAGGGAACCTCTCAGTCGGAGAAATTCTTGTATTGATTCGCCATTGGGAATGTCTGTGAGGCATGTTTTGAGAGTCATGAGAGGGCCCAGCCCACTGTGTGTTGTGCCACCCCTGGGCAGGTGGTCTTGGCTTGTTTAAAAAGCAGACTGAACACAAGCTGGAGGGGCAAGTCAGCAAGCAGAATTCCTCTGGGTTCCATGCTTCAGTTTCTGCCTCCAGGTTTCGGCCGTGAGTACCTGCCCTGGCTTCCCTTATGGATAAACTGTGATTGGGCCATGTAATTTAAAAAAAAAAAAAAACCCTTTCCTCCCCAAGTTGGCATTCAATAGAGTATTTTATCCAGCAATAGAATGTAGCTAGGGCAGCCTTCAAGATGTTTAGGTTTATA
This sequence comes from Nannospalax galili, assembly GCF_000622305.1. Classification (NCBI taxonomy): domain Eukaryota; kingdom Metazoa; phylum Chordata; class Mammalia; order Rodentia; family Spalacidae; genus Nannospalax; species Nannospalax galili. Next base: position 9,247,728 of record NW_008340588.1, read on the forward strand.
TTCATTAATATGTGCTGCTCTCTTTATTCAGAGATACTTCTTTTTATAGTGGGTAGTGGTAATACAGAGACACGGAAATAGTCAAAGTGCTGAGTACAAATGACACTGAATGCTCTGTTGTGTTTGGGTCATCTATATCACCTCCTACTATCCAAGACTCAGGGAACTTTGAGGAGGAGAGGGCAGCAAGAATATAAGAGCTGGAAGATGGGGAGGAGAATTGTGAAAGGCTGACTTTTGGATATGACATGGCTGTTGCACAGCAGCAGTGGTTACCAGCATGGATACAGGAGGACATCCAATATCCTACCCCTATTGGAGAATCTTTTGGCAGCTCATACTTGCTGAGGGAGTGAGAGGCACTCTTCTTTGGGGATGTAGGTGCTGATAGGTTGCTCATGCCCCCTATAGATGGGCCACTCATCCATGTTACATATATATGGACTTATTAATAACAAGAACAAAGGAGAAATGAGTTTTGGAGGGACATGGGGTTGGGGGCACTAGAGGGAGTGGGAAGGAGGTAGGGGTGGATGGATATTATCAATATACACGGTATAAATGCATGAAATTTTGAGAGAATAAAAAGGTATTATTTAAAAAGATATAAGACTTCTATATTCTTTTCCCTTATATTTTTTATTATGATTTAGGCTAAATGTTTACTAGATCCATTGACTAATATTTACTTTGTGTTAGTGCTAAATAAGGGAATGTTAGGTCCCCAAAATGGTGGTAGTGGTGCCAAGCTCCCCAGAATGGCAGGCTAACAGGTTCTTCAACCAGAAAGAGGAAATCAAAACTTAATATTTCTCAGAAACTAGATACTCAACATCTCCCTGCTTATCAGGAAGCCATACTTTCCTCATTCCCCAATGATTACCCCCCAGGTTAGAGTGTCTTGGAAAGTTACCCAAGCCCCTAACTGCCTATAAAACTTGTTTTGCTTCTTCTGCTAGCTGCTATTCTCTGTTTTCAAGAGGTAGTCCAGCAGTTTGTTCTTTAATAAACTGTTTCTCTTGTTCACAGAGTGTTCCTGTTTGGTAGTTTCACTGTGTCCTTCCATACATTAGGTGCCAAAACCCTGGAGGGACCCCTGGGTCTCTGATAACCCAGTCCCTCCTCCTGAATGAAACTGCTGACCGGACCCTCTTGTGGCATGAACTATTTTGCCTCTGCTGGCTCCTGCCACTCACCACATCTTACCCAAGATCTTGAGTCCATTTTCTTGACTATTTTCCTTTGCCTGGTCACCCACTGACAGAGTTTGGGTAAGTGCTCCTCCTGCAGGGCTACCGGTCTATTTCCCTCCCTTCCCTCCCTTTCTTTTCCTTGTTCCTTTCCTCCCTGTCTCTCGCTATCCCTCTTTTCTATACCTTCCTGCCTGGAGGTCTTCCCTTCTCCCCAGAGGTGTTTGACTCAGTTTCAAGTTGTACCAGTATGCCAAACACCATCCACACCCTGCTGAGGACAACCCTCACTTGTCCTCAGGATGTCTTGGCAAGTGACTTGGACACTGTCTCATGTGGGAATGGTGGTATGACAGGGACACCTCTCAAGACTGCGTTTATTTGGGGAGAGACCTCAACTTCTCTTCCTTGTCCAGGACTTAGAAGGACATACTGCATTCACTTCTCTCACTACTCTAAATATCAAGGCAGCTCAGAAGCTCTGCTGGGTACTCCCTGGGCCCTTGTGCTCTAACCAGCCTTGCCTTCCATCTCTTCCTCTCCTTTCTCACTTTTCTTGTTGGGAATGCTCTCTGATCCCTGACTGATACTGTTATTTTCCGTCCTCCTGCTCTCTTGTCTTGTTTTTGTATTCTTGGTAGGACTTCTGCCTACAGTCCCCATTTCTTGGGGGAGGGGAACAAGAATTTCCTCCTGGGCACTGTTTTTACCTTGTTACCAACCTAATTTTAGGTCTCCTTCACTTCTACCCTTTATTCAAGGCCATCTCTCCTTCACCTTCTAACCAACCATGTGTTCCTCTCACTCAAAATCAGACTCTACTGCCACTCTTACCTAGCTTCTCAAATCTCTCTCTCTCTCTCTCTCTCTCTCTCTCTCTCTCTCTCTCTCTCCTCAATGTTTTTATTAAACCTCTCTGTCTTATTTTTTATTGCAACACAGCCTGGGCACAATACAAACTCGATAATTGATCTCAATGGCCAGAAAAAAACACTTTCAATTTCCGAATTCTTACAGATCTTGATAATTTCTGTTACTGCGCTGGCAAGTAGCTCAAAATTTCTTATGCCCAAGCTTTCTTCACTCTCGCCCTTCCCTCTGCACCTCCTGTCACACCCACCAAATTCTTGCAAGGTCCAAGACCAATCTCATCCCCCAGTCAAGGATTCAGGACTCATCACCTCTTGACTTTGACATTGAGAACGCAGTTCCACCAATGCCTCCTTGCCGTGGGCCTACAATACCATACCTGTCTGTACCACCTCCATTCCCCTTCCTGTATTGTGGAGATACATGAACCTCCACATTTCAGCTCCCCTTCTCTGCTTCTCCCTTCACCTCCCTTGGTCAAGTGCTATCCCCATCCCTCTTCTCTGCTGCTTTCTTCCCCTCCTTCAGGGCTGACCAATGTCCTCCATCTCCCTCTGAGCATCTCCCTTCCCCACCCTTGGCCACTGGTACCTCTTCTCACATGGATGGGCTCTACCCTCTCAGGAAGATTGCAGGGGCCCAGAGCATTTTCCATGTCTGACCTCCCCCAAATAGAGAAGCATCTTGATTCTTTTACTAATGATCCTACCTCATTTATCAAGGAATTTAGGTATCTTACTCAGGCTTACAATCTAACTTGGCATGATCTCTACATCATGCTCTCTTCTACCCTCACCCCTAATGAAAAGAAAAGGGTCTGGATGGTAGCCCAGATTCATGCAGATGACATTCACCGCACTGATGCCTTCTAGGGGTAATGGCCATCCTCTGTGAGGAACACCACTGGGACCACCAATCAAATGCTAAGAACAAGTCCCCTAGCAGGTCAGCAAGAGACATAATTGTTGTGTGCCTTCTGGCAGGTCTGCAAAAGGCCTCCCACAAGGTTGTTAACTTTGACAAACTAAGTGAGATTACTCAGCACCCCTCTGAGAACCTGACAGAGTTTCTTGACCAGCTCATGGACACTCTCCTCCAATTTACTGAGTTATTTCCTGGTTCCCAGGAGAGCATGCTGGTTCTTAATTCTCACTTCATCTCTCAATCAGTCCCAGACATTAGAAGAAAGCTTAAAAGAAGAGATGATGACCCTCAAATCCCACAGAGAGATCTACTGAACATGGTATTTAAGGTCTTTAATTGGTGGGAGGAGCAGGAAAGGACCAAGAAGGTCTCCCATGATGGACAGAAATACCAGCTTCTGGCAGCAGCCCTGAGGCCTCCCCAGAAATGGATTGGGCAACAACAGATGGTACATAGGGCTTGCTTCAAATGTGGCAGCCTTGCAGATAATATTGAAAGCAAAGCTGTGGACTGGACAAAGGAACAGGCAGAGTCAAAAGGATACAGAGCAAAAGCTAATGAGGCTATAATAACTGAAACACAAACTAGGACTAGGAACACACACACAAGACAGCAATCATATGCACCTCTCAATAATAATAATTTTGGACTTTGGAGCCTCCAATTATACATCCCACGGTCCTATGACTGCATTTCCTTGAAACACACACTACTCAATTCTCGGAACCTGCAGAAGTCTAGTATAGATCATGCTGCCAAAACATCTCTCTCAAGATTCAGTAGCTTATCAACAAAAATATATTCCTCGCTCTTATTGCTTGTTGGTTCCAGGTTAGGTATGACTCATTATAGTAATTTTTGCTTCAGGTTCAGGAAAAGAATGCTGCTTTTAAAAACGTTAGCAGTCAAAGCGGAAGAAGAAAAGAGGATACAATGGGCAACATGTTGGAATTTGAATGTTCTGCTCTTATGTGATATAGGCATCACATATTCTCATGTTCCATTAGCTAGTCAAGTAATACAGGCATAAATTATATCAGCGGTCAGGGGCGGGGGGGCTATGATTTCTCTTCCCTAACCAGAAAGAATGGTGAGGTTTATACGCAATAAAATACTCTATCATAGAGAGATTGTTGTAAGTAAAATTCAGTCTATTTCATCAAATTGTTTGTGTAATATCCTACTGTTTTTGTTATTTTTTTCTTTATGATTGTACTTTCATGAAATAGATTCCTTCAGTCAAGAAATAAATTTTATTAGGTGTAATTTCTTTGGGGCCTGGTTCTGGCCTAACATAGAGCTTGCATTTGACAAATGTTTTCTAAATAAATTAAAGACAAACAGTATCTACCCATAGTTATATCTAGAAAGTTCTGAACACTGATGTTTTTTGTATAAAAACCACAGGATTCTTAAGGATAAGCATTTCTAACGTGGATGCAGTACACTCAGATTACATCTTGAGATTATCTGCCAAAAACCTCTTATTCTGTCAGGCATGTGGCAGAGCTTATCTCCAAATCATTACAGAAGCTCTGTCTAGGAATTTGTCTGGAAAATAATAGTGTTAATTTCTGCTAAAAAGCAAAATAGACATGATTCTTGAAGTCTAAAAGAAAAAAAAAAAAGATGGAGGAAGCTTGTCTGCTCTGCTTCTTTGCCCTGTAAGACAGTATGCCACAATACAATGGCATCTGAAGTAATACACACATTCAACACATAAAGGTTTCTTGCCTTAACAATAATAAGTGTACATCCATTGTTTTCTATTTTATCTTATAATTTTTGAAAACTTCATATAATATATTTTGATTATATTTAGACCCCTTCCCCTATCTGCATGCCTCTTGTATACCATCCCCCTCCACTGGATTTCATGTACTCTGTCATATATGTTAAGACTTATTTAGCCAAGTTTGTGCTCTGAAATGTACTTTTGTGTATGTCCATTCACTGGAGCCTGATCAACATATGTAGTGTCATATCCTTAGAGAAAACCAAATCTCCCACTCCCAATAGTTATCAGTTATTAATAGCTCCTGGCTAAGGTTGAAGTTCCTTACTTCTCCACTTCTATGCTGGGACTTTTTTGGCCTTGAGTTTGTATGAGTCTTCAGTATACTGTTTCCATTGCTGTAAGTGCATGTTCATATGAGTAATTTCCCAGCTGATTGAAACACCTGTTTCCTTGTGGTCATCTACCACTGCTGACTCTTATAATCTTTCTGGCCCCTTTCCACAATGGTCCCAGAGCCCTGGGTGGCAGATGATTGATATAGTTGTCATATTCAGGGATAGGAAGACTGAAGTTTCTTATTCTTTGCACTTTGGTCAGCTGTAGCTTTCTGGGATAATCACAATCTGTCACATGAGGAAGTTTCACTGGTGAGAATTGAAAGATGCATTAATATTCATTCTTTCCTCTGTTTTATCATGTTCTCTGTGCCTTAGGTGAAAAGGTTGATATATATATA
>NW_008340588.1:9253447-9274831 GCF_000622305.1 Nannospalax galili
TATCACTTAGGCTAAGCACCTCACTGAATTTTACCAGTTGTGGAATTTTCTAATAGTTACCATCTGTTGCAAAAAGAAGCTTCTTTTGCAAGTGGTGAAAGGTACATTTGTCTGTAGTATACAGATAAATATTTAGAATACAGTAAGAAATTATGTTGGTCCAGGCATGTGACTAAGTAGGTTTTTCTCTAGAATCCATGACCTTTCCAGCCATGTGTATTTGGCTATGTGTACAGTACCACACACGAGTTCCCTACCATTGAGTGAGCCTTAAGTCAATTAGACAGCTGTTGATTATCCCTAAGACAAAAGTGCTATTACTTTACCAGTAGAGATTATTTCCTTGTATGGTCATTGTTGTGGTTCGTAGAATTTATAGTTGGATGGAATCATTGATTATTTTTTTTTTTTTCCATTGGTAGTTTTTCATAGTAGCCTCTACTACTATGGGAGCTAGTATTCAAGGAGGAAACTTCCAGGTCAGTTCCAGATTAATTGATCCAAGTCCTGCATTTAAATTATGCCTTCTCTTCAGCAACAGTGTCTTATATTCAAGTCCTGAGAGGCAATCAATGACTTCAGCAGTTGCCCAAGTGATTGCCAGAGTCTCTGGGATAACTGTGGTGACCAACAATGAGAAGAAAGGTTGCTGCTGCCTGACACCATGGGTTTGTTGTTGTTGTTGTTTTTGTTGTTGTTCCTTTCCATTTTCCCAGCTCCTGTGGTTACATCAGGATATATACTTGCATCTAAGGATTTGTTGCTAAGATCCCCAAATGAGAGAGAACATGTTACTTGTTTATCTGAATCTATGTTACTTTAAATCATTATTTATACCAACATAATAATCAAATGAACAAATAAACTGACTCTTAAGTTAAATTTTTAAAACCTTTTGAAATTTCCAAAACTCAGAGGACATTAGTTCCTCAAGCTATCTGTTAGAATGCTCTGTCTCCCAGAACTGTGCCTATGGATTTCCCTTGTCCCTTCAACCTGTGCTGATGGAGTTTGTGTCCTAACCCTCTGTCAATGGTACTGTGCCTGAAACCCTGTTTCTCCCATTCTGTCCCATGGTCAGGCCACTCCTAAATTATTTAAAATGGTTTCTTCAGCCTCACTGGGAAAGTACAAGTTCATGTTTGGCTCCGCTATTAATCTTCCGTTTTTTCATCCTTAGTTCACATTCATCCAAAGTCATGCATCATTCCCAATCTCCGTTTTCAATGGAGGTGGGAAACTGCCTTGTAGCACTTTGATATGTTAATTCTCAATCATAGCCATATTTATTAATTGTATTTTTGCATAGAGTAGCAAATTGAGGTTGCCAAGGAGACTCCACAGTCATCAGACCCAAGAAGGCAGGGTTTTGCTGGTGTTAATGAGTGTCTGAAAGATGCTCAGTCCCAAGTGACACATCTACAATGGAACCTCTATGCTTAAGGCTCATGGAACAAAGCAGAAGAGGGAGTAAAGGAAATATTAATGATTCTCTCAACTCTCACCAGTGAAGCTCTTCATCCAACAGAGTGTGATGCACACAGAAGGCCACAACTGACCAAAGTGTAGAGAATAAGATATTGCAGAGAGTGTGTCCCTGGGTAGGACCCGTGTGAAACCTCATCCATTCATGGTTCAGGGTTGGTACATGATCATAAGAAAACAGAGTTTTCCAGGCCTCTGGGAACTTGCTCATATGAGTTTACAGCAATGGCGTCAGCATGCACAAGACCCATACAAACTCAATCAGACAAAAACCCAACATAGAACTGGGGAAATGGGTTGTAGGCCCCAACCTGAGCCAAAGAACTATTGGCAGTTGATTACTTCTGGGTTAGAGAAAGTTAAGTTTCTTTAAGGGAGAGACTCAAGATAGGCTGACTAAACTCCGGTGGATGAACTTCCACTGAGGGACATCTGCATACACAAACTTGACAGGCCTTAACATATATGACAGAATGCATAAAATCTTGTTGGGGAGGCTACATGGAAGTGAAGATGGGGGGGTGGTATAAAGATGATCAAGATCGTTTGTATGAAATGCAAAAAATTAAATATGCAATGAAAAAATGCCATTAGTCCAGATAATGTCAATTAATAAAAGTCATTCCCACATTACTTCACTTTGTTTAACAGTTTCTAGTTCTATCCATTTACCTGAAAATTCTGTGATTTCATTTTTCTTGCTACTAAGTAGAACTCCATTGTGTAGATGTACAAAATTTTCAGTGTCCATTCATTGGTGGGTGGGCATTTAGGTTGCTTCCATTTCTTACCCATTGTGAAATAAGCCTCACCAAATATGGCCAAGCAAGTATCTCTACAGTAGGATGTTGAGTCCTTTGAGTATACGCCAAGGAGTGGTATAAACAGATTATACAGTGGATATATCAGTTTGTAAACCATCAGCTGTGAATGAGGGTTCCCCTTTCCCCACACCCTCCCCAGCATTTGGTCTTATTTATTCCCTTGATTGTAACCATTTTGACTGGGGTAAAGTAGTTTTGATTAGCATTTCCCTAATTATAAAGATATTGAACACTTTTCAATGTATTTCTTGCCATTTTTATTTCTTCTTTTGAGAACTCTGCTCAAATCCATAGACCATTTTTTTAATTGGGCCATTTGTTTTCTTGTTTCTTTGTTTTTTTTGAGTTCTTATATATTCTATATATTAATCGTCAGTCAAATGTATAGCTTGTGAAGATTTCTGCCCTTTCTGCGGGCTTTCTTTTCACTAGATTAGTTGTTTCCTTTGCTGTACAGAAGATTTTTTTAGTTTATCAAAATCTCATCAGTCAGTTATTAACTGAGGTGGTTTGAATGAGAATGTCCCCCATAGGCTCCAAGTATTTGGACATTTTGTACCCAGTTGGTGGTGCTGTTTTGGGAGGTCTTAGAAGGTGTGACTATCATGGAGGAAACATGTCACTGGGGGCAAGCTTAGAGAGTTCTTAAACCTTACTGGATTTGGAGTGGCTTTCTTGCTTCCTGTGCCTGCTTGAAGATATAGAGCCTAACTTCTACTCCTCCAGCCACCTCTGCCACTATGCCTCCCTCATGGTGGACTCTTGCCCCTTTGGAACTGAAACCTCAAATAAACTGTTCTTTCAATAAATTGCTTTGGTCAGTGATTCTATCACAGCAACAGAAAAGTAACTCATACGTTAACCTTAATTCTTAAGCTATAGAAGTCTGATTGAGGAAATCCTCTCCTACACTTATATCTTGTAGGGTACTACCTATGTTTTTTTCTAATACTTTTAGCATTTTAGAATTCACATTGAGGCCTTTGATCTATTTTGAAATGGCTTTGGTGTAGGTTGATAGATAGGGATCTAATTTTATTCTTCTACACATGGAGATGCAGTTTTCCAGCACCAGTTTTGGAAGATGGTATCTTTCTTCAGTGTGTATTTTTGGCACTTTTGTCAAAAAGCAGGTGCTATAATTGCATGCACTTATTTTCAGGTTCCCTATTTTGCTCCATTGATTTATGTGTCTGGTTTTGTGCCAATACCATGTTGTTTTTATGACTATAACTCTATAATACAGTTTGAAATATGGTATGTTAACCTCCACAGCATTGCTATTTACATTCATGATTGCTTTTCTGTCTGTAGTCTTTTGTAATTTCGTATGAATTTTATGATATTTTTCTAATTCTGTGAAGAATGTCATGGGGATTTTGATTGGAATTACATTGACTATACAAATCAATTTTTATAGGATGGTCATTTTCACAATTTTAATTATGCCAATCCATGAACATGGGAGGGCTTTTCATCTCCTTCTGTCTGCCTCAATTTCTATTCCAAAGATTGAAAGTTTTTATTGGAGAAGTCTTTAATATCTTTGGTTAGGTTTATTCCTAGGTTTCTTAGGCTATTTTGAATGAGCGTTTCCATATTCTCTCTCTCTCTCTCTCTCTCTCTCTCTCTCTCTCTCTCTCTTACTTGTTATTGGTATATAAAAAGTTCTCTTTTTTTTTTGACTTTTTGAGACTGGGTCTCCCTGTAGCTCCAGCTGTCCTGGAACTCACTATATAGACCAGACTGGCCTCGAACTCACAAAGTCTACCTACCTCTGCCTCCTAAGTGCTGGGATTAAAGGTGTGCGCCACCATCCCTAGTTGGTCACTGACTTTTGTAAATTGATTTTATGTACTGCTTCTTTGTTGAAAATGTTATTTCTAGAGGTTTTCTGGTGGATTTTTGGGGGTCTCTTATGTATAATGTCCTATGATCTTCAGATAGGGATAATTTAATCTAGTTTTTTTTCCAGTTTGTATCACTTTAATTTCCTTCTCTTATTGAGTACCAAATACTATATTGAAAAGGAGTAGGCGTAGTTAACAGCCTTGTCTGACTCATGATTTTAATGAGAATGTTTCTAGTTTTTCTCCAATTAGAATGATGTCTGTGAATTTGTCAAATATAGTCATAATTATGTTGAGGAATTCCCAAAGTCCAATTCCTTGTAGGACTTTTGTTATGAATGCATATTGGATTTTGTCAAAGGCCTCTTTTGCATCTATTGAGATAATCATGTGATTTTTGTCTTTAAGTCCATTTATATATTGTATTACGTTAATTGACTTACTTATGTATATCGAACCATCCCTGCATCTCTCAAAAAAAGCCAACTTGATCATGGGGAATGATATTTTTGATGTGTGTTTATATGCAGTTTCCAAACATTTTGTTAAGAATTTTTGTATGTGTGTTCATTGGGAATAGTTTTTATTTTTTGCTGTGTCCTTACCTAGTTTGGGGTATTAGAGTGATACTGCCTTCATAGACAGAGGTTGGGAACTTTCCCTTTGATTCTCTCTTCTTCAATAATTTAAGCAATGTTGGCTGTAGATCCTTTTTTTTAAGTCTGGTAAAATTCTACTGGGAAAACATCTGGACCTGAACTAATTTTAGTTGGGAACTTTGTATTATTGTTTTGATTTCCTTTGTTATGGGTCTAAGTTATTGGTCTCTTCTTGGTTTAACTTTGGTGGGTTTATTGAATTTAGAAATTCATCGATTTCTTTAAGATTTTAAATTTTAACATAGTATTTTAAATATTCCCTTTTAAAGTTCAGAATCTTTTTTGGTGTCTTTTGTGATATTTCCCCTTATGCCTCTAATTTCCTCTCTTTCTTTTGGTTAGCTGCACTAAGGGTCTATCTCATTTATCATTTCAAAGAATCAGCTCTTATATTATTTGATTCTTTATATCATTTTCTTTGTTTCTATTTCGTTGATTTCTGCTCTGATTCTTATTATTTCTTCTTGTCTACTAGTTTTAGGTGAGATTTTTTTCTTGCTGTTTTGTGGATTCTTGAGTTGTATCATTAATTCACTTATTTGTGTTCTTTCTGATTTTTTATTGTGGCTCTGAGAGATAAACTTGCCTATTAGACTACTTTTAATATGTCCCAGAGGATTTGTTATGTTGTGTTGTCATTTTTGTTTAGTTCCAGGAATACTTATATTTCTTGCTTGATTTCTTCTTTGATCCATTCATCATTCAGGAATGTGTCATTTAATTTCTATGAGTTCACATAGTTACCAGAGTTTCTTTTGCTGTTTATTTCAAGCTTTATTGCATTGTGGTCCAATATAATACATGTAATTATTTCAATTTTTGATTTGTTAAGGTTTATTTTTTTCAGTTAATAACTTCCTTATTCTGGAAAAGGAAATCAAGTTCACATTCATATAAACACTGACATTACAAAGTACAGGGAAAGGGGAAGGGAGGAGGAAACAAACCCTCTACAAATTCTGCTAATATTGTCTCACTGAACAGGACCACAATGTTTTGTCCTACATTCAATCACTTATATAATAAACCACAAATAATTTTTCTCTGGAAGATACATTTCTCCTCTTTGAGACAGCAGGGAGAAGGGACCAGAAGTTAGGGAAGGAGGTTTTATTCTTTTGGAAGATTTTCTCAGTCATTATAGATATTGCTTCACTGTTAATAAAAAGTTTATTCTTTGCTCTAAAGCATTTAAAAAAATTCCAAGAGTAAGATCACTGATGTCTCAGCTCAAGTATATCCAAAAACATTGTCCATTCCCTGACCTTCCAAATGTTATTTCTTTGTTGTTTTCCAGGTCAATGTCATCCTCTGTTTATGAGCTTCTGTGGTACAAACATTTTTGTAGGGCCAGATTTCTTCAGACCCAAATCCTGGAATTCCATATATTACATTGGCACTCTAGGTGCACCTGGACATCTTTCTCCTCCAGGGTACTGGACTTGCGATGCTGACTGAGCTGGCAGGCTGCTGCTACCACACTGTCAATAATATCATCAGTGATCTGCAGCAGCATCTCCTCCACATCTTCATCCAACTGCTCATTAGGGTCCACTTCTCTTACTAAATCCTGTAATTTCTTCTTGGTCAATACCTGATTGTTTTCAAGGCTCAGGTGAATGTCCCAGGAGTGCTGGAATCTTTACCACAGTAGTGCTATTAGCTACTGGAGCCTTGTGGAGGTATGCTGGCTGGTTCTGGTTTTATAGATGAAAATATTAACAGGTTGATTATTGCTGAGGAGCCAAACTGGTTCATAATCTATCGAGCTTTGGACGTTAGTTCATAGAACTTATCAAGATCCTGTTTCTTCTTAGAGTTGTGAGGACCAAGGCCAATCCAAGGTAGCAGAGTCTATCTCCCCATGGTATGCAGAGACTACCCCTGAAGCTTTTGTTTCAGTAGCTGGTCCAACTGTGTGGCCCTCCCTGAGTACTTCTGGCACTGCTCACCCAAGTTGAGGTTTATTTTGTGCACAGGATGAGAAACTTCCATGGGCTGCTGAATAGAAAGTGCATTTTTTTTGTTCTTTGGTGGAGTATTTGGTAGGTATCTGTTAGGTCCATTTGATGTATGAGATCTTTTAATTCAGACGTTTCTCTGTTTATTCTTTGTTCAGATGACCTGTCTATTGGGGAAAGTGGAGAAAGTATTGTTACCTACTATTACTGAGTTGGGGTTAATCTGTGTCTCGAAGCCCAGTAATATTCTTTATGAAATTGGGTGCCCCAGAATTTGGTACATATATGTTCATGATTGTAATGTCTTCTTGACTGATTGTCCCTTGATCAGAATGAAATGACCTTCTTTATCTCTTCTGGTAAATCTTGTTTAAAGTCTATTTTGTCAGATATTAGAATAGCAATACCTGCTTATTTCTTAGTGACATATGCTTTGAATATACTTTTCCATCCTTTCATCCTAAGGTGGTGCCTATTCTTGAAAATAAGATGAATTTCTTATAGAGAACAAAAAAGATGAATTCTGTTGATTAGTCCATTGAACTAGCCTGTGTCTTTTGACTGAAACCTTGGGGCCATTGAAATTTAAAATTATTATTAAGAGATGTGTAGTTGTTACTGGCATTTTATTTTCTATTTGTGTTCTCAGTTCTATTTTGTTTTTCTGTAATTATACCTTAATTTGTTTCTTGTTTTTTTTTTCTTTTTTTTAAATTTAGCCTTTTGGGTATGGTCATTGCTTTCCTCAGTCTTTTGTATTGTTTTGGGTATTCTCTGTAGGGCTGTTTCGATGAACATAAATTCTTTCAGCCCAATTATATCATGGAAAATTTTTCTTTTTTCTTCACTTATGATAGATAGTTTTGTTGAGTAAAATATTCTGGGTTGGCATCTATATCATTTATAACTTAGAACTTGGAATCCTTTGATCCAGGATCTTCTAGTTTTTATAGTTTGTATTGAAAAGCCAACTCTAATTCTGATTGGTTTCTCTTTATATGTTTATATTTTTCTCTAGCAACTTTCAGCATCCTTTCATTTTTTACTGTACATTTAGTGTTTTTACTATGAGTTTCTCTTCTAGTTTGTCTGTTTGGTGTTCTGTGTGGTTCTTATATTTGTTATTTTGTCGTGTGTGTGTGTTTCTTATTTTTGTATGGGTATGTATTTCCTTAGTTTAAGAAAAATTTCCTCATAATCCTGTTGAAGATCTGATCAATGCCATGGACCTGAGATTCTTATCTTTCCTCTATGTCTATAATGCATAGATTTGTTCTTTTCATGGTGTCCCACATTTCTTACATTGTCCATTACTGTGTTTTTTTTTTTTTAAATTCATTATCCTTGCTTGAGAAGCCCACAACTTCAACTTTATCAGACAGTCTTGATATTCTGTTTTCCATTGGAGTCGTTCTGTTAGTGAGATTTTTTTCTTGTCGTTTTTAAATTGGTTTATTCAGATTTTCAATTCCATTTTCATTTCAGCCATGTATTTGTATTTCCTTGAGTTCCAGTCAGCAATTTATTCTTCTTTTGAGTTATTTGAGCTGTTTGTGTTTTCTTTAAGATTGTTGAATTCTTCGATCATGTTTATCACTGATCTTTTAAGCTCTGGGTCCTGGAATCTCCTGGGCAGTTCTCATTTTAGAACACTTCTATAAGACTGGTAGGATTTTGTGGGAACCTAATTATTTGTGTTTTTGTGTTGTTACATGGGCATATGGTCTTCTTTTGTTAGTTGTGTGTCTGATACTCAATTACAGTCTGCTTTTGTTGGGATGAAGTTTGGTTCTGTTTTTACAGTTGACGTAGCTTGATTGTTTTCTGATCAGATATGAATAGTTAGTTAGTCTGTGCTTCAGGTTATCAGTTTTGAATTTTTATTGGAGGCTTGGGGTGGTTCCAGGCAGACTAGTCAGGAGCTCTCCAGAAGTGCAACTGGGCTTAATCCTGTATCAGGAAGTTGATGACCTAGTAGGCAGTCAGTTTCTGACTAGCTAGGCCCTGGAACAGCACCAATATGGCTGGTTCCAAAACAAGGTAATGGGATCCTTGTTGGCTGAACAAGCTATTCAGGAGCTCTCTGGCAGCCCAAAAGGAAGTGTCACAAAGGCTGGACACCAGGATAAAATGGGCAGGTCTGACTAGGTAGGGTAGATATGGGCCCTGAAATAGTGACAGGAGCTGGTCCCAAGGCAGAGCAATGGGGACAGAGTTAGTGGGATCTGATTAATTTGCCAAGTTAGGCAGGAGTCCCCAGGTAGAGCAAAAGGGCTTAGGCCCAAGGTGGATCAATTCCATCTTTTTTTCTTTTTGCAAGATTAATTAGTATACACTTAATTAGTTTTATCATACAAAAGGTTTTATTTATATTATCTGACAGGATATTTTCTTCTAAAATGTTATATTAAATTATGTTATGATACATTCATCACAGAGTAAAATTATTATTTTGCATCTTAATATCTTATGCCAATAGAGACTGATAATGCAAGAAATAGACAGTTTGGGTGCTGCTCCAGGGCCTAGCTAGTCAGAAACTGACTGCCTACCAGGTCTATGAAACTGGGTAAATGTGAATTACCTTATCACATATTTTATTTTTCTTTATTTTGAAACATTTTAAATTCGGTTTTAAATGACATAAAAATATCAACATTGTGGCATTCATATCAGACTAAATAATCTGTTTCCTCAAATAGTTTTCATTTCTTTATGGTGAAAACTCCCTTATTTTAGCCTTTTGAAATATACAGTATGGTTGTTATTTATATCACTCTACTGTATAGTCTGTGAGAACTTCTTATACCTATAGAAATGTATCTTAGCACCCACTGATAAAAATTTCCTCATCCCTTCCTCCTCTAAACCATTATTGTTCTACATGTTAGATAGTACTGCTTAGAAACAAGTAGATTTTAGAGAATATTTACATTAGAAAAATGGAAGATACTTAAATGCTCCAAGAAAATAACTGCTGATTAGGTAGAAATCATATATACATTGAAGTGAAAATTAATTAATTATGTGAAAAGAAATTTGGGATTAAAGAAATTTAGATTAGGATGAAGGAAAGCCAAAGCCTTGAAGAAAGGAGTAAGGGGGCCAGTCTCTCAACCTGATGCTCACTGATGCCTGAAATTGAGCTGTGGAAATGAAATTCATTCTGCTTGCAGTTTTAAATTCCTGTAAAATGCCTCTTTTCATAACAATAAAACCATCTCTTTTAAATTGCAAATGACTTGAAAGGTAAAGATAGAATACCAATCTATCTACACTCAGGGTTCCTTAAAGTGAGTATTTAAATATGGGTGAATCATATTGATGTGAATCTTGTTAGCTAGAAACTAACCAGTCAGTGTTGCCATTTGAGAATGGTCCATGCTCTCTTGGGCCATTTGGTGCATTGCTCTGGAGCAGATCATTCTTGTCTGTAGAATCATTTCAATGCCTCATCTTAGTGATAGGAATTTAGGTAATGTGAAGTGTTTGTCCTTGTTATTGTTTAGACATAAAACTGCCTACATAATTTATTTAAAGCAAGGATCTTGTTGTGTACTTAGAAAAGTATGGGAAAATTATAATACTTAAATAACCAGACAGGAAAAAAGGTTATAGAAATTACTGTCTTTTATGTTGATATATTTATATATATGAATACTTTTATGGTATGAGCTGGCCTTTACTCAGATCTTTTAAAGGGAAAGGATAAATTAGTCCTGGTGGTATATGCCTGCAATCCCAATACTCCAGAGTGGAATTAGGAGGATCAATCTGGGATACAAAGAATTTACCATATTAACAAACCACCTCCCCTCAACCAGTTAAACAGGAAGCAAAACAGGGTCTGGAGTGATGTCTCAGTGGGTTAGAACACTTGCTGGTCTTCCACAAGATGAGTGTTGGATTCCCAGCATCCACATGGTGGCTACAATCATTTGTAACTCCAGTCTAAGGAATCTCACACATCATTTTCTTGTCTCTGCATGCATTGCACATACATGGCACACTTGCATGTGTGCAGACAAAACACTCACACATGCAATAAAAATAATAAATAAAATACTTTTCTTAAAAAGAAAGCAAAACAGCCTGGCGTGGTGGTGCATGCCTTTAGTCCTAGCACTAGGGAGGCAGAGGTAGGCGGATCTCTGTGAGTTCAAGGCCAGCCTGGTCTACATAGTGAGTTCCAGGACAGCTGGGGCTACAGGGAGACCCTGCCTCAAAAAAAAAAAAAAAAAAAAAAAAAGAAAAGAAAAGAAAAAAGAAATAAAAAGAAAAAAAAACAAACAAATTTTAATAAACAGAAAACAAGGAGAGAGAGAAACAACAATGCATACTCCCCAAGGAAACTCAGGATGCTCACCAGTGGTTGATGGAGGAGTAGAAATCAGAGATAAGAATGATGGGAAGTGGAAGGAGTTGATCTAGAACCACATGTGACCAAGAGTGGACACACTTCTGATCTAGCAACCTCTACAAGAGGCCACAGTGTGATGGGCCGTGATGTTAGAGCCCATGAGTGAAGTATTCTTAAGCATGAAGGAGGGGGTGAGGTATAGAAATCTACGATAGACCTACATTGAAAACCTGGGACTTCAAAAAAGCAGGATGCACTTCAATAGGTAGTGCCAAGAGGAGCTGATTTTATGAATTCAATTTAGGTGATCACACATACCAAATATTATCCCAAATTGTATGAAAACAGTTTAGGGAAGATATGATTTTGGCAAATATTAATGCTATGTCAGATTGTGAAATGTCCAGCATACTCACCCCAATCTCATTTATTTCCTTAAAATTTTTTACAGATGTTAAACTAGTTTATTCTCCCCAGCTTTCCAGAGGTTTAGTTGACATCATCATTTGTTACCTGTTATTCAATCTAGTATTTGATATTTATTACCCTTATATATATATTAAACTCATCGCATATATATTTATCACATATATAAACTAGAATGTATTTTATTTTAAAATGATTGCCGGGCATGGTGGTGCATGCCTTTAATCCCAGCACTCTGGAGGCAGAGGCAGGTGGATCTCTCTCTGTGAGTTCAAGGCCAGCCTGGTCTACATAGTGAGTTCCAGGACAGCTGGGGCTACAGGGAGACCCTGTCTCAAAAAGATAGAAAAAGAAAAAAAAAAAAGAAAGAAATGATATATGAATTATATGAATTTGAAACATTCATTTATAATTTAATCTTTCAGGATTATGATTAAAAATGTATCTTGACTGGGTGTGGTGGCACATATCTTTAATTCCAGCACTCAGGAGACAGAGCCAAGCAGATCTCTATGATATCAAGGTCAGCCTGGTTTACATAATGAGTTCCAGATCAGCTAGGGCTACAGGGAAACCTTGGCTGAAAAAAAAAGAAAAGCATGAATACGTTGAAAGATGAAGACATTGCAAAATTGTTTTGCTTGTGACTATCTTTATTTATAACTTTGTCAGTAGACATTTAGGATGCTTCTAAAGTTTAGTTTATTTTTATTTATTTGTTTTTAATTTTAACTAGATTTATTTATTTATTTATTTATTTATTTATTTATTTATTTATGAAACTGTCACATGCAGAGGACAACTGTGGTTTCAGTTCTCTCCTTATACCATGTAAGACCTAGGAATCAAACTCAGGTCATCAATCTTGGCTGCAAGTTCCTTGGCCTACTTGCCAGCCCATTTCCATATTTTAGGTAGTGTGGCATTACTATTCAATGCCATATTAGAGCTATGCCAGAATAAAAAATGTCTGAATCTTAGAATCTGTTGTAGCCAAGAGGAACCCCCAACTGCTCTTTGAACTGATTCCTTTAGAATTCTCTCAGAACTGTGATCTTGAACAAAGGCCTTCCTCTTTCTTCTTCTATTGAAACAGTTCATCAAAATAAATGGGGAAGGAAAATTGGACCCTTATTTTGCCAGAGATTTTATCTTTTCTGACCCCTACAGACCTAGAACATCAGACACACAAGCACAAACAGTTATTATCAACTTAATCCCACCTATTGTTTGCAATCTAAATTTGATAACCTGTTGTTTTCAATGAATATCCAGGATTGTCCTGGGTCAAGGAAAAGGAAGGGCCATGAGGGATTGAAGGTATATGTTTTAGCTTACAACAGGAGCACAATGCCTAGTGCATTGTTTTACACTAGAAGACCTTTGTCCAGAGCATATCCATATTGTAAAAGTCATTCCCACAAGATAGAATTGATATTGTTTTCTAAATTTTATTGAAACTGTACTCAGACACACTTAAGGTAGTAATATAACTTTTACTTATATTGAAGGATATTAGTGTATTTTCTGCATTTAATGTGCATTTAGTCTGGAGATTAAATAAAGTTAGATAATTTATTTTTTACATTATTTTGTTTGATAATATTTTATTGAAATTTAACCAGGTGTGTTGGCTCATACCTGCTACACCAGCAGTTTGGAGCCTGAGGCAAGGGACAGTTGCAATTGAGACCAGCCTAGACTACATAGTCTCAAAATACATAAATAAATAAACATATTTGTGAATATAACTGACCGTCAATGTTTTCCTCCTCAGAAATGCTTAAGAATATTACTGTCTTATGCACTGACCTGAGGAACATTCCCTCCTTTTTTTTGGCTAGAAATTTTATTTTAAAATTGGGATATTACTCTCCTAGAACTGTAATTATTGTGGAGGTTAATTATTCAATCAATTTCATTAATGAATAAATATCTAGTTAGGTTGTATATTTGATAATGTGCCTGAACCTTCTTTTTACTGAGTTCACAGTAATTGAAATAGAGACCACTAAAATGGTGCTTTTTTCTCTAGGTTTTAATAAGAACTATTACTTTGTTTTTAAACTAGAGTCTGTTATATGCACATGTATTGTTATCTCTATTTCATAACACAACATTTGCTTTTTAAGAGCTTTTAAAAATCTGCATTCTTCATAGCACCCTACACATAACAGTTAATGCTTTTATGCCTATTGTTGTAGACAGCATAATAGACACCAGAAATCCATGTTCAACCCTGGTATATATGCTGATAAAAGAAGATTCATTTTAACTGATAAAGGAGGATTCATTTTGCAGATAAGGAGAGAACCCTGGAGTATGAAGAGGGGAGAGGAAAGTGTAGATGGCAGCATGAGAAAGATTTGGCCTGACATTGCTGGCTCTAATGTCCAGGAATTGGGCTATCATCCCAGGAATGAGAGTTGTCTCCAGATGCTGGAAACACAAACAGAGTCTTTTGGAAACTTCCAAATGCAACAAAGACCTGCCGGCATCTTGTTAGCCCACTGAGATCCACTGGTATCTTGATTGCTAAAGCTGTGAGATAATAATAAACGTGTTGTTTCAAATCACCGTATTTATGGTGGTTTTTACAGCCCCATAGGGAACAAGTGTAGATGAAAATTCAGAGAGCTAGAGCTGACTACAGCTATGCTTTTATTAACTGAGGTTTTATAGGTCATTTTTGCCATTAATCATTCTTCCTTCATATTTAATGAATGAAACAATTTGCCTCTATATTATATACTTACTTTTAATCAACAGCCAGCATGCAAACATTATATATTATCATTATCATTTAAGCACATATTTACTGAGTGTCAGTCACTGGACAGCCACTGTGCCTGGTTCTGAGTATAAAGTTATATAAGATAAAGTTAAAGATAAAGAATATTTCCTATTTTCAAGAAAAATGTGGTCTGTGTAATTTGGGAGTTTTTTGGACTACCCTGGCCAACAACTCAAAGGAAGGTTTCTCCTACCTGGGACTGTTTCTTGTTACACAGCCTTATACATGGAACCACAGAAACATAGAGTGTAATTTTTCAGTAGGCTTTTCAACTGATTTGTTTCCCTCTGGTTTTTCATACCAGCTCAGCATTATTTATCTCTCCTATCTCTTTCCCTAACTCTCCCTCCTCCTTCCCCGTTAAAGAACCCTCATTTCCCCCATTTCACCCTTGATAATATCTGTCTCCTATGGTACCCCCTCTCTTGAGCTCCTTCTTCCTCTTTTTCCCCATAGTTCCTTGTATAATGCTCACCCCCTGCCATTTAAATACTCCCATGTTATCCATTTTACCCTTGGTAACACAAGTCTCCTGCTCTTCTCTCTCAGCCTCCTAAAATTTAAAAAATATTTTATTAATTTTATTTTATTTGTAGGAGTGTATTGCCTGCTTATGTGTAAGTGCACCCATGTCATGCAATGCCTGCAGAGGTCAGATGAAAGCATCAGCTTCCCCTGGAACTGGAGTAAGAGAGTAGCTTCCATGTGGTTGCTGGGAATCAAATTCCCGTCCTCTGCAAGAGCAACCAGTGCTCTTAACCACTAAGCCATCTCTCCTGCCCAATGAAAACATTTTTAATGCATTACTTTTCCTCATTTATTATCTCCTCTCCATCACATTTGGCTTTTTAAATTAGGTACAAATTAGTTAACCCCATCATTCAGTTACTTATTTAATAAACAAAATTCTCAGTGTTGTTAATGAAGTATCAGAGATATGAACAGTAACAATTTAAAATTCCTACTTTCAAGGTAGTTACAAATGAAAGAGAACCATATAACTAAATGTGGACATGGACACAATGATTGGCGCAGGCTCCTGGTAGCTGGAGAGGGTACCGGGTTTAAAAAATATAGTCAGTTGTATCTCAGAGGCTAAGAAGGGTTTCCTATATGAATCAATATGTGAAAGATGAGCATGTATGATTCCTATGGGAGACCATCATAGAATGTAAAACAGTATAACAAATTATGGAGCATCCTTTGCAAAAAACACTAATTCTATGACAATGCCCCTGAATCACTGTACAAGGTATTGGATGCCAGAAGGAATGGGTCTGAGGAGAAAGGCAAAAGCAGGGGGCATAGAAGACATTGCCATCAGAGTCATTTGGATTTTACCCTGTTGGCAATAGAGAATCATGGTGAGTTGAGGTCAAATGTGATTTGTGATCATGTAAGCAGTTTAGAAAGATGACACTTAGGAGAAGCTGGAGTAGCAGTGGTCTGGAGAAGTGTGTCCCCTGGACCATATTTGCTTCCACCACAGAGTCAGCAGAATTGCAGTGATGTATGCTTTGCTCTTGTTCCCCCAGCCATCCTCTTGTACTCTTCTTTCCTTGTCTCCTCTTTATTCCTCAAGCATCTAGGGCTAGATGTAATTCATATTTATTTATATATAGGACTGATACAGATTAAATTGTTAATATTCGTGGAGTGGAAGTTGTGTTAAGGCTTGTGCATGGATTATTTCATCTGCTTTCCATAAAGTAGACCGAACTGGATTGAGAGGGAACCAGCCAGATGATTGTGTGAAGGACCTACCAGGAGAAAGGCACTTATTATTGAAAACGAAACAAAGCAAACAAAAACAATGACGAAACTACATGAGAATGTGGTTCAAATGTCAGTACCATTTCTACACCCATTATCATGTAGCAAACATAAAGTAAAGTAGATCTGCACATCATGAATTGTGAACATCTTATTTATGGAAAATAAAAACAAACCTGACCCTGAACTACATCTGAATATTCATGTGATATATAAATTAAATGCTGCACCAACTGGGGCACACATCTTTAATTCCAGCACTTGGGAGGCAGAGGCAGGCTGATCTCTGTGAGTTTGGGCCAGCCTGGTCTACATAACAAGTTCTGGGCAAGCTGAGGCTGCAGGGAGATCCTGTCTAAAAGGTACCAAAACCCAAACCAAAACAAAACAAAAACCGACAAAAAATAAATGCTGCAACTTCATGTTTTGCCCCGATTTCTAATAAAAGCCACCTGACAGGGGGACTGGAAGTTAACAAATGTAGGCAACTGATATTCTGATAATAAATAACATATTTTATATATGTTTCCTCTTAGATATAAAGGCAATCAAACTTTATAATGTTAGACCTTAGAGGTGAACAAAATTGATGAGCAATCCCAATAAGTTAATGATTTATTATTTAATGCATGTAATAAATCCAAGTTTTAAAATTTGAACTTGTAGTGATGTATAATGCTGATTTTATTTCAGTTAATTATCTGTACAAATTATTAGCCTGTCTTGGCATGAACACCCTTAGGTGTCACCATAACTCTGGAAATTGTTACGTAGATTTTTAATGCATGCATACATTTAGCTTTCCCGTTCCTATTTTTAGATAAAAATAAATGCTTATAGAGACCAAGGAGTCAGCTAAACTCACACAGGAGGCTACCTCATCTGTATTTGAGTCTTATTCTCAGGACTTTGAAGTCTCTACTCTTGCCCAGTCTGTTTCTAGTACCACCCTCTGGTGGCTTGCAATACTGAATAAAATACTGACTTTTTTTTCTAACCTTGCTCTCTACTCCCCAGCAAAAAGAAGGTTGGTTTATTTGGTGATATTTAAGCAAACTTCATCCATTATTTTCTAGAGATACCCATTGGTGATTAGTACTTTTATAAGCTAAAATGAAATCTAGGGTTTCATTGCAGGAGAGGGCAAGAACTCTGGCAGGGTTATAGAAAAGAGACAAAATTTTGACATTGCTTCAAACAAAAACTCTACTTGCGTTGGGGTAAACTCTATCCTATCTTTTTGTGGTTCTTAGAGTAACTCGTTCCCCATTCTTTTCTATAATTATTATAATTACTTTTTGAGACAGGGCTTCATTCCCTCTTTAGTCTTTCTAAAAGTTCGTTTAGATTATTATCACTTGGACATGAAAGGGTCTCAAAAAATTCTATAGAGGATAAAGCAATATAAATTCTGCAGTCAGATAGACCTGGGCTCAGAATCTAAATCCCCAGCTTCCTCTTAATATGATCTTGGGCAGAATGCCCATCTTTGTGTTAGCATTTTCTGATGGTATGTAGAGTGATTCTTGATCATTGTGAAGATAAATAATATATTTACTCCAATTTTTTTGGCATACTGTAAGCTTCACTAAATATAGACATTATTAAATAATAAAAGTTCTAAATGTAAATTCATGAAGCATAAAACCATAGGCGGAAAACAATTTTAAGTTACAGATGTTAAAGTTACACAGGGAAGCCTGGCTCCTTTGTTCTGTTTATCAAGGTAGGTAATCTGCTACTATTTTGCCTGACACATCTCACTTTTACCTTTTAAATATGATGACAAATCCGTATTTAGAACAGGTGAAAATTATACTTATAGCATGGAAAAGAGATGATTTTGGGTCATGGTATATGAAGAATAGGGTTACTGAGCTTGTATAATTCTGTTTAAATAATGACATGTTAAAAGGAAGGTAGTATATGATTTTTAAATTTATTGGTTTTAACCTCAAACACATTAAAGTGGTAAGCTGACACAATGCATATTTCATTGTGTAGTCTGTCAAGTTTTCACAAGAAATGATATGATTTTATTGTATTTATTCAAATATTATCTATAAAAGTCACATCATGCTTTGTCAGAAAAATACTTCATTTTTTAATTCTGATCTGTATCAGGTGGCAGCCATACCCTATATTTGAGGCTAGGATCTTTACTCTTTTCCTTAGTTGCAAAAATTTTGACTAAGAAATTTCAGTGTTCTGAAATTTTTGAAAAGTGCATTTAGACACTAGGTCTTGAATCATCTATGTGCATATAGCCTATGCATTTTTACATCTACTAAAATAAAGCAAAATCACATGAAATGAAGATAATAATTATATTTCACATCTTATTAGTAATATTGGTAATTAATGTCTATTTACAACTTTTTCTAACTTCAAACATGCTTGAATTTGAACGGGATGTCGGCTGGATTGTTAGAATTTATTGTAGGCTGAAATTCATTTTGTTCTTCATTTCCTCCCCGAAATGTTCTGTGTGTTTCTGATATTGCCTTAGGAAATGGTGAGTCCCATCTCCAGGTCCAAAAACCTTGGTTTTGACTCAATTAAAAACTCACTGTATACTAGCTGAGTTCTCCCCTCCTTGTTCTCCTCCTGTTTGTTTCAAGCCTTGCAGCAGACATCACAGCTCTCTTCTTACAGATGCTAAATCTCTACGTATGCTGCATTGTTCTACTGTTTTGATTTTTTTTTTAAATTTTCTCAGGTCATAATCATTTTATTTTCATGTCTCTCTGAAAGACTAAGGCATACTGCATTGTATTCTTCAAGTACCTCTAAAAGTCAATGCAAGAAAATTATGAAAGTTGAATATTTTAGAAAGCAATTTATAATTAGAAATAGAATATCTTTCTTTTCTAAGAGAAGGCTTCTTATAATCTCTAAAGCATCATCAATTCAGTGATAAATGGAGCAATCAAGAAAATGGATGCAGCTATGTTTAGTTTCTTGTAGTGGGATTATAATCTGTTAACTAAATAACGTACCAGTTACATTTCTCTCACTGTTCACCATGTAAGCAGCTAAGTATTTGGCTTTCATTGCTTCATTAAAAAAAATAAAATAAAAAAAAAGAACCACATTTTCTCTAAAAGCATGTACAATCTATCTGGGTGGAAAGATAACTTTAAAATAATAAAATAAAAGTGATAATATGCTTTGGGGGTTAGAGAGATGGCTCAAAGCTTAAGAACACTAGCTGCTCTTGCGGAGGACCTGGGTGCAGTTCCCAACACCTACATGGTGACTAGCAGCTGTCGGTAACTCCAGTTCGAGGAGAGTCCTTCGCCCTCTTCTGACCTCTGTGGGCATTGCATGGCATTGGTGCACTTACATACATGCAGGCAATACACATGTACACATAAAATATCAATTTTTAAAAGTGATTATATGTTTTAGATATCTGACCAGAGATATATTTCCACAACATAGTCTAAAAACATTGCTGAGGACCAACATGTACAGATCTTCCCTGAACTAAGCAGGGAAGAAGAAATAGATTAAAACATGTCATCATGTTAATAATAATTAAGATTTATACACTGTCCATGAAGACTCAGCCAACTTTATGTATATTTACATGCAACAGCTCATTTAAGATTTATTGTGTGCTCTACTGAGAACCAGGAAAGAGCTGGATACGGTGGCTTACACCTGACCTAGTCCTTGGGAAGCTAAAGCAGGAAGATTGCTATGAGTTCCAGATTACCCTGTGTTAAGATGTGAGATGCTATCTGAAACAAAAACAAAAAAAAGTAAAGAAAAGGAGGAAAACAAGGAGGAGGCGAGGCAGGGAAAGAAGGAGGAGGGGGAGAAGGAGGAAGAGGAACAGGACGGAGAGGAGGGAGAGGAGGAGGAGGAGAAGGGAAGACTAAACAAAAAGATGTGCAAGTGCAAGTATAGTGGGATGAATTTGCTTTAATTTACATATGACTTGGGAAAAACAGAACGGGTTCATAAAAACTTTTGGGTTTTTGCCAAATGTTGAACAGAAGCGGATTTTTTTTTTTTTTTTTTTTTTTTTTTTTGAAAAAAATTCCCCTTTAGGCCACGAAGGCCCGGGAATCCCTTTTAAAGTTGTGCTACCCATAATTTTCACAAAAACACACAGCGGGTCCACTCCTCATCTTTTTGAGACATTTAAATTCTTATTATTAGATGTTGAGAAGAGGGGTTTTTTTTTTTTTTTTTTTTTTTTTTTTTGAGACAGAATCTCCCTGTAGGCACAGCAGGCCTGGAACTCACTATGTAGATGAGGCTGACCTCAATTTCACAGAGAACCAAGTCAGGTGCCTCTGACTCCTGAGTGCTAGGACTGAAGGCACGCACCACGAGGCTACACAAGATGGCAAGTCTCACATTCTAGTCTACGACCAGAGCTACCGGGCACATGCTCTGCATGGCTCACTGTGTACCAGCCGTAGCTTCCTCTTCCTTGCAACTGACACAAAGATGGAGTGAAAATTGTGACCTAGCAATTATTTTTCCGGAAACACTTTCATTCTTTACGGAGTATGCCTATAGCCTTCTGTGTCTCAGTTGGTAGTAGCAACCAACAAAAGAAAATTTCTATTTGGAAATATGAATTGTTTATTTAACAAATGAGTTTAGTGTTAGAGAAATACATAGTTTATGTTGTGTTCATTTTCCTCTGGTTTTGTTTTTGCCAAGAATTATTGTTAAGTTTGAGTGCTGCATGCTTTATTAGCATAATTCTTGTTTTCTTTCAATTTTGTTGCTTATATTTCAGAGCCAACATTTTATTCCCTTTGAATGACTGTGTGATGTGGAAATAGAGAAAAATGTTATAATAAATGACAGGCTGTAAAAGTTTGTGTTTTTTTTTTTAATTTTCAAATTTTATTTTCAAGCTTTTTTTTAGAAGCATTTCATTACAGCTTTAACATATTCAGTAACACATTCCAGAGCAAGGATACATCTCTTTCAAAGGTGGGGCTGTAAATTTTTAGGTTCACAGTTGAATTAATACAGTTATACAACACTGAACTCATTATAGACCCTGTAAGACATAAAATTGAATGAGTTTTTAACCTTTAAAAAATATCTCCATTTCATTTTAAAATATACTGTTTCTTTCAGAAAGACTCATTGTTTCTGCTAATAATACTGTGATGTTGGCACATGAGTCTCCAATCTCTATGTATCTGATGATTACTAGTCATAATTAGTTGCACTTGATCCTTGGCACCTGTGTAGGTCTATAAAGTTATCAGGTAGAT
>NW_008340588.1:9275719-9293907 GCF_000622305.1 Nannospalax galili
TGTCCCTCTGACCCAATTAGTATAGATCTCAAGGTATGTCTGTTAAACATCCAAGAAGGTTAGTTCCACCATTCTGGCATTTTTTTTAAATAGTAATTCAATATTTATTAATTAAAAAGCTGGCCAAAATCTATTGCAACAACGTGTTGCATGACTCAGACAGGAAACATTCATGCAGACCTATTATTTTTGAGTACATGAATGGTAACATTCTGTAATGGTAACAGACTGTAAAAGTTTGTGTTTTTTAAAAAATTCTTTTCAAGTTTTTCGATTTGTTTACGTGTGTCCCTGTTCATGTAAGTGCGCTCAGAGGGCAACTTGTGGAAGTCAGTTCTCTCCTTCTACCATGTGGGTTCCCAAGGTTGAACTCAGGTTATCAGACTTGACTGTAAGGGAATTTATCCACTGAGCTATCTCCCTGGCTTCTCAAGTTATTTTTCATTTATATTTCAAATTAATATATCCTGTATTTCTGTTCTTGACTTTGTAGGAGGATTAACCACAATTTATTATTAAATATTGGTTCTATCCACTATTTTCCATATCTCCTAATTACATTGACTAGTGAATTATTTAAATATTTTATTTATTTAAAAAAATTTTTATTGAGCTTTTATACATTTCATACAACAGTTCTTAATCAAATTTAGACCCCCTTCCTCCCATGCCCCCTCAACCCCCCACTGTACCTCATGTATTCTGGCATACATAAGTCCTATCTTATTTTATTTCTTTTTATTTTATGTGTATCGTATTTTGCCTGCATGTACCTAAGTGCACCAGTGAGCGTGATGTCCACTGGGGCCAGAAGAGGGCCTGGGATCCCCTGGAACTGGAGTTATTGAGGTTGTCAGCAACCATGTGGGTGCTAGGAACCAAATCTGGGTGCTCTGGAAGAGCAGCCAGTTTCTTAACACTGAACAATCTTTCCAGGCCCTGAATAGTAAATTTTATATACCTTTTTGAGATAAGATATTTTGTTATGTAATCCATTCTGGCCTAGAAGATGTGATCCTCCTGCCTCAGTCTCCAGAGTGATGGGATTAAAGGCAAATGTCACCATTACTAGCTCTTATAATTGATTTTATGTTACATCTTATTCTCTTACATATCACACTAACTCATGATCTTTCTAGAAAATTTTTGGAGATTTGCTATAGAGGTAGAGAATATAGATTCTTCTACATGCTTTCACAAACAATATATATGCACATATATACATATGTAGTATTTTGTATGTATAGTATTACCAGCATTTGTGAGGCTAGAGTGTTACTCAGTCACATTACAGTTATACCTGAGAGAGAGCACCAAATCCTAACCCCTAGACCACCAGGGAGTGGTTACAGTTATACCTGTTCTTCTATATGTCTCCTGGAACTGTGTGGCTTCACCCATACTTTTTTCAAAACCATTTCTGCAGCATTAATTGGGTAGCTAAAACTTGGATCCATCTTCATCTTCTCAGACAATGTTGGCCTCGACCCCTAAGCCTGAAATATCTCATAGGCACACTGGGAAACATTCCTCTTAATTCTCATTTTTTCCAATTAGGCTACGAATATGAATGTGTGCTGTATTCAGCACTTTGATCTGCTAGTTCAGTCACACCCACATTCATTAGTTATCAAGGACAACATGGGAGTCCAAGGATCAAAGTCAGGTGACCAAGTTCCAAAAACATGTCCCAGTGCGCTTTTCTGCATTATAAACCATAGCTTTTTGGTTGTAAGGTTAAGTAAAAGTCATTAGTTCAGATTCTGCTCATTTTTAAAGTTAATCCTACAAGAGGCAGGATACCCATAAGAAGGGGTTATTCAATATTGGTGCATGTGATTGAAAATTCATTACATATAGAATTCCGATTTCTACTCTGACTGAGGTTCACTGACATCACATGTGACAAAGCTGCTACCATGTTTACTGTGAAAAGGATGGAAAAATAAGACTATAAGCATACTTCCATTTTCAGATTTAAATATATTTAAACACTGTAGCTACATTAAATGGTATTTTTTGAACAAAAATTTATCAAGTATTCGTTTGTATGTTGAAGGTAGTAGCAGGGAATGAATTTAGGGCCTTGTATAAGCTAAGCAAGCACTCTGAACAGAGTGTATAGATCTCTTTTGTTTGTTTGTTTTATGAAATAGGGTCTTACTAAGTAGCTCAAGGAGACCTTGAGCTTGCAAACCTCCTGTCTCAGGCTCCTTATCAGCTGAGCTTTCAGTTTTTGGCCAGAAAGCAGAGCTTCAGTTTTTCCAGACTTAACCATAGAGATCTTTGTTCTGTTCTTTGGGTCCTCTTCTCTGTCTATTCTTTTTTTAATCTCTTCTTACAAGAACACAAGTCACAGTAGATTAATTTCTCCCATAGCCACTTCATTTTGCTTTAAAGAAATCTTTGAAAACCCTATCTCCAAATACAGTCAGATTAATAAGTACTATGGTTCAGTAATGTAATTGAATGGGGTTTAGGTACAACTCAGTCCAATACCAATGAAGTACATGATTTTCACAATATGGTGCTTCAGGCATTATCAATGTTTTCTGAGTTCTTGTGTGGATACTATACCTTGCAACATTTGAAACTCCTATTCCATCAAAACAATATTTACATTTGAAAAAATCAGGGTGACCTGAAATTAATACCTCTTAAGTGTTTATAATGAAAATTAAGAAAATGTTCTTAAAGGATGGATCCCGTTGTATAAGAAAATAACAGAACCAGGCATGGCAGTACATTTGGCAAGCTGAGAAAGGAGGGTCTCAAGTTCTGCATTAACCTGGATCATATAGGGAGGTCCTACATCCAAACAACATAAAAAAACAAAACAAAACCAGAAAATTAGGAAGAAAAGCAGTAAGATACAGTTTCTCTCTATATGAACAATGTAGGAATGGTCATCCAAGAAAAAATATGAATATGATATTTTCATATGTTTATATCTAAGTGAAGAGAATGGAATTATTAGAATCTCTTTAAGATTATTTATTTTTATTTAAGTGTATGACTGTTTTGTCTATATGTAAGGGTATCATGTGTGTAGTGCCCATGGAGGCAAAAGAGAGCATCAGATCCCCTGGAATTGGAATTATTGACAGTTGGTAGCTGCTATGTGGGCACTGGGAACCAAGAACGGTTCTTCTCTTCTGCAAGAGCAGCCAGTGCTCTTAACTGTGGACTCATTTCTCCAGTTACACTTATTGAGTCTTTGTTGGATTAGATAATATCTTGTCCTAATGTTTTAACAAGATTACTTGTTTCAGACCCTGAATAGATATCCCTTCATCATATTAGGAACAAGAAATGAAATTTGTTAGTGACTGTAATCTGTAGGAAGAGGGAATTTCTGCCTATCAGAAAAAGGGCCAGTGGTCAGCAATACCTAGAAGGGAACAGGAGATCACCAATGTAGCTGGTGGCAATTTAATGGCATATTAGAGTTTGAAATGAAATAAAATTGAAAAGAAGAAAGAAGATTTAGATGGAATTTCCAGATTCCAGAGTGAAGAGGTCCTAGCAGTAGCAGATTAATACATGTGCATATGTGATTTTACTGAGGAAGTCTTTCAGATCTTTCAGAGTTTACTTTGAGACCCATATAAACACCCACACATTCACTTCCCTCCTGTGCAGTGCACTCTAATTCTAATGTTTATTTCTCTTCTATTTCACTCCAAAGCATTAAGTGCAGCTTCTGACTCTAAGCATCTGCCACCCCGAGGCTGTGCTGATCACTGATGGGAACTGGGGAAGGACCTGCAGCACCCAGCGAGTTCCGTCTGCCTTGTAGGGCATGCTGGGTAGATAGAAAAGTCAGTGGAGGCTGAGAATCTGACTCCCATGGAAGAGGAATTGCACTGGCATCCACAGGGCATGTGAAAAATCAAGAAGGAAAGGAACCAGCACCTGGATCAGAAGAATATGAGAGGGGAAAAGATCCACAGAGCAGAGAAGGTATGAGAGAAGAGCAAGAGGAAAATAGACAAATATAATGCACGTCATTGTCCTGTGTGGCATTCGGGAATGGATTGTGGATTCACATGCATTATATTCAAATTTCACTTTGTTACTCACAGATTTATAACTTTGTCTAGCTATGCCACTTACTGATCATATAAAATATTAAGGACTACAGAAAGTACTTCCCAAATAGTGTCATTTAATATTTTTATCACCTTAATGAGGTAGGCACAGTTTTTATTATTTTACTACCTGTAGTGCACAGTTATTTTGACACATGGTGCACACAGCATTCAGAAGGCAGAGGGAGGAGGATTGAAGTGAATTTGAGGCCAGCCTAGGCTACACTACGAGCCCTCGTCTCAACATTACCACCAATAGCAAATCATAAAATAATTCCTGGAGTTTAACTAAGCAACTTGTTTTCAAAATGTTGAGGAGCAAAGATTTTCTTGAACCCTTTATAAAATAAAAAAATTGGGCAAAGGAAGCTCATCCAATCATTGAGTGTTGTACAACTTACTATGTCAAGGGGTAATTGCATTAGTTCATTTTCTATAAAGGGGTATAAAGTAAGATTGAAGTAAAAATAGAGAAAATAAGCCACCAGTTACCAGGAGACAATTCTCTATGGCTTTTCTGCTTGTCTTATTCTGCCTTTTGGTCTGGCCCATCGTTTGAAGAACATTCCTTCAGGAAGAAACTTCTGAGAAGAGATAATGTTTCTCATCAGAAACTCGTTTCATTAGATTACAATAACATATCCCTCTAGGAAAAGAGTTAGACAAATATGCTAGAATTTCTAAATTCTACCCACAAAACAAAACAAAATAAAACAAAACAAAAAGGAACCAGGCTTTTCTAAACTTGAAGCTCTTCAGCTGTGGTTCAAATGCAGTGTGTGAGCAGCAGCAGCTGAGTGAGTGCACATCTGCCTCATCCCTGCAGTTCCTGGGAAGTGGGGACCACAGAGGCCCATGCTGCCTGATGTGCCTGGATAACTAAACCCTTTGTCTGTGGTCATGATATCTGATATCTGTTCTTTTCTACCAGGAATGGTGGAGCTATGACAGCCTAACCTGTAGCTTACAACTACAAACAAACAAACAACAGCAATAACAACAGAGAAATAACCTCAGACCATTCACAATTCTTGATAAGTAGACAGTGCCTGGTCACACAGTAAGTGCTCAGTAGATGCAAGTCCATTAGCTCTATGGTATATATCAATGTAATAATGTGGCAGAGAATCAATTTTATTAAGCAGCTATTTAATGCATGATTGTTTCATGCTGGTCATGATGAAAGGTGCTGGGGTTAGAAGACATAAGAAGACATAAGACATATTCTCTGATTCCACTCTCGAGATGACGTCTTCACACAGGTGGTGATAACTTCTAAATACAATGATAGACACCTTCATAAAAATTTAAAGCCGCATACAGGATGAGTCTATCATGCCCAAAATGACAGTGAGAACTGCTTAGGTTTAATAATACTTCAACTGACAATATACATTTCTTAGTCACAATGTCAACAATAATTTGCTATTATTTTATTACCTACTGTTGCCATCTTAGTTGAATCTTAGTCACTAGTAATTTTAAGGTGACTTTATTTGGAAATCAGGTTTTATGGATATCTTATAACTAAGATATGAATTAAGGTAATGTCATCCTGTAGTAAGGTAGACTTTTAAAAATATTTCATTATTTTTTAAATTTTGTGTGTATGTGTGTATTGCCTGCATGCAGGTAAGTGCATTATTGTCATGCAATGCCTGCGGAGGACAGAAGAGACTGTTGGATCCCCAGGAACTGGAGTTACAGACAGTTGTTAGCTGCCATGTGGGTCCTGGGATTCGATCCCGGGTCTTCTGCAAGAACAGTGTTATCTACTGAGCCATCTCTCCAACTCCAATAAGTAAAGTAGATTTTTAACCACTACCAATGATGTCTTTATAAGAAAAGGAAAAGCAGATAGATTTGAAGGTGTGGAAGATGGTCATGTGACACAGAAACAAAAATTAGAATTACACAAATGCAAATCAGAGACTCCCAACTACTCCGGCAAATACCAGGCTGTTAGTGACAGCCTGGCCTGCCAACACCTTGACTTTGTGATTTTAGATTCCAGAACTCAGAGCGAATAGCATTTCTCTTGTTTTAGGTCAAGTAGCTTGTGATACTTATAATAGCCTGAGGAAACAATATACTGTTTTTATTAGTACTGTCTTCAAAGTTATTATCCTTAGACAAAAATGAAGAAAGAACATTATATCAATAACAGATAATAAGCCTTTGGACCAAAGTCATGTACTCAGTATAGTATTTGGAAGCTGACAGAACTATGTTCCAACTCCAGCTCCAGCTCCAGCAAATAGCAGGTGTGCAATCCTGAGAAGTTTAGCATCTTTTCTGAACTCTGGTATCATGTGGAGGATGAAATAACAGCTGCTACCTTGAAAGGGTATCTGTGGAGTTGGAGAAGGGAAGGAAAAGTCTATGGCATGTGCCTGAGTCATGGTGGAAGTTCTCTCAGATTTGTTTTCAGGAATTTCTTATTCTGACAGATGCACTGATGGTGGAAATGAGGTTTCATGGGTGCTGTGACCAGAGATAGAGATCCACGAGGCAGCTGATATGACTTATAAGTCCAGGTAAGAGGTGTAAGAGGCTTGAGTGCTAATAAGAAAGGTAAATGAGTGAAGAGAATGTTCATCTGTTATAAATAATTGACTGTTAGCCAGGCATAGTGGCATATGCCTTTAGTTCTAGCACTGGGGAGGCAGAGGTAGGTGGATCTCTATGAGATCAAGGCCAGCCTGGTCTACAAAAGTAAGTTCCAGGAAACTAGGCTATAAAGAGACTCTATCTCAAAACAACAACAACAACAAAAAAAGATTATTGCTGGATAAAGCACTGATATTGATGAGACATAAGTTGTCTTCAAGCAAGTCTGCTTCTAACTATTCTCTCTAACCTAAGGGAAGGTCATGCTATTGCAAGTATTTTGTTTAGTTTAAATCTTCCAGCTAATGAGTACTGCAAAATTCACCCAAAGTACTATATGTCCTTACAGGCCCTCTACCAAAGTGTGTTTGGAGAAACTGATAAAAAGCAAGAGAAGATTCTGTTGCTTCATAAAGACAGTAACAAAAACCCTAGGTCTTTTCTCACAGTAATAAAAATTCTTCTCCACTAATTTAAAATAAATTTAACTCAATAAAGAAAAAAGAAATAGTAAGTTTGATTCCCTAAATATACTGATGCTAAAATTTGACTACATAAAAAATTATGTTTTAATTACCTTCAACATCTACTTACTGCTTAGAATTCTTAATTTCAACTTATTAGAACAATACAAAATTTATTATACTCTGCTCTGTTAAAACGCACACAATACAAGGAACCCCACCCAAGCCTAAAACCTAAACAATTAAAAACACAGGAAAAGTATGCTTGAAACAGGAACAACAAAGAAACTTAGCGTTTTCTTGGGAGAAGTGCTTAAAAGGACTCAAGAATAGTTTTCTAGATGCAGAAGTCATAATAATAAAGATATTAAATATGAATGCAAATGTATTTTATGAATTATGATATTTTCCCTTTAAAAGCTTATACTTGTCACATAAAGCCACCATTGTACACAATCACTAC
Organism: Nannospalax galili; assembly: GCF_000622305.1. Taxonomy (NCBI): domain Eukaryota; kingdom Metazoa; phylum Chordata; class Mammalia; order Rodentia; family Spalacidae; genus Nannospalax; species Nannospalax galili. The sequence continues at coordinate 9,283,348 of NW_008340588.1, forward strand.
CTCAAGTGAATGCACACATATATTAATATTTTAAATACTGGAAAGAACTTTTTCCGACTTAGAATAGATCTACATGTGTGATGGTTTGTTCAGAGCATTCAGTACTACATGCTTGAAGTGAATGTTAAAAATTGAAATAGTGAATAGCAACATTAATTTGTAACAAATGAAAAGAGTGAAGTTTAAAAGTGGAATTATGGATTTCTGAAAGGAGAGAGGAAACTCTCTTCTTAGAGAATTCCTTTTATTCCAAGGCTTATTTGAAAACCTCCCAGATGACATATACATCTTTGCAGTGAGACAGATGACACTGGCTTTCCTTTGGATTGAGGAATATTAGTGGCCATTCTAGCTCTTTGCATCTTCATGGTACATTTCTTCTAGATTACATTTAGTATAATTTATAGATCCATATGCTTTCAGCTCCAACCATTCTAATTAGGAAACAATCTTCAAGGGTAGCCAAATAAAATCTGTGGATTGTTTCTCAGGTTTTCCCTGTGGATTTGACTTTGCTGTTTAAGACACTTTTATTGAATGACATTAATGATAGCAAAGCTTTGTTCTTTAAAGAGGAATTCAATTTCTTCAGAGTCTTAGAGGATCTTCTTAGAGAGTCATACCTGTTGATTAGACTAAAGATTGAGTAGCAAAAGTAAAGATTTGATTATAAACTAAAATACTACACCCACACACAAAAATTTAAAAAATTTATTTTAATTAAAAAAATATGTATATGAGTATCTGTGTATTAGCATGTAAATATATGTGTAAGTGCCTATGGATGCCAGAAGAGCGCATCAGATTCCCTGGAGATGAAATTACAGGCAGTTGTGAGCTGCCTGATGTGAACTCTGGGAACCCAACTTTGGCCCTCTGAAAGAGCAGCAAGTGCTCTTAACTACTGAGCCATTTCCCCAGCCCACTAGGCTTTAAAAAAATCATTCATGTGACTTATTCTAATGGAGAATTATTGTTCAAGACAAGAGTCAACATTTTTGGTAATCCACTTTTCCACATCCAAATATGAATACAACTATACAAAGCTCGTGAACAAAGAACAATGTTATCTTGAGAAATCATGATGTGTTTCCTTCAGGAAAAACAATTTTTTAAAACCATAAAATTTGAGGAGTCTACCACAATTTGCATATAATCATCTTTCCCTTTTAGAAAAGAAAATGAAGTTTTCATTTGAATAGCTGATGACTATGTTTGTGTACTAAGAATGTTAAATGCAAATTACAAGGGTCAGTGATTATGGTCCATTTGCCACCTGTGGTCAGTTGGAGTTGGACCTCCCAATATTTATCCTACTGGAGAGTCTGACACTCTGTCCTCAGTCACTATCATGGATCATGAAGTCCAGGACCTCATCATTCCATCATTCCTCAGAATACTTCCTCAATGTAATGAACTTAAAATTGTTATAGCAATAAAGATTGCTTATAATAAATGCCTTGAATATTTGCACTGTGCTTTCTTGTAGTGAGGGGTTTTCATTAAACTATGATTTTTCTAAAATGGTAGAAAAATATCATGCCTCCTCCACTTAGGGGTCATGGGAAATTCCAGTCTTGTGCATCCTGGTTTTGCCCCTTCTAAACACTGTCTTTTCTAAAAGTTCAAGTATATCCACATTCTTTTGAAACTTTGTCACTCTGGGCATTTCATGTTCTCGGTACCATGATCAAACCTCCCTAAAGCAGTGTTTGTAAGTCACATACCTGCCCTCAAAGGCATTTTATCTCAGCCACCAGAAGTTGTGGCCTGAGGAATCACTGTTCTCAAGCAAACCAGCTCTGTGATGTCATTGGTTGATTGCTACTCCTTCCCTCTATCCATACCTGCTCCTGCTGCTTTGACCCCTTTGTAGATCAGACTTTTTCAATTGATGGACTTGGGTGGTGAGTAGGGGTGCATAAATAGGGACAGTTGAATTGGAGGAATTTCTACAACCTTGATTGGGGTGTTTTTTAAGTTTTTTATAAGTTTACTTCACTGAAATCCCATGCCAGTGCTTGGATTTATGTGACCTAGATCGTGTGTGGATTTCTGCATATAAGGGTTGGTTTCTGGCTTCCCTTGAGAATAAAGGCTAATGAAAAGAACTGTTTAACACAGTCCTCGTTTCTCTTGCAGAATGGTAGCTTGGCTTGTCTGCTTTTGATGTGCACCTTTGTAGGGTTAGCTCTGAAATGGCAAGCTTCCCCACTGTGGGCAGTTGGGGTTCATGCAGACCAATGAGAGTTTGGTCTTATTTGCAGGCCTTAAAATAGGTCCTGCCCTCCTTGCAGGGGTGTTGATTTAGTGTGCTGCAGCAGTGGGCATAGCAGATTGCTTATCCAGTGGACTTGATTAGCTAATAGCTAAGAAGTGGGCTTTTAGAGAGATACTCAAGGTTCAATAGGCTTCTAAAAAAAAAAAAAAAAAACATTGGTTGTAGACAACAAAAAAGGCAGTTTGCCCTCTTCATGTTTATTTTCCTTACAAATAGTTGCATCAAAAGCTGTTTTGTCCCACTCTCCTACCTTGCTCCTCTGTTAAAATGAAAGCAGAGTTGACTTATGTCCCATTCCTGAATACATGTAAAATTTGTATAAAAATATCTTCTATGAAAATGATTTGTAATCTCTAGATGTTACTTGGGAGATGTCTTGAGATGTAAAATCCCATCTTTTGGGTTGTGGGTTTTTGTTTTTCTCCAAATAAATCCAATCTTTAAAAAAAAACACCATGCCTTCTGGTTATTATTAACACTTATTGACAAAAGTGTTGTGAAAATAGGAAACGCAGGGGTACATGTTGTAGTTTCAATTGTGTTTGTCTTACATATGTTGTTTCATTTCCTTTCTAAGGATCAAGTTGGATGGCTGATGGGGCTGTAGGCAAACAGATAATGGGAAGGAAACATATCAACATGGAAGAGATTCCTTTGGACAGGAGAAAATGGACCATATTTCAACTTTCTAATTTTTTTTTTAAGCCAGGGTCTCACTATATATCCCAGGCTGGCCTGGAACTTATTATGTAGACCAGAATACCTCTGCTTCCCAAATGCTAGGGTTAAACTATATGCCACCATGCCTGACCTATTGATTTTCTAACTTTTTATTTTGTTGAGATATACTTTAAAGTAGCTAAGGTTGACTTTGAACTTTATGTGCAGCTGAGATTCACTTTAAACCATTGATAATTCTGTCTTTACTTTCCAAGTGTTGGAATTGCAAGTATGTGTCTGTATGCTCTGCTTCTAACCTTTTTTTTTTTAAATTATGTGTATGAGTGTATTGCCTTCATGTATATGAGTACACCTGTGTTGTGAAATGCCCAAGAGGGCATTGGATCAACTGAAACTGGAGTTTCAGATGGTTGTTAGCCATCATGTGGGTTCTGGGAACTGAACCTGGGTCATCTGCAAGAGCAGTCAGTGCTCTTAACTGCTGAGCCATCTCTCTAGCCCCTCTGCTTCTAACTTTTCATTGACTGAAAATTTATGAATCTCCAGAAAACAAATTTTAAGTTGGAGAATATAAATGATTTACTCAGTTAATTTGTTATTGCATCATGGATCTATTCAATGATCACCCAAAGTTTACTGTTTAATGCCCTCCATTATATTGTAAAGAGTTACTGATAAGCTACTGAGAAAGTTAAAAAATAGTTTTTTTGTAAGGTCATCATTTTAATTCTGGCCATTCAAACAAAATTTGCATGAAGGCTATAATTTATAATATTAATTAATTAATTTTTATTTTGTGTATGAGTGTATTGTCTACATGTAAGTGAACCTGTGTCATACCACGCCCACGGAGGACAGAAGAGGGCATTGGTCCCCTGTAAATGGAGTTATGGATGGTTGTTTGCAGCTATTTGGGTTCTGGGGTTCAAAATCAGGCCTTCTGCAAGAACAGCCAGTGCTTTTATCCACTGAGCCATTTCTCCAGCCCCAATTTATAATATTTATTATTATAATTATTATTGCTGTATGGAACAATAACCTTTCCATGTATAATCCTTAATATTGATATCTTGACTATAAGTGCTTGAGTTTTAGAGTCAAACAAACTCATGTTCCCCCTTTTTTTTTTTTTTTGGTCTTTTTGAGACAGGGTCTCCCTGTAGTCCCAGTTGTCCTGGAACTCACTATGTAGACCAGGCTGGACTTGAACCTTTTATTATGTGACAGAACATCATATCTGATCTTTATAAGACTCAGTTTTCTCATTTACACCTGAAACATTGACATTTACTTCAGAGCAGAGTATGAGGATTAAATAAGATACTATTTCAGTGCTTGACATAATATCTGGCACATAGTTCTTCATAGGTTAAAAATAATTATCTTTCATGTTATTGCACAATGAACTAGCTATAACTGATTTGTTATTTTTATGCCACTGTATAATTTCTATAATTTTTTCTTTTTTGTTTGTCTGTTGTTTTGAGACAAGTCCTCATTCTTTAGCCCAGAATGTTCTAGAATTTACTACGAAGCCCAGGCTGGCCTTGAACTCTTAGCAATCCTCATGCCTCAGTCTCCCAAGTGCTGATATTCCTGGGGTGAACCATTATGCTCAACTCTTAAAGACTTTTTAAGGTCTAAGCCTAAACTGGTGCTTATTTTCCCCAAATGTAAACTAAAGTCTTTTTTGCTCACATGTCAGTAGTGTACCAGCAATACCAGTCAACTTCATCTGACCTTGTAAACATTAAAATAATATTATAGTTTCTAACAGTTATAAAAAGAAATTGACAGCTACCATGGGCAGAGCAATGTTTTAACTTGAATAATACATCTCTATAACTATTTAAGGAAAAATTATTCAGAATGGAAAATTTCTACCAAATTACAGAAGGAAATAGTGATTAATTGATCATCTTAATATAACAAACACTGTAGCTATTAATTTCATATTTTGTTTAAATAAAATTATACCAATTTCTACAACTTTTATCTGAGGATATACTTCCTAAGTCATTCTATGAGGCAGGCTTTACCATAATGCTAAAATTAAAGATCCAAATTATATATCAGTAAAAGGTGAAACATTTATATTATCTGAAGAGAAACCAGAATATAAAATTACATATTAGCAAGTCAGATCAACAATGTATAAAAAATTATACACTGTAACTAAGTGGGATTTTTCTGAGGTATACAAGCCCTGTTCGACATTTCAAAATCAAATAGAGTAACCTACAATAACAAGCTAAGGAAAGAAATTTGCATGTTCATTTCAATAGATGTAGAAAAAGCTTTTGAAAAAATCAAGCAATTATGTAATTAAAGTCTCTGGGTAAACCAGGAGTAGGAACAGAGCTGAACTTTGCTAACTTGATAAATAATATTTACAAAAAATTCACAGCTAATATATATATTTTTTTGGTCTTTTTTTGAGACAGGGTCTCCCTGTAGCACCAGCTGTCCTGGAACTCACTATATAGCCTTGAACTCTGTTTTAAATACTCCAGACTGGTGTGGAAGCTGCCTCAGTGTTAATATTATAGGTGTGTGTCATCTGGCAGCTTTATACCAGTGTTCCTCAAAGTAAGAAAATCAAAGCTGTCCCACAAAATCAAAAACAAGCCATTGGTGTCTCTCTCAACCGCTTTTCAGCCTCATATGAAGGGTAGTATTGTAATTAATACAGAAAAAAAACCAAAAATGAAAATGGCATCTATTAATGTTTAGAAGGAAGAAAGAAAATCATTTTTATTTCCAGAAAGCATGCTTGTTTACATAGAAAACTTGAAAAAGCAAGGAACTATGGAAATTTAAAAAGTGAGTACAGCAAAACTGCAAGATACAAGGTTAATACACAGAAGTCAGTCACCTTTCTATATACTCATAATGAAAAACTGAAATTCAAAACACCATTCTATTATATTAGTACTCTATATCATAAAGAAATACCTAATTCAAAGTCCAACAAAATAAATGTAAGATGTATAAAAGAAAACGATATTATTTTGATGAAAGACATGAAAGAATTAAGTAAACGAATAGTTCCTGTATGGCTAGGAAGGGTCAGTGTGGTTAAGATGTTCTTCTCAATATGATCTACAAGTGTAATGCAAACCCAAACAAAATCTCAGCCATTTGTATTGTGAATATTCACAAGCTGATGCCAATGCTTAGTTGGAGAATCAAAAGATCTGTAATAGCAAAGACAATATTCAAGGACGCTAATAGAGTTGTTAGATTAGCATTACAAAAACTTCAATGCCTAAGTGTTAACTACTGTAATCAAGACAGTAGCATTGCTAAAAAGCACACAAAAGCATCAACAGAATAGTGAAAACTCAGAAATAGAGCCACATAAATATAACTATACCCTATCATATAATAGTAATTGTACTCCATGATATTTGACAAAGAAGCAAAGGCAATATAGAAAGATAATCTTTTCAATAAACGGTATTGGAATAAGAGCACATCCATATTTCAAAAATATTTAGACAAAGGCCTTCTTGCTTTTGCAAAAATAAATGCAACATAGACACAAATGAAAAGTACAAAACTATCTTCCTAGAAGATACAAGAGAAGAAAGTCTAGATGTCCTTGACTTCAGTAATAACCATTTAGATCCAATCCCAAAGCACTTCCCCTGAGTGACAGGATCGATTCACCAGACTTCACTAAAATTTAAAATGTTCTACTCTGAGAAATCTACTATCAAGCAAACAAAAATGCAAACCATAAATTTTGAGAAAATCTTTGCAAAAGATGTCTGATAAGGACTGTTTTGTAAAATATACAAAAACTCTTAAAACTCAATAAAAATAAGATAGTACAATTAAAATATGGTTAAAAATCCTTAATAGACCTCACAATGAAGATCTAGATTAAACATGAATATTTGAAGGGTGCTCTACATCATGTTATCTTGGAAGTATACATTCAAATGACATTCGGAAGCCAATTTATACCTATTAAAGTGCTCAAAGTCCGATGATGACACCTTAAATGTTGACCAAGACACAGAGCAGCAAGAACTCTTGCTTGTTGACTATATGGACACAAAATTATACAGTTCTCTTGAAATATAGTTGGTCAGTCTTTCACATATCTAGTTATACCCTATCATATAATAGTAACTACTCCATGGTATTTATCCAAAGGAGTTGAAAACTCACATATATTCCATACTTAAATTGGCATGTAGAGGCATATAGTGATTGTATCATAATTGCCCATTGGGGAAGCAACTAAGATACCATCATTGGAAACTGAATGGATAAATAACTATGATACATCCAGACAAGCAGATATTATGCAGTGATAAAAAAGAGCTATCAGGTTATGAAAAAATATACAGGAAATTTAAATTATGTTACTAAAATGAAAGAAGTCAATTTGAAAATTCCATACAGTGGAAGATCCCACCTACATGCTCTTATAAAATGGTACATCTACTTACGGAGACTGAAAAGACCAAAGACTAATGGGTGGCAGGAGCTAAAAGGGGGTGGAGGGAAGAAAAAAAGGTGTATTGCAGATGATTTTTAGGTCAAAGAAACTATTCTATATGATACTATGTTATGTATACATGTCAAAAATTTGTACAAATCTATAAAATGTACACAGAGTGTATTAATTACTTTTCTCATTGTCATGATGAAATATCTAACAAAAACAACTTAAAAAAGGAAGGTATACTCTGGCTCAAAATTCAGGAAGATAGTCTATTATGGGTGGGAAATATGGTGGCAAAAGTGTGAGGCATCTGATCTCATTGTGGTGGGGCACCTAGTAACTAACCATAGCTATGCCAGTTATAAGCAAGCCCCAGTTAAATCCAGTAGTTAAAACTAGAGGTGGTTAACTCAAACGTGGGAATGGAAAAAGTCTGACCCAGCTACACCAAGGAATGGGCTTGAGAATAGGTCAGTGTGCACCTGGTTGCAGAATAGAAATCGTTAGAGGGGCTTTCCACCTCTAATCTTGGGAACTTAAACTTTTCACCCCTGGATATGGTTTTTCTGTATAAAAGGTTACCCTAAGGATGGCTCAGGACTGCACTTGGGACCAAAATGCCCAGTGTAGTCACTGGCTGGCTATATAAAGACTTTCTTTTGGAAATTTTCTGTGTCTGAGTGGTCTTCTCTAGTAAGATATCACTGCATCTGCAGATAGGATGGAAAGAGAGATGGATGCTGGTTTTCCTGTTTGTTTTGTGTTTATTATTCATTCCAGGATTTCAGCCCATGAGTGTTACCCACATTAACAGTGGGTTTTCCCTAGAGTTAAACCAATTTAGAAACTCACAGACAGAACAAGAGTTTTATCTCTGAGATAATCTAGATCCTGACAAGTTGACAATCAATACTAAGAATCTCAAAGATCAAACCCTAATAAAAACTATGGGCTTTAGATGATATTGAAATCCTTATGAAAATGTCAATTTCAAGAATTATACAGCCTTATTAGAATATGCTGCTGATGGAGGAGGGAGGAGGGTACAAGTATTAGGCTGAGAAGTAAACGAGAAACTCAGCATCTTTTGTTTGTGTTGTGAATTGAAAGTATTCTAAAAATTTAAATCTAAAAATTTTCATTCAAATCATTAAGACAATATAATTTTCTGAGGAAGTTTTGAAAGAAATTTGCATTGATGAAATTTTCACATGAACGACAGCAACAACTTTTCTATGCTCCAATTGTTTATAATGTGCTTTAGAACTGAAAAATGTCTATGAGAACAGAAACAGTGCTTCCATTGGAAACAGCACAGTTCTTTAAGCTTAGGAAGGTCTTGCATCCATTCTTTCTCCTGACCCATTGAATTTTACTATGCACCACAGAGGTTAGCCTTTTCATTTCATAGAGATGTAGAACTCACAATTTCTTCTTTTAGCTACAATAAGTAGAACTATCTTTTAATCTTTAACTTTAGCCAAGTCCAGTTTAATTAATTTAATTTTTATTCTTAAAGTCTGTCTATCCAAAGTGCACAGAGAAAACTATAACACACGAAGCTTATATGAATTGATTTATATTTGCTGAAATTGCAGCTAAAATTTATGAAGGGGAAGAAAAATGAAATTATTTTCTAAAAAGTATTTGGATTTCATGGCTTGAAGATGCCCCTGACATCCAGGATTTATCTGGCTCATTAGTTAGCTATAATGTGTTTTTAATTGGCAGGATGGATTGGTTAGATGTTAAGTTCTCAGATCTAAAGCTGAGTAGACCTCAGACAAAACAGTGCAGACATGGCCGTGTCTTCCTGTAGCTATTTTGACACCCCACCCTGACTTGTTCTGTAGACAGATATTTTTGAAAACTTTATTTCTAAATTGGTTTAATGGGTCACTTAATATATAGAACATTTAAATGAATCTCATAAATTTAAAATGCCAAGGACTATGTGGCAAGGCAAGTCCCTCAAGTGAAGACATTGCTCTGGATGCCAAATGACTGCATTGTCTTTGGTTTTATTCTCTCCATCTCTTAGGATAAAACCTGGAGTTATTCAAGAGCTATGAAACAGCAAGATCATGAAAGCTAACTTATTCTTAAAAATCAATTAATGTTTATATTTTAAGGATTTTTTTGTTTTACTACCCACAAGTCAATCTTCAGTGTCTATAAGAGCAGTCAGGAAAATGTGGACAGTCTCTTGTTGTTATCTAGCAGCTCCCATCTTTCCATTTATCCCCCAGCTTTTTCCTTTTTCTATCACTTTTCTGAACTTCAGTGCTGAGTTTTCACAGATATTGTCTAGATGTTTTGTATTGTGGTTCTGTAAGAAACAGACTTTCTTTTCAGTTATAAAAAAACACCATCTTTGATGTTTATATATTGATCAAATGGAACAATTTTAACTTTTGTCTTGGGATCCTCACAGGTCCTCTTCTTAGAAGATAAATAATTTAAACTATCTTGACTGTTACGTCAGAGCCACCTCTTGTCTTTTCAAAGGAAGCATCTCTAAGACACTGGAAAGTTTAATGTGACTTATATTTTTTTTGCAATTTTTGAGTTAAGTCAGATGAATGAATGAAGTTAAATATATTCACTGAATACACACATGAACTTATTGGATGTCATAGTGGCAGAGTGTTTGAAGAATTATTAAGATAAGCTCTTAAAGCTAAAAAACAAAAAGTTTTTTTTCACAAACAAGAACAGGTGGTATCTTTTTAACACAGCAATTAGATAAGGAAAAGCAGAGCATAACAAGAATATAACGTTTTTTGTTAGTCTTATTTTAAAATGGCTTACATGGCAAGGCTGAGGAAACTATACTGACAATCATAAGACAAAAAGGTCCCGAATGATAGAAACTCAAGACAACATATTTTAGAGATTGAGTACAGATGTGCAGTTGTGGGTGGGTGGGATAACACCAGTAATCCAACCACAGAAGTATAGTGACTACTGACCTCTTCTCACAAAAACTAAACTAGAGTCATATGTAAACGGAAAAAACCCTCCACTATGCTTAGTTGTCTTTTTAAGTGCATTATTCAGTAATGGCAGGAAAAAATAAGGTCACTGAAAAAGCAAATTGTTTTTCTCTTGGATTTTTCTTTATTGTATTATTTCACTT
>NW_008340588.1:9294329-9360628 GCF_000622305.1 Nannospalax galili
GATTAAAATTAAAAGATCTCTATTTCACTTTCATACAGAAAATTTCATTTTTAATGCAATTAACACTAAGGTGTTTGCATATGCATTTCTAATCTCTATATATCTGATTATTACTAGTCACAGTCAGTTACTTTCCGAGCTCCTTGGCATCTGAGCATGGATATAAAGTCATCAGGTAGATTTCAATGGTAATGTTTTTCACATCTACTAATTATTAAGGAGCAAACTTTTATGCTTTGAAGAATTTTTAAAACATTTTTTAAATTTAATAACCACATGATTAGAAGAAGCATTTCATTACAGCTTTAATGTATTCGGTAACACACTCCAAAGCAAGGATATATCTCTTTCAAAAGTGGCTGTAAAATTTTAGGTTCCCAGTTGAATTAATACCATTATACAATATTGAATTCAGTATAAACCCTCTAAGATATAAAATTGAATGATTTTTAACCCTTTAAAGAAGATCTCCATTTCATTTTAAAATATGCTGTTTCCTACTAACACTTGCTGTATGCTACTAACACTTGGATATTTGCACATGTGTCTTTAATCTCTATGTATCTGATGATTCCTAGTCACAGTCAGTTATACTCGGATCCTTAGTACTTGAGTATGGACATAAAGTCATCAGGTAGATTTCACTGGTAATGTTTATCACCTCTACTATTTAAAATGAAGTAAATTTTTATGCTTCCTCTTCAAATATATCTTTTTTTAAAATTTATTGATTTTTCTGTGTTATATCATACAGAACATTCCACACAGTCTTATTCATATATACCCACTTCCCAAATGACACCCTCCTATAGCCTCCACCCTCCCACATACTGGAGCCTACATACTCTCTCATCCGTGTTACTGTCCTCTATGTTGTTGACACCCCAGCCATTCTCCAGTTCTTGTCTGCCTGCTGAATCTAGTCAGCCTATCGAGAGATCCTTGTTTTAGGAAGATCAGCTCTTCCTCATCTAGCAGCAATCAGTTTTCAATATTCCTTTAGATAAGATTGGGGTCTGCTGTTCATTTTTCCCAGTTCTATGCTGTGTTACAATCTGGGAGTCTATTGTGCCACCTTGGCCAGTAACTCAAAGGAAGGTATCACCTATCTGGCATTGTTTCTTGTTATGTAGCCTTTAGCTATACATACAATTCTTAAAAATTATATTGACCCCATAAATCTTTGGTTACACTTTCCTTTGGGTGTTTAAGACCCTACAGTTGGCCCAGATAAAACTATTTATCTTTACTCTTAAAGTTGTTTGAGGATCTGTTCCTCGGGGGTAACATGGGCTTGGGGAGGAGCCCCTGGCTCCTTTCTTTTACCAGTCCCATCTATGTGAAGATAAGTCAAACGTTTTGCTCGACCATGGCTGGCTTCACTTGGAAGCATGGACAAAATGTTTCCTCTGTGTTGACATTCCTCTTTGTAGACTGGACACTAGTTCAGATCCGTCTGGTGGGGTCTCTACAGCCTCCTTGATCAAGAGGACAGGTGACTCACCACAGTTACAGGACATTTTGGGAGATACTCATAGTCCCCTGGAACTTAGTCAACTTAGGAGGGCAAGGAGCAAAAACTGTCCTTTGTGTCCCCATGACCAAATTAGTATAGGCCTCAAAGTATGGCTGTTAAACATCCAAGAAGGTTAGTTCCTCCAGTCTGGTGCTTTTAATTACCATATGCCATGTAGGTAGAGTGTGAGCAAAGACCAAATGCTCTCAGATAAACCTTGCCTAGGCATATATTACATTCTTTGATCTGGTTATATGTATAACATGTCAGTAAGTTGTTGGCCTAATATGGTTCCCCCTGGTTTTCTAAAACTTTCTAGGCATTGTTTATCTCTCACATTGTCTAACCCTACCACTATGGTTTCCCCATTTAAAGGGCCCTAATTTTTTCCATTTCTCCCTTTATAATAACCTTCTCCTATGGTCCCACCACTCTGGAGTTCCTTCTTTCCCTTTATTGCCTAGGTTCCTTGTATAACCTTCCCTCCCCTCCCCTTAAAATAACCCCATTATTGTCCATATCTCACTTGTTAACAACTGTTTTGTTTCCTACTGTTCTTCCCATTCAGATTCTTTCTTTTCCTTTACTTCCCTGGTTCCTCTTCATTATCCTGATTCCTGTAGTTATGTCTGGATACATACTCGCTTATCAGGATTTGGTGCTACAATTAACATATGAGGGAGAACATATGCCGCTTTTTTTTTTTTTTCTGAGTCTGTGTTACTTCACTTAGTATAACAGTTTCTAGTTCCATCCATTTACCTGAAAATTTCATGATTTCATTTTTCTTTACGCTGAGTAAAATTTCATCGTATGAATGAATCACATTTTCATTATCCACTTGTCAACTGAGGGACACTTAGGTTGCTTCCATCTCTTAGCTATTATGAAAAGAGCAGCAACAAACATGGATGTACAGGTGTCTCTGCAATAGTATGAGTCCTTTGGGTATATGCAAGAAGTGGTATAACCGGGTCAAATGGTAGGTTCATTTGTAGTTTTTTTTTAATATTTCTCCACACGGCTTTCCACAGAGTTTGAAAAAGTTTGCAGCACCATCAGTAGTAGATGAGTGTTCCCTTTTCCCCACATCCTCTCCAACATTGGTATCATTTCTTCTCTTGGTCTTAGCCAGTCTGACTGAGGTAGGATGAAATCTAAAAGTGGTTTTTAACTTGTATTTCCCTAATTATTAGTGATGTTGAATATCATTTAAGATACTTCTTAGCCATATTTACTTCTTTTGAGAACTCTCTGTTCAGCTCCTTAGCCCATTTTTAATTGGGTTACTTCCTGTCTTGATTCTCTGTTTTTTGTGTTCGTTTTATTTTCTGGATGTTAAACCTCTGAGAGATGTGTTGCTGGTGAAGATTTTCTCCCATTCTGTGGGTTTTCTCTTCACTTCCATGGTTGCCTCCTTTGATGTACAGAAGGTTTTTAGTTTAATGAGGTCCCATTTATTGATTCTTGACCCTATTTCCTGAGCAATTGATGTCTTGTTTAGAAAATCTTTTCCTACACCTATATCTTGCAGGGTTTTGCTGATGTTTTCTTTTAACAGTTGTCTTTCCTCCAGTGAATGTTCTTAGTCCCTTTAGGTAGCTGAAATTGCATTTACTCATATTTGGATCTTCAATTATGTTCTATTGATCTATGGGTCTATTTTTGTGCCAGTACCATATTGTTTTTATGACTATAGCTCTGTAATACAGCTTAAAATCTGATATAGTAATCCCCCTGGAATTGCTCTTAGTGTTCAGGGTTGCTTTGTCTATCCGAGGTCTTTTGTGCTTCCATATGAATCTTAGGATTTTTTTCCAATTCTGTGAAAAATGTCATGGGGATTTTGATTGGCATTGCATTGAAATTATAAATGGCCTTTGGTAGGATGTTTATTTTAACAATATTAAGTCTTCCAATCCATGAAAATGGGAGGTCCTTTCATCTTCTGATGTCTTCCTCAATCTCTTTCTTTAAGATTTAAAGTTTTATAGAGGTCTCTAATGTCTTTGGTCAGGTTTATTCTGAGATTTTTTTTTTTTTTGCAGATATTGTGAAAGGGAGTGTTTCATGTACTCTTCTCTGATTGCTTGTTATTGGTTTATAGAAAGGCTATAGACTCTTGTAGGTTAATTTTCTAACCCACCACTTTAGTGAATGTGTTAATAATTTTGAGGAGTTTTCTGGTGGAATTTTTCGGTTAATTTTGTAACCTACTACTTTAGTGAATGTGTTAATAAATTTGAGGAGTTTTCTGGTGGAATTTTTCATGTCTCTTAGATATAATATCATATCATCTGCAAAAGGGATAACTTTATCTCTTCTTTTCCAATACTACTCCTTTAATTTCCAGCTTTTGTCTTATTGCTCTTGCAAGAATTTCAAACACTATGTTAAAGAGAAGTGGAGATAGTGTACGGCCTTGTCTAGTTCCTGATTTCAATGGGAATGCTTCCAGTTTTTCTCCATTTAGAATGATGTTGGCTGTGGGTTTGTTATATATGGCTTTAATTATGTTGAGGTATGTTCCCTCCAGTCCAATTTCCTCTAGGACTTTGAACATAAATACGTGTTGAATTTTGTCAAAGGGCTTCTCTATATCTATTGAGATGACTTTGTTGTTCTTCTTTTTGAGACCATTTATATGATTTATGATGTTTATTGACTTACGTATATTGAACCATCTCTGCATAACTGGGATAAATCCAACTTGATAGTGGTGGATGATTCTTTTGGTGTGTGTCTGTATGTGGTTTGCAAGTATCTTGTTGAGAATTTTTGCATCTATGTACATTAAGGATATGGGTCTATAGTTTTGCTTTTTGTTGTACCTTTACCAGGCTTTGGTATTAGAGTGATGCTGGCTTCATAGAAGGAATTTGGAAGTTCTCCCTCCATTTCGATCTTTTTGAATAAATTAATTAGTATTGGATGTAGATCCTTAAATGTCTGATAGAATTCTGCTGTAAATCCATCTGGTCCTGGGCTTTTTTAGTCAGGAGGTTTTGTATGACTGTTTCAATTTCTTTTTGTGTTATGGGTCTGTTTAAGCTGTTAATCTCTTCTTGGTTTAGTTTTGGTGGTTCCCATGCCTTTAGATATCTGTCCATTTCTTTTATGTTTTTCTAATTTAGTAGCATATAAGTTTTTAAAGTATTCCCTTATAATCTTCTGTATCTTTCTGGTGTCTTTTGTGATGTTTCCCCTTTCATCTCTGATTTTGTTGATTTGGAGGTGCTCTCTTTTCCTTTTGGTTAACTGGGGTAGTGGTCTGTCAATCTTGTTTATCTTTTCAAAGAACCACATCTTGGATTCGTTGATTCTTCATTTTGTTTTCTTTGTTTCAATTTCATTAATTTCTGCCCTGATATTTGTTATTTCTTCTTGTCTGCTGGGTTTGGGTTTGATTTGTTGTTGTTTTTCAAGTTTCTTGAGTTGCAGTGTTAGGTCATTTATTTGTGTTCTTTCCAATTTTTTGATGTAAGCACTTAGAGCTATAAACTTCCCTCTAAGGACAACTTTCAGCATGTCCCACAGGTTTTATTCTGTTGTATTGTCCTTTTCATTTAGTTCCAGGAATACCTTTATTTCTTTCTTAATTTCTATTTTACTCATTCATTATTAAGGAGCATGTAGTTTAATCTCCATGTGCTCATGTGGTGACTAGGGCTTCTTCCACAGTTGATTTTAAGCTTTATTGCATTGTGGTGTGATAGAGTGCATGGAATTATTTCAATCTTTTAGTATTTGTTGAGGTTTGTTTTGTGCCCTAGCAGATGGTCAATTGTGGAGAAGGTTCCTTGGGGCACTGAATAGAAAGTATGTCCTTTGTCCTTGGGTGGAATACTTGGTAGATATCTGTTAGGTCCATTTGATATATGGCATTGTTTAATTCAGATGTCTGTCTGTTAACTCTCTGCCCTGTTGACCTATCTAATGGAGACCATGGGGTATTGAAGTCCCCTACTATTAATGAGTTGGGATTAATCTGGATCTTAAAGTCCTGTAGTATTGCTTTTATGAAGTTGGGTGCACCAAATTTTGGTGAATATATATTCATGATTTTACAATCTTCTTGATTCAATCTTCTTGATTATCTTCTTGATTTATTGTTCCTTTGATCAGAATGAAGTGGCCCTCTTTATCTCTTCTGATTAGTTTTAGTTTAAAGTCTATTTTCTTAGTACCATTCTCTTGGTATATTTTTTCCATGCTTTTACCTTAAGATAGTGCCTTTCCTTGAAAGTGAGATGAGTTTCTTGCAGAAAACAAAAAGATGGGTTTTTTTTTTTTTCTAAATCCATTCACCTAATCTGTGTCTTTTGACTGGGGCAATCAGTCTGTTACTATTTAAAGTGTTTAATGAAAGATGTGTATTGAATCCTGTCATTTTATTTCTGTTCACATTCTTGAAATAGCTGTACTTTTCCACAGTTATACCTTCATTGAATATCTTCCCACAATCCCTTGGGTCTAGTCATTCCTTTCTTCAGTTCTTTGTGTTGCTTCCAAAACTCTCTGAAGGGCTGGTTTTTTGGACATGAATTCCTTCAGCCTGTTTTATGTCATGGAAGATTTTTCTTTCTTCTTTGAGTATAACAGACATTTTGGCTGGGTATAGTAATCTGGGTTCACATCTGTGGTCATTTAAAACTGGGAATACTTTGGTCCAGGCTCTTCTGACTTTCATAGTTTGCACTGAAGAGTCAGCTGTAATCCTAATGGATTTTCCTTTATATGTGACTTGCTGTTTTTCTTTTGCACCTTTCGGTATTGTCTCTTTGTTCTGTATACTTAGTGTTTTTACTATGATGTGCCATGGAGATTTTCTTTCCTGGTCCAGTCTGTTTGGTGTTCTATATGCTTCTTGTATTTTATGGGCATGCCTTTCTTTAATTTTGGGAAATTTTCTTCCACTATTCTGTGGAAGATCTGGTCCATGCCATTATCTTAGAATTTTTCTCCTTCTTGTATGTCTACTCCTAAGTTTGGTCTTTTTATGGCATCACACAATTCCTGCATATTCCATTCTTGTGATTTCTTAAATTTTTCATAATGTTTGCTTGGGTGGTCTAGCTCATCCACTTTGTATTCCAGTCTTGATATTCTGTTTTCCATTTCATTCATCCCATTGGTGAGGCTTTCCCTTGTCATTTCTAATTGGCTTACTGATTGTTTCACTTCCTTCTTCATTTCATCCTGTGTCATCTTCAATATTTCTGAATTCATTCAGAATTTTATCCCTATCTTCCTTCAGATCTTTGATTTCTTTGTTTGTTCTTTAAATTCACTGATTTCTTTTATCATGTTTATAATTGTTCTTTTTGAGTTCCATGTCCTGTATTATCTCTAGGGGATTCTCACTGTACTTCTCTAGAGGACTATTGGTATTTGGTGGGGATATGTTATTTTGTTTTTTTGTGTAATTATTTTTTCTCTGTGATTTTGACATGTGATTTTCTTTTTTAGTTTCTGATTCTTGTGTGAGACTCAAGCCTTCAAATTTAGGTCTGCTTCTTTTTGTAAACTTTATGTGCCTTTGTGGTTTACTTTTTGGGCATGAAAAGCTGGTTTGTCTAAGCTTCCGGGTCTCTCTTTTGATTTTGTATTGGAGTGGCCAGATTGCTTTTTGTCTTCAGGAGTTCCCACAGAGGTCCAAGTCAGATGAGGATCGGATGCTCTCAGGCTTTCTCCTTATTTCTGGATTTCTCCAGGAAAGATGTTGTCCTCAGGAATTTGGGGGTTAGACTGGCCTGGGAGTAGGGCACAGGAAAGAAGCTGGTCTTGGGCAGCTGGTGGCTGTGCCACCCAGAGATACAATTGGCAATTGGGTTGGGAAGAGGCCCCAAGGGCTCCTGGGGACTGCAGGGAGGAACTGGGTTGGTCTGGATGCAAAGGATCAGGAAAGGGAGAGGTCAGCCCCAGGGTCCAGGACAGAGGCTGGCAGGTTGTACAAGCCATGGAAGCAGAGTGAAGTGAGGCCTGGACTAGTCCCAGAGGGGTCCTGGAGACCCTAAGAAGGATCTGGGTTAGTCTGGATGCAAAGGATCAGGACTCAGTGGTGAGTACCATCCCGTGTTCGCCCCCCCCTCCACTCCGCCTGGTCTCGGGCGTCAAGACAAGGAATGGGACAGTACCCAAGCTAGGAGGAGAGTCGGCAGGTGGAGATGGGAGGATGAATGATGCTGGGAGAGAGTCAAGGCACGGAGGGCGTGATGGACTTACCCAGGAAGGAATCTGTTGGATTGTGCAGGCCCAGGGAAGCAGAGGGAGATGAGGGTGAAACCAGGCCCACGGGGCCCGTGGGGACCACAAGAAAGAACTGGGCTCATCTGGATGCAAGGGATCAGGAAGCAGTGGTGGTTCCCGGCCAAGGGGTCAGCCCTGGTATCCAGGAAAGACACTGGCCAGTTGTGCAGCCCAGGGAAGCAGAGGGAGGTCTCTTCTGGTATTTTTTGTTCTTACTTATTAATTACTCATTTGCTGCATTTTGTGATGACTAAGTTCTCATCAGCATTTTTACTAGCAAAGGAAGAGTTTAAAGAATAGTTTGTTGTGGCACAGTCTTGATTGTGTACATCAGATCAGGATGGGAGATTTACTAAGCAAGCTGGAGAGCGAATGTGATTCAGGACATCAGAGTCATTCATCAAGTCTTTTAACTTCAGGTAAACTTCACTGCAAAAAGACCCAAGTCTAAAACCTTCAGTATTGCCATGTATTGGTCATCATTTAAAAAATTAAAAGTCAAAAATTTTCAACAATTATCAAAGTGTATGTGTGTGTCTTTGGGTCTCTGCCTGATCCTCAATGCTGGTCTAGGGAGTATGGAGCTGAAATGGCTCTTTCCACTTTGAGTGAAAAACAGAAGAAAAAGTATATGACTTCAAATCTCCAGCATTCATTCAGGTGACCATGAACACACAGGTCCCTTGATTATGATGTACATAACTGCATGTTCTAAAGGAGACACTGATGTATGTATAGTGTCATTGAAAAGAGAGACATTCTTCCTTGCAAGGTTGTTAGTCTAAATTCATTCATGAACAACGAAGTCCATTCTCACTCTTTGCTTGACAATTAGCCTTATCATCTCATTGGTTATCTGATGTTTTTCTTTTTCATATTCTACCTCATTTCATTAACTTGGTCAAGATTCTATTTTCTCCTTAACATTTGTCTTATTTTGTTCCACATTTCTCTGTTTTATATTATACATACCATGTTTAAACCATAGTTTTTTTAAAAAATATTTATTGTTTTTGCATTATGTGTATGAGTGTTTTGCCCGCACGTATATAAGTGCATTCATGTCCTGTAACATTGCAGGGGTCAGAAGAGGGTGTAAAATTCCCCTGGAACTATAGTTATGGATGGTTGTTATCTACTGTATGGATGCTGGGAATCAAACCCAGGTCTTCTACAAAAGCAGCCAGTGCTCTTAACCACTGAGCCATCTCTCCAGCTCTTAAACCATAGTTTTTTGAAGGAAGTAATATCATGCTAAAATTTTAGTCTTCACTGATGATTTTTTTGTGTCTGCTTTTTCCTCATTTCCTTACAGCAACCTATCTTCCTTCATCCTATTTGGTTTATATGGTTATTATTTTGCCTGTCTTAGGTATTACATCTTTCAAGCAGTCTCATTTTTTAGCTTATTTTGAAAGCATTAAGCCAGAAAAATAGGTTGTCCCAAAAGAGGTCAGTGTTGATTAATGATTCCTGCTATGAGAAAACAAATGAGAAACATGGCTCACCCCCCGCACCCCGGTGTCTCAGTATCTTTCTAATCTACTTTATTACAACAAACAGGTAACCTACACAATGAGAACCAAACTGAGAATCTGGCCCTCTGAAATCTGACCCTGATTTCACTTCTTGGCACAGACTTAAACAGTAACTTAAACAAGGCAGAAGTTCTGTACAAATACTAAAATCTAAAAAGAAGAAACCATGACCTCCAAAGTGTAACAATTTTACTGCTCAGTTTAGTCTTATATCATAGTGGTTGTCCCCAATACGATGTTAACAGGCCACGACTTGCTAGTGCACAAAAATCCAATTCCGGTATCTCAGCTTAATATACTTTATGACCTTCCCCATGTGACTGATCTTTGACTATTCTAGAAAGGCAATGTCCTTGTAGGGAATTTGTCCTGATTACTAAAAATGCATGACATTTATTGTCTCTGTTCCCCTATCTCATCATTGAAGGAAATGCAGATTTCTGCAAGTTTGCTCTTTAAACTTTTAATCAAAATGTCAAGGATCCTAAATGCAAGTAATTCCAGATGTAAATGAGTCTGTCAGGTTCAATATGATCATGCATTTAACTTAAAAAAAAGGAATAGTGGTCTCAACCATGGTGCAATGAAGGTAAGATAGTGACTCTACATGAAGTGATCCAAGAATAAGTTTTTTTTAATGCTGTTTCCCAGATAGAAATATTAACTGTAGGCTAGATTTTGGTGTAGATGAATATATCTTAAGCTTCTTAGAAATACTAAGTCCTGGTATTTGTTCCTATGCAAAGACAAAAAAGTCCTTGTATTAAAATAGAATTAAGATGAGCTTCTTCATTTTCATAGTTAAATAGCAGCTGTGACAATGGAAGTCTTGATATTTAGAAACAGAGGTGTTTTTTTCAATCAATAACAGAGAACTTCAAACATAATTCTCATATGAGTTAATAATAAGATACATCTAGTAATTAGGCTAAGGTTTTTGACTATTAGTCCAAGAAATAATCTAATCAATCAAGCTGTGCTCTATGAAGACCCAAGATTTCTCCATAAAGGTGAAATTTAAGCTAACCTTAAGAAGCTTTCTGGGCATGGTAGGTTGACAAGGTTCCGGTGGATGGACCCATGCTGAGGAACATGTGGCCGTATTGTATATATAGTGGAATATATAGAATTGGAAAGGGGCAGTGGAGGGAAGTGTAGATGGGGAAGGGCTCTAAATGCCATCAAATTATATTGTATGAAAATTGCAAAAGTTTCAATAACTTTTTTTAATAAAAGAAGCTTCCTGGGTAAGCAAGGGACCTTCAATGACTAATGCTCTCTGTAAGAAAGGGAACTCCCTGTGCTATCTGTCCAACACCTAGTCCTCTAGATCTCTCTCTCTCTCTCTCTCTCTCTCTCTTTCTTTCTCTCTTTCACTGGCTCTCAGATTTCTAACTTCCAGCTTGGGTTCTGCTTATGGATAATAAATTAAAGTAATTCCTTTCCCCTTTCCACATGTACTGGCTTGGGAGTGGGGTGACTTTGAAGAGTAAGACTCAAAGAGGGGTTTATTGAAAGGGCTGGGAATAGAAACTGATAGATTTTCTGGAAGGAGATAAGAACTCAACTCCAGATGTCAGTGAGAAAGCACCTCATTGATTCCAACTGGCAGACATCCTAGGACTATAGAATTAGATTTAGAATGGAGTCAACATGATGGATGGTTGAATCAAATGATGGAAAGAACTCATGAACTTGATTACATTGTTGAAAGCTGAATCAACCAACCAGCTTGACTTCCCCATGACACTATTTCTATTAACCAATGCATTTAAGAAAACTTTTAACTCTTTTGTTATTTGCAGCTGAATTATTCTGACACAAATGATAGCTTTAAAGAAGATATTAGTGAGAAAAGCTTTGCATATTCAAGCAACAACAAGGATGCTACCAGCAAGGAAAAAAACCTACAGTACAATGGTACTAGACAGTAACAAGAAAGAAGTTGGGAGTGCAAGTACATGGTTTAAGGGTACAGAAGCTGAGTTGACTAGAATTAAGGTATTTACGATATCAAGACTAGCATAATGCTAGAATTTAGGGCACATACCTATTCTATGTCCAGGTGGAATTTTCTAATAACCTTGGGAATGAGATAAATGTTCAGGTTAATAGCAGAGCTTGGGCATGAGCTAGCAATTGATACTGTCAAGTGGCTTATATATAAAAAAAAAAGAGCTTCTCTTAGAAAGGGCTTTAGAGAGATCATTCCCAAGAATGAGTTAGTTCTATAGAGGCCAAGAAATGAAGACAAAGGAGAGATATTGTGAACAGTTTGAGTTTACAGAAAAGCTAGGTAAAGATGAAATATGATTTTGAGAGAGCATAGTGAAAAAGATTTTAAGTAAAAATTAGAGTTGGATACATTGAAGACCCTTCCTCTCATTTCTCTCTCCCGTTCCTGCTTCTTCCATCTCACATATACACACAAATTTATACACACAGAGAAGGAGATAGAGAAAGAGAGGAAGAGGGGGAGAGAGAGAAAGAGAGACATATTTACACACATACACACAGAAAGAGAGAGACAAAGAGAGAAGGAGACAAAGAGAGAAAACCAATAGGAACACTAGGAATCTGAGTTAGGAAGACAATAGCTGACTTGAAAGTATCATGTGCTACTGTCAGTTTAAGATATTCTAAATCTGCTTGGTTTCAGGGACATGAAGATTCTAGAAAAACAGTTTTTCAAAAAGAAATAGAAGAGATTGCTGTTGAAGAGTCAAAGAATTCTTGGTCAGCTTTCAGCTCATCACATCAGTGTCTTTAGTATACAAGCAGAACCTTAGTAGATGAGTGAATTTAGGATGTTATGTGCTGAACAAAAAGATAGCTTCTTATATCACATGAGGTCTTGTAGATTTCCCTATGAAGCAATAGTCATCACCAGAATATTGAAAGATTTCAGAGACTTTTGTCTGAATGGTACACACAATATTAAGTGTAGACACTGGCTACTGAAATAGGCAATTTAATCAAGCAGTTAAAATAATTTTTCCAAACCAGCAAGACATGTATGAAAATTTACTTCCTAGGTTGCCTGGAGTCCTTTTCACTGAATACAGTTTCTTCATTTAAATATTGTATTGTTTTTATTTTAAGTGTATGAGCATATTGCCTGCATGTAAGTGCACTTGTGTTGTGCAATGCCTGAGGAGGTCCGAAGATGGCATTAGATTTCCCTGAGTTCTGGAGTTATGGATAGCTGTTAGTTGCCATGTGGGCCTGGGATTTGAACCCAGGTCCTTTGCAAGAGCAGCTAGTGTCCTTAACTGCTGAGCCATCTCTTCAGCTCCTGGATAGAGATACTTAAAATATGAATATTTCTTCAAATAAGTTTGTAAACAGTCATCTTTCTTCAAAAGTGTATGTTTTTAAACTGTTTAAAGAATATGTGTAATTTCTGCTTTTAAGATCATGTATTCTAATGTTTGCTTTTAACTATAATCACATTTTTCTTATTGACATCAATATATTTCGTTTATCTGTAAATTTATCAAATTTATATATACATGTCTCAGAGATTAATTTAATTCTCTTTTATCCATGAAATCATCCATGTCTGTTTACATCCTCAGTGCCTTCCCTGTCCCGACAAGTTCTTCAGCAATTCAATTAGCACTGCATTATGCCTTGTTTTGCATAATCTTTTTATAACTTAAATATATCAGCCTATTAACCTATTTTTAACTATAAATATATTGTATGGAGAGACCTTATTTTAGCCCTGCTTTATCTGTTTTCTAGTTCCATAAAGAAATAATAGTAACTTGCTTCCAAGGCTTTTTGTGAGGACTAAATGTGAAGGTGCATGTAAAGCATTTATGAAAACAAAACTCATCACGGAACACCAATAATGGCAGCCGCATGGATAAAAACACCCAAACGGAGCCAGCCTAATCATTGGAACTTTTTGAGTCTTCTATGCCACACAATATCATATATAAACATGATAATATATGTACTTTGCATGCATTATAGTGATTCTTCAAAACATCTAAGACAGTGATTGTATGCACACTTATTAAACAATTTTGAATGTACTATGGATTTCTTCCTGGACAGTGTTTTACAGTTATATGTAACAGAGCTATAAGGTTCAAAGCTTTGGAAACTCCCAAGAGAGACGGGCTAGAATCTTTCATTGTTGATGTTTTCTTTGTATTCTGTATTGCTATTATTGATTCAAACCTGCAAATGGTTTGGGATACTATTTTTACCAGGAGTAGCAATGCCACTGATGTCTGGTAAGTGATTTTCTGATCAAATTACTCTGACTAGAGTCAATTTAGCTGGATTTATGGGATTTGGCTTCTCAGGATAAATAGCTATTTCAAGCCTTGTTCACTCTTATCTTCTGCCATAGTGGCTAACAAGCATCTATTAAAATAAGTTTCCAGGGGTCATTCTACTGAGAAATTTTTTTTTGCATTTCTTTTTTTCTAATTTTTTTAAAAAAAAATTATTATTTTTGACATGTATAAGTGTTTTGCCTACATGTATGTGAGTGCACCCATGTTGTGCAGTGTTGCAGAGGTCAGAAGAGGGCATCAGATTCCCCTGGACCTTGTTGCTTTAAAAAAATTATTTTTATTTTAAAATTTTATGTATATGAGTGTTTTGCCTGCATTTATGTAAGTGCACCATGTGTGTGAAGTGTTGGTAGAGGTAGAAGAGGGTGTCAGATCCCTTGAAAATGGAGTTAGGGATCATTGTTAGCCGCTGTGTGGGTGCTGGGAATCGAATCTGGATCCTCTGCAAGAGCAGTCAGTGCTCTTAACTGCTGAGCTATCTCTCCAGCCCCCATTTTTTGCATTTCTTAAAAAAAAGTCTTTGGAAATTGAAACTCCTGTTACATAGACAGTCTGACAGTAAGTAATTATTATGACATGTTCAATAAATTGAAATTAGTTTAAAATATTTGCAAGAATTTCTTCAGATGAATTTTTTAAAAACAGAATTATATAAATATTAGTGCATGTGGTATTAGCAATTATGAATGGAAATTGGGCATCATGCATCTGTTTGTAATGGAAAATCCCAGTTAGGATTTTTAGGGAAATAAAGCAATTGAAATCCAGTTGGGAGTATGTCTTTAGCTCATGATATATCTTCCCACAAAAGAAATAAAAAATGAAGTTCTTCAGACAGAGACACACAGTAGGCAAGTGTGCTGAGGAAAAGGGTAAAGATTAGCAATTGAGTCTTATATGTATCTGTGAGTCCATGCAAGTCACTTTTATTCACTCTCAACTTTTGAGCATGTCTTCATCTCTGTCTCCTTCTAATTTTATTCATTTACTCTACATTTGTTGGCTTCCTGTTTTTTAAAAGTATCACTCCAAGCACAAGGTCACCAGAGAGAGAAGGAAGCATTAACTTTGTGGAGCTCTTGTACTCTTTAGTGTAGTTAGTATTTAACCCAGTTTAACTAAGTTCATTTAATAGTATCTTCTATGTTCATGTCACTCTCTCAGAGAAACAAGAATGCAATATAGTTTTTTATTGTGTTTTTTGTTTTTTCTTGAGCCTTTCTATGTAGTGTTGGCTGGCACTGAACTCACTATGTAGACCAGACTGACTTCAAACTAACAGGGATCGATCTGCCTGCCTCTCCCTCCTGAGTACTGAGATTATCACATAGCTTTTTAGAGAATTATTTATTTATATTTTTTGAGACAGGGTCTCCCTGTAGCTCCAGCTGGCCTAGAACTTGCCACATAGTCTATGTTGATCTTACAGAGATCCACCTGCCTCTGCCTCTCAGGTACTGGGATTAAAGGTATATGCACTGCTCTCTGCTTTTGATCCCAAGAAAACTCACAGTTTAGAGAGATCAACATTTCAGTCAGAAAATAAGGCATATTAATTGCTTAATCAATAAGCATTTGATTCACAGTGTGAATTCTGATAAAGAATCTATCCTTATATTTCTGTGTGCCATGTAGATAGGAAGGTTATCACTACCCTTGCTGTCTGTGATTTGTATCTGCCTAGGTAAGATGCATTACCTTGTTTCTTTTTACTGATGTAATTGCCTTTCCCCAACTGAGCTAGCTAACAAACTTTTTGTTATCTTTATTTCTTTATAGTTGAGAAGCCTAGTGATCCTAGGTAAAAGTCAGTGATACATGTTGAGCACTGAAGGAGGGTAGAGAAGTGGATACCTGGGGGAGAAGAACAATGTATTGACTAATTCAATATCTACCAAGCATATACTGTATGTAAGACACTATTTTAGGTCGTAAGTATACAACAATGTACAAAAGGAAAAAATAATTTTCCTACTAAGGAGGATAGTTAACAAATAAATAAGAAAATATTTAGCATGCACAGGTTGGGGAGATAGCGCAGCTGGTAAAGTACTTACAGGCACGAGAAAGGGGTTGAATTCCCAGAGCACATGCTAAAAAAGCCAGGTGTGACATGTATTTATAATCCCAGTGCTTAGGGTGGAGATGGGTAGACTCCTAAGATTTGGTGACCAATCAATCTAGTCTATTTGGCAAGCTTTAGGTCAATGGAAGACCCTGCCTCAAAAAAAGGTTGTCAATTCCTGAGG
This sequence comes from Nannospalax galili, assembly GCF_000622305.1. Taxonomy (NCBI): domain Eukaryota; kingdom Metazoa; phylum Chordata; class Mammalia; order Rodentia; family Spalacidae; genus Nannospalax; species Nannospalax galili. The sequence goes on from NW_008340588.1 coordinate 9,310,195, forward strand.
AAAAACATCTGAAGTTGATCTCTACCCTCCATATACATATAAGCACACTTACCTGTGTGAACACACAGACACACAGACACACAGACACACACACACAGACACACACACACACACACACACACACACACAGACACACAGAGACACACACACACAGACACACACAGACACACACACACACACACACACACACAGACACACAGAGACACACACACACAGACACACACAGACACACATACACACACACACAAGTGAGAGAAAAAGAGAGAGAAAAAGTATTTAGCTTGTCAACTGATGATGAGTACTTCAAGCAAAATAAAACCCACAAGAGAAATAGGAATTCTTAAGGATAGGGTAGGACTACTTTAAATGAAGTAACTGAGAAAGTTCTCTGATCAGGCAGACTTTGTCCAGAAGATTGATAGATAGAAGCAAGTAAGCAGAGTATTTGAGAATTCCTCAGGAATGTTCAAAAAGGAGAGAGAAAACAACAATGGCAAATAAGAGGCCAGCTATTATCTCTTGGTCAACAAACAAAGGATTCATACCAGTTTAGGTAGCAGGGAAGGACTTTTTCTTCCTCAGGACAGAAATCCAGCCTAGGAAAAATTAGGGAAGAATTAATTCATTATTGTAGAAGACCCAGGCTCATATCCCAGCACCCACATGGCAGCTAACAACTGTCCATAACTCCTGTCCCAGGGGATTTGACAGCCTTTTCTGACCTCCGTGGGCATTGCACGACATGGGTACACTTACCTACATGCAGGCAATACATGCACACATACAAAATAAAAATAATAAATAAAATTAAATTTTGTTTCTGAACTTTAGAGAACAATATGGAGCAGAAAGGAGGTGAATTTGGAGTCTCATTTTTTTGTCCTAGTCAGCCCCTAAGAATCTGAGTAGTCTCTGGCTGATATCCTAGGCCCCTGGATTTCCACTGAGCTTTTCTTTTGAAAGGAAGGGATATTACCTAGTTGTTATCTGACTTATAGATATGTAAATAAAACCTCTATGGTAAGTGACTCCAACCTACTTCTGTCAACAGAGATTTACTATTTCCGAGAGCCTAGAATGCCAGGCTTGTGTCTGCATTCATTATTTTTTAAATAAACTATATAAACTAACAGTTCTTTCTATTTGTTTCTTGGTTACTAAGAAAAGAGCCTTCCCCCCACTGGTCTTTCAGCCTGCTTTTGAGCTGTGCAAACTGAAGGGCTTCTCTGGGAGGTTACCTACACATACTTGTCCTCTAGTCTCTAACCTCTGAGTATCAGAGTGGTGGTGGGGCTATGGGAGGGTGCCATTTGGGAAGTGGGTATATGGATAAGTAAGATTATTTGGGATGTTCTGGATGATACACACACACACACACACACACACACACACACACACACAAAGAATCAACAAATTAAAAAAAAAGAGTTATATTTGAAGAAGAAGCATAAAAATTTGCTTCATGTTAATAAGTAGAGGTGAAAAACATTACAATTGAAATCTACCTGATGACTTTATATCCATACTCAGGTGCCAAGGATCTGAGTGTAACTGACTCTGACTAGTAATAATCAGATACATAGAGATTAGAGACACATGTGCAAACATTTAAGTGTCAGAAGCATTAAAAATGAGTTTTTCTTTAGGAAACAGTATATTTTAAAATGAAATGGAGATCTTTTTTAAAGATTAAAACCTCATTCAATTTTATGTCTTATAGGGTTTGTACTGAGTTCAATATTGTATAATTGTATTAATTCAACTGTGAGCCTAAAAATTTACAGCCTCTTTTGAAAGAGATGCATCTTTGCTTTGGAAGTTGTTATTGAATATGTTAAGCTATAATGAAATGCTTCATCTAATTGTGTTTATTAAATAAATAATTATTAAAAAATGCAGAGTAGCATTCTACAGAGGTACTTTGCAATTCATTTCCTTTTATCCAGAATGAGTCCCAGGGGGACCCTGTTAATTCTTCTTATCTCAAAAGCTTTCATGACTACCCAATAATTTTGAAATCATATTTTTGGTAAAATCTTGTTTTGTAAAATGATTTTTATCACATGCCATCTTTCAGTTCAGGAATGAAAATCTCATTCTTTGAGTTCCCAACAAAGTAAGAGTTCTTAATTAGTTGTTTTTAAGTTTTGCAAATTGAGAATGCCAATTTTCATTATAATATTTCAGAGCAGATTTTCAAAGAACAAAGCTACAGATTGTAGAACTTATGGAAAAATAAAAGTTTATTAGGAAGCACAGTAGGAGATTTTATGAACAGAAAATTAATTGCTCTAGAAGCAGCAGGGTCATCAAATAAAAGCAGCACAGCATAAGTAAGGGAAATATATCAACATTAGAAAAATGACAGAGAATGTGGATGGCAAATTAGAAAAACTAAGACTAATGCAAGCACATCTCTCCGTTTTAAAGTGTATCAACTAAGTATGTTAACAGCATAAATGCAACAGCGTATGTTCTTCACACTGACACAAAACAACGCAAGCAAAGCAACCCACAGAGCCCAGTGAAGAGCTGTAGATACTGAACAGAACCCTGGGGGCAACACTTCACTCTTAAAGTACAATTCATAAGCAGTTAATTGCTCCCATCTCAGTTTATTTTTCTACTGAGATTAAATATGTCCAAAAAGTTATGATCTACATGTTCATAAATGAGTTAATGTATAACTAGGGTGAGTTTTCAATGTCAGTTAAAAAAAAAAAAAAAACACTTTATTCTAACTTTCAACTATTGTTTGATAGGCATCTCCTCCAAATGACCAGCAACAGATGGATGTCTTCTTCTCTAACTTCTCCCCCATCTTACTTCAAACTGCTTTGACCCTAAGACTCTCCATAGGAAGGGAGGAGTAGGGGGAGACAGTCATCCCTCCCACGCCATCAGACAGTCTTAACTGCATGAGGGGGAGGGGCTAAGGATAGACACAGGGGAATCCAAAAAGGAAGAGGGGACTTTGCCATCTTGGACCAGCAGCCGCAGGTTCAGGAAGCCGCAGCAGAAGTATAGGGAAAAGAAAGGCCTAAGGGTGCCCAAACCTTTGTAAGGAACCCTCAATGGCATCATATGCTCTGTTAGTAAGCCTAATACATATTTTTACTACCTAAACTGTAGTTTGGAAGAATATTTTCTCTGTTTGTTGTAAGGACATAGGAGGAGGAAGCCACACTTGTGCCTCCAAGCAGTAAATTTGACTTACAATTGTACACATGATTTATCATTGACTAATACCATCACTGAGATAAAAATATCACAATGTGCAATTTAACTAACTGTCTTTCTTGAAGGCATTATTAGTCCTATTGTGGTCATAGGTTCCTGTGCCTGAGTCTCTATCCATTGAAGACAGAAAACAGTGTCTTTATTTCAACCTATACTCCTAATTACAGAGGATCCAAGAATGCACAGCTTGCAGACTCTTAGGGTGATGGGGAGCCAAGAGCAAACACTTACAAGAACTTTAGCACCTCTGAGGAGTCAGTGTCATAGTTTGTTTTTTCCATAGGATTTAATTAGAGTGATTATTCTTTTAAAAATGTTCAAACCTGGACTGGTGATATAGCTTATTTGGTAGAGTGCTTGTCTAGCATAGTCTAAACCATGTGTTCTTTGTTCTATCCTCACAATTCATGAAGCTGAGCAGTATAATACAGGCCTATAATCCAAGCACCAGGAAGGTGGAAGGTCAGAAGTTCAACCTCATCCTCTGCTACATAGAAAATTTGAAGCTAGGCTGAGCTACATGAGATCCTGTCTCAAAAAACCAAAGCAAAACAAAATTCCTACATCACTATCCAGAACGTCTTGGAATTGAAGATTCCAGTATGTACATTAACCTTTAACTCATGAGAAATGAGAGAAGAGAAAACAAAAAAGATATAGAAGAAAATGTGTGGTATGAACTGGCAAAAACTGGTGACTGATTCAAAGCAGAGGACTGAAAAAAGAGAAAGTTCAATAGCCAAAGAAAGGTGAATAGAAAGTAGCCATTAGTGATAACAAAAGGAAACAAGGAGGAATCCAGCAAGAGGGAAGGAGAGTATGGCAAGATCAATGCTCCAGTTCAGGAAGAGCAGAGCAGTGTCGAAGGCATGAGCCTGTGCAGTGATTCTTTTCAATATAAAGAGTTAGTAAAACAAACTTTTAAATGTAGATTCTGTTCATAATCTTAGGTAATCACTAGCATCAGGTCTCATAGTATGCATTCATACAAATTTTGGTAGTACTAAAAAGCAGGCACGACCATTTGGTCTCATTTGGTTAAATGTGGCCTATACACAAACGGTGAGGACTTAGTAAGGATGAAGGCAATAAGAAGGAGAGAAAGAGGGCGATGAGATGGGCCAGTGCATAGAGGTGCTTGTGTGAAGGTCTGAGGACCTGAGTTCTATCCCTGATTCCCACAAAGTGACTGGTAAGAACCTAAGCCCAAAAAGTGTCCACCTACCTCTACATGCAAGCTGTGGAAGGAAGGAAGGAAGGAAGGAAGGAAGGAAGGAAGGAAGGAAGGAAGGAAGGAAGGAAAAGAAAGGAAGGAAAAGGAAGGAAGGAATTGGAAATATTGTCTCGATCTTAAATGCAATATTAGTTTGTAGTTTGTCTTGTCTGGTCAAAGGACACCAAGTTTATTTTCTATCCTTGTCCCCTTGGTAATCTATTAAAGAATTACATCACTTGACCCACATTCCAACTAGAATGTCCTGTGAAAATTTAGTCCTGGGCAAAGAATTCGATAACTGACAAAAATTATCCAAAATCAACATTCTCAGGTCTCTGGAAGGTAATCAAAGGCTTGCAATAATCAGAGAAGTAAATGTTGAAGAAGATGGTTCACAATAAGTATTTGGAAAAGTGTTCACTATCCTTAGCAATTAGAGAAATGCAAATTAAAACTGCTCTGAGATTCTATCTCACACCTGCCAGCATGGCTAGCATTAAGCAGCCAGTGACAACAAATACTGGCTAAGATGGAGGAATGTGGAACCCTTATTCGCTGTTGGTAGGAGTGTAAACTAGAGGAGCCATATGAAAATCAGTATGGACACTTTTCAAAATAATAAAAGAACAGAACTTTCATATGACCCAACTATACTACTACTGGACATATGCTTTACCACAGAGATATGTGCATATCCCCATTTATTGGTGCATTATTCACAATGCCAAGGAAATGGAACCAACATAGATAGCCATCAACAGATGAACTAGAAAAATGTGTGTATGCATACAAAGAAATTTTATTCAACTGTGGTGAAAAATTAAATCATGAAAATTTCAGGAAAATGGATGGATCTGGAAAGTAACATATTAAGTGAAGTGACCCAGACTCAGAGAGTCAACAAATACTTGTTTTTTCTCATATTTGGATCATAACTTACAATGTATGCATGATGTGCATAATAAATTGAGGGTGAGTTGTGGGTATTGAGTATGAAACTAATAAGGAGGTCATGAGAAGGGAAGATGAGGTGTTGAGGAAAGAAGGCATAATAGGGCATGTGTGACATGACAGCAGAAAGGAGGCTACAAAGGGAGTAAGGCTACAAAGGGGCAGAGCAGTATGGAGATAAAGATGGAGAGAAAAATCAACAAAAATAATTTGTTTGAAAAATACCTTAATGAAACCTAATATTCTGTATGGTAAGGAAATTTTTTTTTAGTTTGTGGCTTTTAAATTCTCTTATTCCCACCCTATTTCCATAGCTATCTAGTATTTACAAAAGCCTCTGATCACAGCAGACATTAAATCTAGAGGCCTTGAAGGCTTTGAGGAGATCTAAGCTCACTCTCTCCCTTCCAGTGACTATTTAAAATGTTATTAGAAACACAAAAGAAAATCTCGTAATTTCTGGGGATATACTTCAGTGGTAAAGCATTTGCTTAACAAACACAGGACATAAATTCAAACTTTAGCATGTGAGAAAAAAATTATTATGTAAGGACTATATAACAAAGCAGTAGTCAACATGAGTGCATCCCAACAAAAGATGTATGATTCAGAAGTTGATGGAACTGAGGTAGGAAATAGACAATTAAAAAACTTCAGTTTGGGGCTGGTGAGATGGCTGAGTGGGTAAAGGGGCCTTCTGCTAAGCTTGATGAGTTTGATCCCAAGAAGACACATGGCAGGAGAGAACTGACTCTTGTAAGTTGTCCACTACCTCCATGTGGACAGTGGGATGGGATGCACATATGTAAACACACAGACACACACAGACACACACATAGAAACACAGACACACAAACATACACACACACACTAAATGAGTGCAACAAAGTATTTTTTAAATGGTTAGAATACATGATCAGCTGCTCATCAAGGACTCAGAAGGCTTGAATGACAAGCCTTCTGAACAAGTCAACAGGGTTTCAGAAGACTTGAATGACAAGCTGAATGTTCTGATTCAAAAATCACCTAGACCAGGCATCTATCTATAGACACTCCACCAAAGAATAACAGAATACAAATTCTTCTCAAAAGATTGCAGAACATTCTCCAAATTAGGTCACAGGTTAGGCCTTAAAACAAGTCTAAGTACGTCTAAAAGGATTCTGTTCATAAAAAATATGCTCTCTAACAGTGATGAAGTGAGATCAGAAGTCTATGATAGCAGAACTTTGGGAATTATAAATCTGTAGAAATTAAATATAAAAAGATGCCGCATAATAAACCAAAAATAATGCTTGGAAATAAGTGAAGTAAAAATACAATACACCAAAAAATGAATGGAATTCAACTAAATTGATGCTTACAGTGCAATACACATCTGCATATACTTATATTTAAAAAGAGGAATTAATTCAAATTAGTTAGCAAAACTTCCACTTTAAGATACTGAAATAGTAATTAAGTGCAAAGGGAGCAGGTAGAAGGGTATAAACAAAGATCAGACACGCGTATAGAAATGTAGACACAAATGAACCTTGGGCTTAGGATGTCTCTCCACAGTACAACGCTTGCTCCATGCATGCAGTCCTTGGTTTGATCACCAGTACCACAAAAGAAAACAACATGAAATACCAATAAGAAAAGAGTTCCCAAACAAATGAGTGAGATGTAACATGTATAGCATATCGGCTGGATATGATGGCACATGCATGTACATTCATCAGTCGGCAGGTAAGGAAGATCAAGAGTTCAGAGTAAACCTGGGCTACATAAGAGATTTTACCACAAATAAATAACAAAACAAAACAACACACACACCCCCCACACACACCCCAAAAGTGGAGTATTTGAAAGGTCACTGTAATTGACAGACCTTTATGATGCTAACGATGAAAAAAGACTACAATTAACTAATTTAGGAATTTAAGAGATGATTCATTACTAATTTTTCAGAAAGATGTTACATGTTAGATAATCTAAAAGGAATGATTAAATTTCTTGAGAAATTTATTACTAAAACAATAAAAACAAAATTAAAATATTAAATGAGTCTACAAGTAAAAAGATCGAATTAATAAGAACATAGCGGTTCACAGCAAACAAATAGAAAAACAGAACTGAAAGGCTTCACTGACTCCTCCAAAAAATAGAAAGACCATGACCTAAGTTATTCTGCCATCAATATTACACTGATTCAAGAGACAGACAAAAAATAGGCTAGTATAGTCTATGAATATACAGTTCATATATTAAAAATACTAGCAAATCACACCCAGTAATGTATTAAAGCTTTATATACCTTGTGGTAAGAGAAATCCAAAAATGACTGAACATATTAAAATAAGTATAATATTCCATAAGTCGAATAAATAAGTAGAATAAAGAGGCATATCTTGTGAACTTATCAATTGTGCCAAAAAACAACAAAATCCAATAAACTTTTATAGTGAAAACTACTATTAAACTGGAAATAGCCTTTCAATCCCGGCATTTGGGAGATAGAAGGAGGTACATCTCTGTTAGTTTGAGGCCAGCCTGGTCTACATAACATGGCTCTTACCATTTCTCTTTAGTGCTCTTTTTTCTAAGTTTTAAAAGATATTTTATGTATAATTTCTATTTTATGTGTATGAGTGTATTGCTGCCATGTATGTAAGTGCATCAGTGTCATGTACTGCCCAAGGAAGTTTGAAGAGGTCATCATATCCCCTGAAACTGGAGTTATGGACTGTTGATAGCTGCTATGTGGGTGTTGAGAATCTAATCCAATTCCTCTCAAAAACAGCCAGTGCCCTTAACTGCTGAGGCATCTCTTCAGCCCCCTTTCAATGTTGTATATATAAACAGAATTTTTAAAAAGAATAAAAATATATTTATTGATGGCACAACAAATCTCTAAGAAACTTTAGTTAATATTAGGTCTATTTAATTAGTTTATGAAGTTTATTGTTTTCTTTTGATTTTATAATCAGGGACTCACTTTGTAGACCTATTTGACCTGGAACTTGCTATGTAGACCAGGTTGGCTTCAATCTCACAAAGATCTTCCTGTCTCTGCTTCCCAAATGCTGAAATAAAAGGCATGCACCACCATGCTCAACTAAAAATCAGTTTCATTTCTGAATGCTAGTAGTAAATAATCTTAAAAAGAAACTAAACAATTTCATGTTTATTACCTTCAAATGAATCTTTATAGACAGTTTTGGGAAAAAAGTGATGAATTTCACACTGAAAACTATAAAACTGAAAGATATTAAACACTTACATAAATAAAATCTTATACTGTCCTCATAATTAGAATACTCGATATTGTTTAACATGGTAATATTCAAGCCATCTGATCCCTGAGGAAATTTTTTTATTTATAGAAGTCTCTTCTTTTTTGCAATGTTTAGTACTAAAATATAATAATAAAGTTAATAAAATCCACAAGGCAAATAACTCAGAACTAACAAATATTATCGGACATGACAGAAAACTCAAAGCCAAAGCAAGCATATTTGGAAAATAGTGTACAATATAGATAACATTAAAAAATAGAATTGATGACATAATTGATGGTTTGGGAAGACACATTACTATTTAAATAAAAGAAAAATTGAAGTCATAAGACCTAAAAATTATATTATATAAGTAAATATGAAATGAAAATTTAAAGATAATTGGATAAAATATGCAAGAATATCTTTTTTGTATCTTCAATGTACACATTTTGAATATACCTACCTATTTCAACTTTTTCATGATATTGTTTTCTATATTTACAGATTTTTTTCTCTAGAGCAAGTCATCATTTTCAAGCAAATTTTGATTATATTAATTTTACAACTCCCTTCCAAGAAATAATGGTTTATAAATATGTTCAGTATTACTTAACTTCTAATTATAAATCTGTATACTCAGACTTATCAACTTTGCTACCATTACTTACAACATGTAACTTCAGTTAAACAAATGAATTGTATGTCCTCAGGAAAGATAGCTTGATGTCTTAACACCCTGTGGTTCAGAATATTACCTTCTTTAGAAGACAAGATTTTGCATAGACTACAGAGCACATTAATTTAAGATGAGAACCTTTAGTTGCCAAATAAATAAATTAAATGAATGAACCAAAATTCAATTTGCCTACTGATGTCCTCATAAAAGAAATTTGAACACAGAGGCAGATACACAGCATAAGGTGATGTGAGAGGATGATGATAATATAAATGACAGGACCCCAAAAATACCTCTATAAGCCACAGAGCACAAAGGTTTGTCCTCGAACCACAGGTGCTTTAAAAAACAGAGACAGCTCATGCAGGTTTGGGCATGAACATGGCTCTACTGACACCTGGATTTCCAACTTCTTATTTCCAGACCTGTGGATCAATAAACTCCTCATGTTTAAGGAGATGTGTGATTCTTTGTTAAGACAGATCTAGGAACCTAAAGTAACTCATTGTGAAATTTATTACATAATGTGTATGCCACAAAACTAATTATGAATGCACTGTAAGTTTTTATCAAATCTCTACCAGGTCTTTGTTACATACACATTTCTGAGCAGTGATTTAAGTTGTAGCTACGGTGTTGTTTATTGAAGACAACAATTGAAGTAGAAAGATGCTGACAAGTGAACAAATAGCAAATCAAAGGGCCTGGGAATTCAGGGCTCTGCCGTTTGCTGAACAAAATGCTGGAAAAGAAAACAGGAGGCAATGAACCAGTGTTCTCTTCAGTAAATGAGACAAGAATACACAACCCACACCCTGGTTAGAAACATTGGGCAAAATAAAGTATCGGACCAATCCATGCACCAACAGATATTCTTAAAACAGTGCCAATTAAAGTTTTTAAATATGAAATCAGAATAATTTGAGGAAACAATAAGGACCAATAATTTTGTTTGGATAATCTCAAAACTGACAGTGAGGGAACAAAAGAAAACTCACTGTTTTAGTCAGACAGCATTAAAATTATTCTTTCTGCAGGTGGCCTTCATAAAAATGTTAAATATTTAATTAAAATATGTGATAATACTTTGACATCTATAAATGCATAATGTCTTCAGATTTTTTAACAAGGAATTACCTCCTAAGAATTCCTCAATAACTGTGTTTGGTGTCTAAGAGTCTCAAAACGATGTTATTACCTCACCTTCATAATCAATACTCAAAACATCATTAAAGCTACCTCTCACAACTCTGATGTTCTGGGGCTTAGGATGTAGCTCAGTGATGCATTACTTGTCTAGCATGATCAAGGCCTGAATTGGATCCTCAACACCCTCAAAAACAACAAGTAAATAAACAATTGGTTTTCAAATGGTACAAAGTAATTGAAGTTATAATTGCCATTATGTAACATTTTATTCATAAATTTACGGAATTGTATTACAAAATGTCATAGTTTTTTCACCTTAGACTTGTACATTGAATTACATAATATATAAGTACTTGAGAAATACTGAATGGGACCATCCACTCATCACACAGTTCTTTGTAGATCTAAAGCACTGTTGTGTGTGCTTTCCATCCCAGACTCACAGAACGTTGCTTACCAAAGGGTCCCTGATGCAAGATGGAGCTTCTCATCTAACAACTGTCACAGGCTGTTGGTAGAAAAACCAGACCCTAGAAATCAGCTCATTTTGAAATATGTTCATGTTTAAAAGTGCCCAATTAGAAGAAATTTCTAAACATTAATATATCAGCACTGAAAACATTGGGCAATAGTGTAGAAATGGTTTTAAATGAAAGAGGAATATTGGTTATGACCCCCCACATTCCTTTCAGATTCTAATTATACCCAATTCTTTCTGTAGTCTTCACTAATATACACTACTGCAAGTGTACATATTTAAGTGTGTAAAGGCAAATAGGAAGGATTAATAACAATTACCAGATATTCTCCAGAAGGGATGCTAGATGTTTAGTGTTCAGTCTTACATATTTTGGTTCCTGAATTAGAGAAATATGCCTCAGCACTGAAGTATTCTTTGAGTGCTTTGAATTATACTAAATAAACTTCTACCAGTGTAATCAGCATTGAATGATGAGTCAAAAGTGAAATGATAAACAAAATTTTAAACATGAGATATTGATCTGTACTCCAAATGAGAGAATTTAAATACATCAGGTTGGCAGCTTTGAATGGGTTCACTGCTGGTTCCTGACATTTTGTTTGGTAGGACTTGAGGATATATAAACTATTAAGGTAAATGTGATAAGTGGGTCTCTTTTTTTTGCTTTACACATAAACTGAAGGTAATAGGACCCTCTGGGGTAAGTTGATTATGCCCTCCATGCTTTGACTACACAAGCCTCATTTACCCTCTCATCTCCCCCACCCCTCTCTCTTCCTAGCCTGGGTCCTGCCCCATTCCTTGTCTTGGTGCCCCAGACACTGGGGAAACCACCACTGCTTCTTGATCCATTGCATCCAGACCAACCCAGGTCCTTTGAACGGTCCCTAGGAGCCCTCTGGGCCTGGTCCAGCCCTCACCTCCATCTGCTTCGCTGGGCTGCACCACCAGCCTCTTTCCTGAATGCCTGGGCTGACCTTTATTTAGACTTCCTCATCCTTTGCATACAGACTAAGACTAACCCAGTTCTTCAGTGCAAACCCCAGGAGCCCTTGTGGCCTCTTCCTGCCCCCATCTTCCTTTGCATTTCTGAGTGTCACGGCCACCAGCTGGTAGAGACCAGCATCTTTGCTGGGCCCTGCTCCCAGAACAGTCCAACCCCAAAATTCCTGAGGCCAAAATCCGTCCTGGAGGGATCCAGACCTTAGGAGAAAGCCTGAGAGCATCTGATCCTCAACTGACTTGGGCCTCTGTGGGAACTCCTGAAGACAAAAGCAATCTGGCCACTCCAATATGAAATCAAAAGAGAGAACCATAAGCTTAGACAAACCAGCTTTTCATGCCCAAAACCTAAACCACAAAGGCACATAAAGTTTACAAAAAGAAGCAGACCTAAATTTGAGTTTACAAAAAGAAACAGACCTTAACTCAACAAAGGAAGTCTTGCATCTCACACAAGAATCAGAAACTACAAAAGAAATCCACATGCCAAAGACCAAAATAATATATCCCCACCAAGTACCAACAGTCCTCTAGAGGAGTACAATGAGAACCCCCTGGAGAAAACACAGGACATGGAACTCAAAAGAACAATTATAAAAACAATAAAAAGACTTCAGTGAATTTAAAGAACAAAGAAATCAAAGAAGTAAAGGAAGATAGGGATAAACTTCTGAATGAATTCAGAAAAGAGCTAGAAATATTGAAGACTATGTAGGCTGAAATGAAGAAGGAAGTGAAATACTCAGCCAAGTAGAGAAGACAGGAGAAAGTTTCACCAATAGGATGAATGAAATAGAAAAAAAATATGAAGACCGGATGATAAAGTGGACGAACTAGATCACTCAAGCAAAGATTATGAAAAATTTAAGAAAGCACAAGAATTGAACATGCAGGAATTGTGTGACATCATAAAAAGACTAAACTTACAAATCACAGGCATAGAAAAAGGAGAAAGATCCCAAGATAATGGCACGGACAGATCTTCAACAGAATCGTAAAAGAAGATTTCCCCAAATTAAAGAAAGACATGCCCATACAAATACAAGAAGCATATAGAACACCAAACAGTCAGGACCAGAAAAGAAACTCTCCACGGCATATCATAATAAAAACACAAAGCATACAGAACAAAGAGACAATACTGAAAGCTGCAAAAGAGAAACAATAAGTCACATATAAAGGAAAATGATTAGGATCACAACTGACTTTTCAGTGCAAACTATGAAAGCCGGAAGAGCCTGGACTAAAATATTCCCAGTTTTAAGTGACCACAGATGCCAACCCAGATTACTATACCCAGCCAAAATTTCTATTATAGTTGAAGAGGGGAAAGAAAAATCTTCCATGACGTAAAACAGGCTGAAGGAATTCACGTCCACAAATCCAGTCCTTCAGAGAGTTCTGGAAGCAATACAAAGAGCTAAAGAAAGGAATGACTATACCCAAGGGGCTCTGGAAAGATTTTCAATGAAGGTATAACTGTGCAAAAGTACAGCTATATCAAGAATGTAAACAGTCATAAAAATGACAGGATTCAATACACATCTTTGATTAATAACTTTACATACTAATGGACTAGAGTCCCCAGTCAAAAGACACAGACTAGGTGAATGGATTAAGAAACAAAACCCATCTTTTTGTTCTCTGCAAGAAACATCTCATTTTCAAGGACAGGCAGTATCTTAAGGTAAAAGGATGGAAAAAAATATACCAAGCGAATGGTACTAAGAAAAAAGCACATGTTGAAATTCTAATATCTGACAATATAGACTTTAGCCATCTTTTTTTTTTGGGGGGGGGTCTTTTTGAGACAGGGTCTCCCTGTAGCCCCAGTGGACCTGAATTCACTATGGAGACCAGGTTGGCCTCGAACTCTCAGAAATCTGCCTGCCTCTGCCCCCTGAGTGCTGGGATTAAAGGTGTGTCCCACCACACCCACAAAATAGACTTTAAACTAAAACTACTCAGAAGAGATAAAGAGGGCCACATCATTCTGATTGAGGGAACAATAAACCAAGAAGATATTACAGTCATGAGCATATATTCACCAAACTCTGATGCACCCAAGTTCATAAAAACAATACTACAGGACATTAAGACCCAGATTAACCCCAACACATTAACAGTAGGGGACTTCAATACCCACTGTCTCCATTAGATTGGTCAACAGGGCAGAGAGTTAACAGAGAGACATCTGAATTAAACAATACCATATATCAAATGGACCTAACAGACATCTACCAAGTATTCCACCTAAGCACCAAAGGACATACTTTCTACTCAGCACCCCATGGAAGCTTCTCCAAAATCAACCATAAATTGGGGCACAAACCAAACCTCAACAAATACAAAAAGACTGAAATAATTCCATGCATTCTATCAGACTACAATGCAATAAAGCTTACAATCAACACCAGAAGAAACCCTAGTCACCACATGAACACATGAAAATTAAACAACACACTCCAGAATGATGAATGGGTCAAAAGAGAAGAAAGAATTAAAAGTATTCCTGGAACTAAATGAAAAGGACAATACAACACAAAATAACCTCTGGAACAGGCTGAAAGCTGTCCTTAGAGGGAAGTTAAAAGCCCTAAGTGCCAACATCAAAAAATCAGAAAGAACACAAATACATGATTTAACATTGCAACTCAAGACACTTGAAAAGCAACAACAAATGGAACCCAAACCCAGCAGACAAGAAGAAATAACAAAAATCAGGGAAGATATTAATGAAATTGAAACAAAGAAACAATAAAATGAATCACAGAATTCAAGAGCTGGTTCTTTGAAAAGATAAACAAGATTGACAGATCACTAGCCCAGTTAACCAAAAGGAAAAGAGAGCACATACAAATCAACAAAATCAGAGATGAAAGGGGAAACATCACAACAGACACCAGAAAGATATAGAATATTATAAGGGAATACTGTAAATACTTATATGCTACCAAATTTGAAAACCTAAAAGAAATGGATGGATATCTATAGGCATGGGAACCACCAAAACTAAACCAAGAAGAGATTAACAGCTTAAACAGACCCATAACACAAAAGAAATTTAAACAGTAATAAAAAAACTCCCGACTAAAAAAAGCCCAACACCAGATGGATTTACAGCAGAATTCTATCAGACATTTAAGGAAGATTTACATCCAATACTACTTAATATATTCAAAAAGATAGAAATGGAAGGAGAACTACCAAATTCCTTTTATGAAGCCAGCATCACTCTAATACCAAAGCCAGGTAAAGGTACAGCCAAAAAAGAAAACTATAGACCATACCCTTAATGAACATAGATGCAAAAATTCTCAACAAGATACTTGCAGACCACATACAGACACATATCAAAAAAATCATCCACCCTGATCAAGTTGGCTTTACCCAGAGATGCAGGGATGGTTCAATATACGTAAGTCAATACATGCCATAAATCATATAAATGGGTTCAAAGACGCAAAACACATGGTTATCTCAATAGATACAGAGAAGGCCTTTGACAAAATTCAACATTCATTTGTGTTAAAAGTCCTAGAGGGAATTGGACAGAAGGGAACATACCTCAACATAATTAAAGCCATATGTAATAAACCCACAGCCAGCATCATTCTAAATGGAGAAAAACTCGAAGTATTCCTATTGAAATCAGGAACCACACAGGCTCTCCACTATTGCCACTACTCTTTAACTTGGTGCTTCAAACTCTTGCAAGAGCAGCAAGATGAGAGCAGGAAATTAAAGGAGTAATAATTGGAAAAGAAGAGATCAAATTATCCCTTTTTGCAGAGGATATGATATTATATCTAAGAGATGTCAAATATTCGACCCCAAAACTCCTAGAAATTATTAACAAGTTCAGTAATGTGGCAGGTTACAAAATTAACCTACAAAAGTCTGTAGCCTTTCTGTACACCAATAACATGCAATCAGAGAAAGAGCACAGGGAAACACTCCTCTTCACAATAGCTGCAAAAATATAAAATGCCTCAGAATAAACCTGACCAAAGATGTTAAAGAACTCTGAAATGAAAATTTTAAATCTTTAAAGAAAGAGATTGAGGAAGACATCAGAAGATGGAAGGACCTTCCATGCCCATGGACTGGAAGAATTAATATAGTGAAAATGACCATCCTACCAAAAGTCATTTATAGATTCAATGCAATACCAATCAAAATCCCCATGACATTTTTCACAGAATTAGAAATAGCCATCCTGAGATTCGTATGGAAGCACAAAAGACTTCGGATAGCCAAAGCAAACCTGAGCACTAAGAGCAATGCCTGGAGGATTACTATACCAGATTTTAGGCTGTATTACAGAGCTATAGTCAAAAAAACAACATGGTACTGGCACAAAAACAGACCCATAGATTAATGGAACAAAATTGAAGACCTAAATATGAGTACATGTAACTTCAGCCATCTGATATTTGACAAAGGGGGCAAGAATATACACTGGAGGAAAGACATCATGTTCAGCAAATGGTGCTGGCAAAACTGGATCTCCACCTGTAGAAGAACGAAACTAAACCCCTTTCACCCTGCAAAAAGTCAATTCCAAATGGATCAAAGACCTCAATGTAAAGCCTGAAACTCTGAAACTGTTACAAGAAAACACTGGCAAAAACTTACAAGATAGGTGTAGGAAAGGATTTTCTAATCCCGACATAAATTGCTCAGGAGAAAAGGTCAAGAATCAACAAATGGGACCTCATTAAACTCAAAATCTTCTGTACATCAAAGGAGGTGACCAGGGTAGCCAAGAGAAAACCCACAGAATGGGGGAAAATCTTTGCCAGTGACACACCCGACAGAAGTTTAATAACCAGAATATATAACAAACTCAAAAAACAGAGAATCAAGACAAGAAGTAACCCAATTAAAGGATGGGCTAAGGAGCTGAACAGAAAGTTCTCAAAAGAAGAAGTAAAGATGGCTGTGAAGCATCCAAAAGATGATCAACATCACTACTAATTAGGGAAACACAAATTAAAACCATTTTAAGTTTTCATCTTACTCCAATCAGACTGGCTAAGATCAAGAGAACAAAGGATACCAAATGTTGGAGAAGATGTGGGGAAAGGGGAACAATCATCCAATGCTTGTGGGGCTGCAAACTTAGTCAACCCCTATGGAAAGCAGTGTGGGGAACTCTTAAAAACCTACAAATGAACCTACCATTTGACCCAGTTTTACCACTCTTTGGCATATACCCAAAGAACTCATCCTATTGCAGAGACAGTTTGTACATCCATGTTTGTTGCTGCTCTTTTCACAATATCCAAGCGATGGAAGCAACCCAAGTGTCCGTCAGTTGACGAGTGGATAATGAAAATGTAGTTCATTTATATGATGGAGTTTTACTCAGCAGGAAAGGAAGATGAAATCATGAAATTTGCAGGTAAATGGATGGAACTTGAAACTGTTTTACTAAGTGAAGTAACACAGACTAAAAAAAAAACAAAAAAAATCAACAAATGTTCTCCCTCAACTGTGGATCCTAGAACCAAATCCTTATAAGTGAGTATGTATCCAGACATAACTACAGGAACCAGGAGAATGGAAAGGAACCTGGGAGGTAAAGAAAAAGAACCTGAAAGAGAAGAACAGTAGGAAACAGGCATTATAAAGAGAGATATGGATAAAAATTGGGTTAAAGGGAGGGGGGAGGGAAGGGTATACAAGGAACCTAGGGGATAAAGGGAAAGAAGGAGCTCAAGAGAAGCAGGACCATAGGAGAAGGGTATTATTAAGGGAGAAAGGGGAAAAGTGGGGGCACCTTAATTGGGGAAACCATGATTGAGGTGTTAGTCAGTGCAAGACATAAATAATGCCTAGCTAGTTTTTAAAACCAGCGGGAACCATTAGTCCAACAACCTACTGACAAGGTTTACATAAAAGATCAAGAAACATATGTCTAGGTAATGTTTATCTGAGAACAATTGGCCTTTCCCCAAGATTTAGCTACATGGCACACACTAATTAAAAGTACAAAACTGGTGGAAGTAACTTTCTTGGATGTTTAACAGACATACTTTGAGGCCTATACTAATTTGCTCAGATGGACATGAAGGACAGTTTTTGCTCCTTGCCCTCCTAGGCTGACTAGTTCCAGGGGAGTATGAGATCCCTCAAAATGTCCTGTAACTGTGGTGAGTCACTTGTCTTCTTCATCAAGGATGCCAACGAGACCCCACCAGATGGACATGAACCAGTGTCCAGTCTACAATGAGGATGGTCAACACAGAGGAATCATTTCCTCCATGCTTCCAAGTGAAGACAGCCATGATCAAGCAGGTCCTTTGACTTAACTTCACAGGGGCTCCTCCCAAGCCCATCTGACCCCTGAGGAACAGATCCTTAAAAGACCTTAAGCGTAAAAATGAATTGGTTTATCTGGGTCAACTCTGTGGCCTTAAACACCCAAAAGGAAAGTGTAATCAAAGATTAAACTGTCCAATATAATTTTTTAAGAGTCCACATGTATAGCTAAAAGCTACATAAAAAGCAACAATGCCAGATAGGAGATACCTTCTTTTGAGTTGTTGGCCAGGTTGGCCCAAGATACTCCCAGATAGTAACCCAGCATAGACCTGGGAAAATAAACAGCAGACCACAATCTTATCTAAAGGAATATTGACAACTGATTGCTGCTAGATGTGGAATAGCTGATCTTCCTAAAACAAAGACCTCTAGATAGGCTGTCTAGATTCACCAAATGGACAAGTAGTGGGTAACGGCTGGGGTGCTGACAACAAAGCAGACTGTGTTGGGATAATACACCAGGGATAA
Source organism: Nannospalax galili (assembly GCF_000622305.1). Classification (NCBI taxonomy): domain Eukaryota; kingdom Metazoa; phylum Chordata; class Mammalia; order Rodentia; family Spalacidae; genus Nannospalax; species Nannospalax galili. The sequence goes on from NW_008340588.1 coordinate 9,328,971, forward strand.
CAGAATATAAGGGTTCTAGTCGGTGGAAGTAGGCTATGGGAGGTTGCCAACTTGGAGGTGGGTATATAGTTGAATAACTTGGTTTTGGATGTTCTGTGTGATATATACACACAGAAAAAAAAGTCAAAACATTAAAAAATGTATTATATTTGAGGAGGAAGCATGAAAGTTTAGTCTGTTAATTAGTAGAGGTGATGAACATTACAATTGAAATCTACCCGATGACTTTATAGACATACACAGGCACCAAGAATTTGAGTGCAAATGATTATGACTAGTAATTATCAGATACATACAGATTAGAGATGCATTTACCAACATCTCAGTGTTAATAGCAAAAACAATAAGTCTTTCTGTAAGAAACAGTATATTTTAGAATGAAATGGAGATCCTTTTTTTTTTTGTCTTTTTGAGACAGGGTCTCCCTGTAGCCCCAGCTGTCCTGGAACTCACTATGTAGACCAGGCTGGCCTTGAACGCACAGAGCTCTGCCTGCTTCTTCCTCCCAAGTGCTGGGATTAAAGTCGTTTGCCACTCTTTTTTGAAGGTTAAAAACTCATTCAATTTTATGTTTTATAGAGCTTATACTGAGTTCAATATTGTATAACTGTATTGATTCAACATCAAACCTAGAAATTTTATAGCCACTTTTGAAGGAGCTGTGAATTTGCTCTGGAAATTGTTATTGGCCATATTAAAGCTATAATGATAGGCTTCTTCTAAAATAAATAAAAAATAATATTAAAAACTTTAGGAAACAGAATATCTTGAAATGGAGACCTTCTTTAAAGGGTAAAACCGCATTCAATTTTATATCTTACAGGGTTTATACCGAGTTCAATATTGTATAACTATTAATTCAACTGTGAATCTAAAAATTTACAGCCACTCTTGAAAGAGATGTATCCTTGCTCTGGAGTGTGTTACTGAATATGTTAAAGCTGTAATGAAATGCTTATTTTAATCATGTGGTTATTAAATTTTTTTTAAAAAATTTTAAATTGAAGGAAATAAAAGAGTTTAAGGGTCCCTGATGTTAACATGATGAGGATGTGTTAGTAAATCTTAATTTTCCTGTAGTTTGGGAAAAATATAAAACTTTATTGATTCCTACATTTTTACTGAAAACCAAATGGCAAAAGACACACTGGAAATGCTTTTGAATGTCAGTCAAAGTGACAGGGTTGTTGGTGAAGTGATCACAGCTCCCAAGGTTTGGTGGCCCATAGGTACTGAATTTCTCTGTGGCATATAAAGATGCTGTAAAGGTAATAAGTTAGACTCATTTTGAAAGAGCACTACTCAAAAAGATTGCTTCTCTGAGTTCTCTAGGTGAGAAACTTCTGTATAAAAAGACAGTAAGTATAAGAACATGAGTATTTATAGTCCTGGTTATGCCAGGGACTAAGAGTAGGAGAGGATGTATGGATTTAATGGAAGAGTGTGGTACCTAGACATGCTCTCTGTTTAGCTCTCCTTTCTATGGATAGAATGACTATTATTTTCCACTGATGTTCATCTCTTCCACTGATACTAATCTTAGCTAGGTGATCTGCCACAAACAAAGGAATTACAGCAGTGTGACACAATACAGTATTCAGGTTGGTCTGTTCTCCTGTATACCTCTGACATCCTGAAAATATGTCCCAGCTAGTTCATAACCCAGATGGAGACTGAGGATGACAACAGGGGGAGGATGGCTGCTTTGAGCCATGCTAATCTATATTAGCCAAGTTTCAGTCAAACTGCACGCTAATGGTTGGCTATTGTGTTAAACCACTAAATATTATTTATTTATTTATTTATTTATTTATTTATTTATTTATTTATTTATTGTGAGTGCACCTGAACACATATGCATGGTCACATGCTCATGCCATGGTGTGCATGTGGTGGTCAAAGGCCAACCTACAAGGGTCAGTTCTCTCTACTATATGAGTTCTAGGAATCAATCAGGTCTTCAGGCTTGGTAGCAAGTGACTCTACCCACTGAGATATCTTAACATCTCAAACCACTAAGTTTTACAGTGATTTATTATGCAACATTAGCTGATTGACAGAGGAAATTGATGCTCCAGAAATTCTAAGGAAGTGTCCAGTGAAATATAGGGACATATTTGAAGTTGATTAATAATAGACTAGAAAAGGATTTTTAAGTATTGACAAAAAAGGTCTGATATTGCTAAGTGATCACTTAGCACTAGATACCATATAAGATACAGTTTGGTGAGGGGGAAAGGCAGATCATCACACTTAACTAGTTGGGTACATTTATTCATATATGAATGAAACATTAAAGGTTTTGTTTCACCCTTCACTGCTTTCAAAGGTGAAATGAAGTAATTAGAAAGAACCAAAGTAGAATTTGCCTCACTGCTTTCAAAGGTGAAATGAAGTAATTAGAAAGAACCAAAGTAGAATTTGCCTCACTGCTTTCAAAGGTGAAATGAAGTAATTAGAAAGAACCAAAGTAGAATTTGTTCACTCTGGCAATTTATCTCAACATTGGTATTTTTGATCATTTGTGGCTATAGAATAGTCCTCATTTACTAGCTCATAGAGTATATAATTCCATGTAAATGGTTTGATTAGCTCATGGTATCTTACCTATGAAAAGTCTTTTGTTTATTGCCAACTTAAAATAGTCTTAAAAAGAGATTCTGTAAACTATTAAATCAACTGAGGTTCAAAAATTATTTAGCAACTTTGTACTTTTTTCTTCCTTGTTTTCTGTTGTGTTTTGTTGAGACAGGTTCTCACTATGTAGCCCTGGCTAGCCCCAAATTCATGATCCTCTTGCCTCGGCTTCCCAAGTGCTAGGATTATAAACCAGTGCTACCAAATCTGGCTTGCAATTTGTACTTTACTTTTTTATATCAAAAGTATGAAAATGAGAATTATTTCAGTTTGAGTTTATCATAGCTGTAGTAACAATTAAAATATAAAATAAAGCACAATGGTAAAAATTGAAGTTCTCATTGCAGCTTTGCTTTGTTGTGGTGCTGAGGACTGACCACAGGACTTTGTGTCCTGTAGGTGCTGTGTCACTGAGCTGTATCTCTTAGCCCTTGTCTGTGGGAGACAAGCTTGAGCTTAGTGTGAAAGTCCTAATGACAGCCATACAGCAGGCTCGAGGCAACAGTCTGACACCTGGAGTCACAAGGAATGCCTTGTGACATTTGCTCCCATTGGCAGATCATGAGACTGATGCCTAAAGCTCACCACGCCCTAATCACCACCCTTGAGATTCCAAATTGCAACACTTAGATTTTGCAATAGCTTGGGTCATGTGGTTCCCAGAAATCCAGGTCCATACAGGAAACTGGAACCTAAGTAACCTGAAACCTATCATGCTAATAAGGTGTCAGACTCCCTATGTTATGATAGGACACAGCCCTGGCAAAGATCTGAGTTGTAACTTCTTGATTGGACCTCCACCCCTATATAAGCTTGTACTCTTCTGCAATAAACTACATCTGTATCACCAAACCTGGTCTCCTGTGTCTGAATGCGGCTCTGCTAACACAGTGTCCTCACCAGCCCTGGGGTCCAGGACCGGTAGAAGTAGCCATGATCAGAGGCAGCGCTGGGTGAACAGAAGAGCAGCCTCAGTGCCGCAGCAAGCAGAAGAGCGGCCTCAGCACCTGGCGAGCAGAAGAGCTGCCTCAGAGCTGAGCAGCTGCAGCCAGGACTGAAGGGCTGGTGCGATCAAAGGCGGCACCCATGCAATAGGTGGTGGCGCCTGTGCAATCAGAGGCAGCTCCCATCCTTCAGCACCATGAGAATGGAGAGCAGCCGCAGGCAGCATCTGAGTGAGCTGAGGAGCCGCGACCAGAGACAGCACCGGGAGAGTGGAGGGGTGGCTGCAGCTGGTGGTGGCTGCAGCTGGCACCCAAAATGGGGCTGTAACACTTTGGGCATCTGAAGTCCCCCTTGCCAGTGACTCTTCTGTGGTTGCTCTCCACTTTCCTCCTCCTGTGCTTCCTCTTCTGGCTCGCAGTCTTTGGTTTGCCGTGTCACTCCTGTCTCCACCAATTGTCTTCCTGAACTACTTCTGAGTCCTTCTGGGTACATCTTACAGGGTGAGTGACCTCCGGAATGGGGAATAGTCATCTAGCTGCTGCCGCCCCCATGCAGCTGCACTGGTTTCTCTCCTCAGGAATAGGCAAATTAAGGTAACTGATAAGAATGTAACTAAAGTATTAGATAAAGTGATAGCTCTTGCCCCCTGGCTTACAGATTCCTGCTGTTGGGATCTGGAGCAATGCGCTTGTGTGCTATTTCTGGCCAGAAGGAGAGAAGTCAGGGAGGGGCGCCCACAATCTGGGCTGTTCTATCCCATTGTGACTGCCATTCTGCCCTTGCTTCGGGGAGTTCTCCCCAATGCCCTGGGCAGGATAATCTCATACAAAAAAAAAAAAAAAAAAAAAAAAAAAAAAAAAAAAAAAAAAAAAAAATAGATGAACAAATAAAGCAACAGGGATGGTGGTGGTGGCTTGTCCCAGGCATTCCCTGCCAAAGTGAAGCTAACAGATCCTTGCTCTGAAACAGGAATGATGGCCATTGATAAAGATGCAGAAGATGGGGAACTAGGATTTCTTGGCCCCCTTGATGAAAAACAGGAAATTAGGTCAGTTTCTGCTCTGTCATTACAGGGCAATGGCCAGCCACTGCAATCTTATACTGGCTTTAAGGGAGGCCCTCCCCCACTACCCTGCCTCTTCGGAGGAAGATTGGAATCCTCTTCCACTTAAGCCTCTCTTTTCTGATAGAGGGGGAGACTTCCCATAGTTGTTGTTTTTGTTTTTGTTTTTTTTGTTTTTTTTTTTTTTTTTTCCGTTCACCATTGCCCCTGGTCAACAAAATCCAAATATTTGGAACCCATATTCTCATGATACCTTAAAACAGCTGTGCAAAGTGGCACTTGAGGACGGTATTCATTCCTAGTGGTTTGGTCAGTTTTTAGATATGATTAGCCATGAGGCCAATACCCCCAGTGACTGGCAACATATTGCCTGGGTGTGTTTACAGGGAGGTGACTGGAGTGTGAGCAACAGGCAGAACACAATAGGAAGTGTCCAAATATGTGTCCAAATTGTGTTTGATACTCTGGTAGGGTGTGGCAATTTTGTAACTCCCCAAGCTCAGGCTCAGGGACCTCCCCCCATTACTTTGAGCAAGAGTGGCTCTGCGCACTGCTTGCTTTTCGTACTATGCCAGCTCACAGTGATACTAAATTAACTAAATTGATACAGAAACCAGGTGAGCCTTTTTCTGACTTTGTTGAATGATGTCAACAAAGTTTAAACAGAAAAGTCAGTCATCAGGGGGCTGCTGACGCCTTGCTCAAAAATCCTGTATGTGAGGGCTACTCTATTGAGTGTCATTTGCCATAGGACCTGTTAGGCACAGGGATGTCACTGATGGGATGTGGGGGCCACTTGGGCCCATGCTACAGCCCTTGCTGAGGCACTGGCTGCTCACCAGCCACAGGCCAAGGTGGATGAGGGCAAATGTTGGGCCTTTGGGGGACAGGGTCATGGTCTCGCACCTGCCCTAATAAGATTACCAAAGAGACAAAAAGAAGTCAGTTTCCTCCTTCAAAATGCCCAAGGTGCCATAAAGGTTTTCATTGGGTGAAAGAGTGCAGGTCTAAGACAGACACAAATGGTAACCCCATACAAAAAATGCCTTTAAACGGCCAGTGAGGAGCCTCTCGGCCCTGGACTTCCACCCCCCCCCATGTCCAATGGACAGTGCCTATTGATTTACACAAGCCTAGGATGCAACTTAGCCTAGATGGGAACAAATTAGAAGGCTTAATTAATACTTGGGCTGATGTTACCATAATTAGACAGGAGGCATTGACCCATTGGCACTGTAAGCCTGGACCTCCCATACAAGGGGTTGGGGGTTTACAAAACACCCAACAGGTCTGACATCTTATGGTTTGGACTGACCCAGATGGTAACCATGGGTCTGTAAAACCCCTCTTAGCTGCAGGCTTTCCTCATAATCTCTGGGGGAGGGATATCCTTACCAGCCTGGATGTTGTCCTGACTACTGATAATAAGGCTTTTTGTGACGATCACACTATGGATCAGCGATTGGGAAATGCACCTGATCCTCACCCCCAATTCTAACAGCCACTGCCCCGTTGCCCAAGTCACCTCCCATTAAGTTAACCTAGGATACAAAAACTCCCATATGGGTGGAGCAGTGGCCTCTCCCTTCACACAAATTAATTCATTTGATTGCTTTAGTCTGGGAACAATTATCCTTGGGTAACAATGAGCCCTCTCTTAGTTCTCATAATTTTCCTGTTTTTCTTATTCAAAAAAGGATTGGGAAAATGGAGACTTATACTTGGCTTAAGGACTATTAATGATCATATGAAACCCTTGGGCACCTTACAACCCGGAATGCCTCACCCTACCACCATCCCTAGAGAGTGTGCCATTATCATAATAGATATTAAAGACTGTTTCTTCTCTATTCCTCTCCATGAAATTGACAAGCCCTATTTTACCTTTTCTGTGCCCACCACTGACCATAATCTCCCAGTTCAACATTACCAATGGAAGGTTCTGCCACAGGGCATGAAAAATAGCCCTACCATTTGCCAACATTATGTAGCCCATGCATGCTGATTTAGGTTTATATTTTACACTATATGCATGACATTCTGATTGCCCATAAGGATCCTAAGATCCTACAAGGAGCTTTTCAAAAACTCAAAACAAACCTCTGAGCACTGGGCCTCACTATTGCGGCAGACAAAATTCAGTTACATTCCCCATATACCTTTCTGGGCCATTCTATCCAGGATGTCATCCGCCCTTTAGCTCCTGCTCTTACCTTACCTGATAAGATCACCCTCTCTGAGGCACAGACCCTCTGTGGCAACACTAATTGGATATGTGGCTTCCTACCCCTGTCCACAGAAGAGCTTACACCACTCTTCAACCTCTTGTGGGGCACTGACACAGACTCCACTCCCTGTGAGGTTTTGCCTGAAGCACACCATGTTATCACAGTGTTAAATACCCATTTGTCTCAGGCATTTGTTAATAGAATACAACCTGGACAGCCTATTCAGGCCTTGGTTATTCCTACAAAAAATACCCTTATGGGAGCACTTTGGCAGGCCCAGGGACCATTGATTTGGGTCCACTCTTCCTGGGGTTGATTATATAAGGTCACTCCTGTAATTGAGGCCTGGGTAATTATAGCTCTTAAGCTAGTTCAAACCTCCCATCTTCTATATGGCCATGCCCCAGAGTCACTGGTCCTCCCTTCCCACTTTCTATGCTCCAATCACTGTTCCTTGATAACCTTGGCTTTCAAACTCTTCTATTAGCTTACCAAGGAAGGTACAAAAATCATTACCCCAAACATAGACTCTTTCAAGGAATAAGGCAACTTCCCCTGTCTTTATTTCCCCAAGCATTCCCAAAACGTAACCCCCTTCCTAAGGCTCCTCTATTCTTCACAGATTCTAGTAAACATAAATTTGGTTATATGATTTTTTCAGGAGGGACAGCTTTCCTCAAAAAAGGTCTTTCCCTTTCAATGATCTGTACAATTCAGAGAGTTATCTGCTGTGTTACAAGTCTTCCAAGACTTTCCCACTACCCCATGTAATATATTTTCTGTCAGTGCTTATGTAGTCCAAGCTATACAAAATCTAGCCTTTGCAGCCTTCTGGCCTTGCCATAATCCCCTCGATCTATTACTTTCCTCATTACAACTACTACTTGAGCAACGCTCTGCCCCTTGGTATGTCCAACATCTATGCTCTCATAACGATCTTCCAGGGCTTCTGGCAAAAGGCAATGCTACCATTGACAGACTGGTAATGAATGCTAGCCTAGATCCTACCCTAATACAGCAAACTGGGGACTTACATGCCGCTTCCACCTTTCTTCCCAGGCTATACATTGGCTCCTACCTACTTTGCCGATTCAGAGCTGCAAACATTTGGTCCATGCATGCTCTTCTTGAGCCCCCCCTTTTACCCTTGGGGCCATTACAACCCACTGGGACCCTTCCCAGAGGCCTTGGCCCTAACAAGATCTGGCAGATGGATGTCACTCACTTTCCTTCCTTTGTCAAGCTCAACTATATCCATCATATTATTAATACCTATTCTAATGTCTACTTTTCCTTGACCTTCTCTGGTGAGACTGCCTCCCATGCCATAAAAACTGTAAAATACACCATGGTTCTTATGGGAGTTTCCTGGCAAATTAAAACGGACAATGGCCCTTGCTATGTCTCTGCTGCCTTCAGCTATTTTTGCTCTGGCTGGCATATTCAGCATATAACTAGTATCCCTTACAATTCTCAGGGTCAAGGGATTTTTGAACGTTCCCATCAAATGCTCATTAAACAAATACAGAAAATAGGGGAAGACAATGATAAAGGCCCCCACTATAAGGACCCCAGTTTTGTTATACAACAAGCTCTATTTGTACTAAATTTTCTAAAATTTGACTCCAATGGCCTCCCACCAGCAATAAAGGGGGGGTTCACTCAGCCCACTCCCACCCCCATGGTGAGATGGAGGGACCCTCTCACAGGCGAATGGAAAGGCCCACACCTATTATTAACACAAGGGTGAGGCTATGCTTGTGTCTTTCCAGATCAGATAATGTTCCAGCCCACATTTGGATCCCAGCCTGGAACATCAGAATTGCCCGCGACAGAAAGCCTCCCTCCACAACCACTGACCCCAGAGATGGTGGCCCAGGCCTTGGAGGAAGTGATGCATCTCTCAACCACGGAGAGACCAACTCGACATCACAGATAATGAAAGCGACTGGCTCCAACGGCACACCCGATAACTTGGGACGACCTCAAACATCTCACCTCGCAAGCAGAGACTATAGCCAATCAAAACCCTCAAAGCAGAGGGAAGCCACATCTATGTTCCTTATTATGTGTACCATCATTACTGCTAACTCTCAAGCATTAGCAACTCCCCTTAACCCCCACCAACCAGTCAACCATCATTTCTCTAGTTCAGTTGGCTGTTGTCCCATCTCGACATCCAAGCTCCTCAAATTTAAATGATCCAAAACACAAGCAATGACCACCTGTTCCTTGCCCTTATCAACCTATAATTGACTTTTCAAAAGAAAAAAGGGGAGATGTGGGAGACAGGCTTGAGCCTAGGGTGAAAGTCTTAATGACAGCCATACAGCAGGCCCGAGGCAGGACAGACCCCTGAAGACACAAGGAAGCCTTGTGACATTTGTTCCCATTGGCAGATCATGAGACTGATGCCTAAAGCTGGCCACTCCCTAATCACGACCCTTGAGATTCCAAATTGCAACACTTAGATATTGCAACAGCCTGGGTCACATGGTTCCCAGAAATCCAGGTCCCTACAGGAAACTGGAACCTAAGTAACCTGAAACTTATCATGCTAATAAGGTGTCTGACTCTGGATGTTATGATAGGACACAGTCCTGGCAAAGATCTGAGTTGTAACTTCTTGATTGGACCACCACCCCTATATAAGCTTGTACCCTTCTGCAATAAACTAGATCTGCATCACCAAACCTGGTCTCCTGTGTCTGAATGCGGCTTTGCTGATACAGTCTCCTCACCAGCCCTGGGGTCCAGGACCAGGCGGAAATAGCCATGATCAGAGACAGCTCCAGGAGAGCAGAAGAGCAGCCTGAGTGCACAGCTAGAAGAGCGGCCTCAGCACCAGGTGAGCAGAAGAGTGGCCTCAGCTTCCAGCAAGCAGAAGAGCGGCCTCAGTGCTGAGCAAGAGTGGCCACAGCTTGTGGCCACATCGAAGAGCCAAGGGCGGCACCCCTGCGGATTGGAAGCAGCGCCACTGCTATCACCACCATGTAATGGCCATTGAGTGAGCAGAGGAGCTGCTTCCAGAGAGCACCAGGACAGTGGAGGGGCAGCCGCAGCAGGGGGGTGCTGCATTTGTCTTTGAAGTTTTGGTGTCAATTTGTTCAGTTCTCTAAATGAGTCTTTGGAATAGGTTTCCTTTGCTTCCTTGAGATTGCATTTGTCCGTTTTTTAGCTCTTTCTGATGGTACGTTAGAGAAAATTTGTATAGCAGATTCTCTTTAGTTCAGATGGAGAATCTTAGTAATGAAGAGGTAGAAACTTTTTTTTTTTGCCAACATATGCTATATCGATCTAGGGGTAACATAAAACAAGACAAAAATCAAACAAACAGCAATAAACTACACTCTCAGAGGCTTGAAATGTCCTTTTACTGAAGAGTGATATCCCCCAAAGCTACTCAGTATGAAACTTGGACTTACTATTTAGCTAACCCTATGTAAGGAATGATGTGGCCTGGGAGGATCAATCTTCCTCAATGTCTGCAGTTGGGCCAGCACACAGTGACCAAATGCGGTCTGTCTCAAAAAGACAAACAAACAAATAAATGAACAAACAAAATTTGGTCAAAAATTAATTCTCTGTCAGATAGAACATAAGGCCCTCATTCCAGAAGGAATCCCACCATTTATTCAAGATTAAAAAATGATTGCCTGGCAAAGCAAAGAAAAATCTAACCAGACAGGCTTTTCTGCATTCTTTTCCATTTTGTATTATTGTCCAGTCACATGTCTATATACATGGCTATTGTCCAGTCACATGTCTATATACATGGCTATCCATTCAATGTTAAACCTCAACAGAAAAATAAATTTTTCCCCTGGTCTTTGGATGCTCTTTGCTGAAGGCTCTGGTGTCATGAAGTGCTTCCTCTTGTCAACATATAGTTTGCTACAGGAATGTCAGTTGTGACTCTTATGATGGGTGAAGAAAGTGATACAGAGGGAAACAGGGTCCCCTTTTCGGATTCTTAGTCTCATTCATAAAAGAATTTAAGAACAGACTCAAATGGAAGATTTAGGACAATTTTATTATAATTTAAGGAAAAATCTCCATGGCAGGCAAGGTGTAAATCTCAGCAGCTGCCTTGAGGAGGAGAATCAAGAGGAGAAGGAAGAAACACACGAAGCCATGCTGGCAGATTACCAGCCACATGGCAAAGTGGGGAAGGTGGGCCAGAAAAGTTCATCATCTCATTAACAGATGAGGTATTCCACCCATTTCTTTAGTACAATTTAAGGAGAACCTGTCTTTTTATAGGTAGTCTTATGACCAGATGACCTAAAAAACCTGGAAAGTTCAAGGTCTACCCAGGGCAGAGATTGTTATTCTATTGGTTCGTTTTAACTACTGTAACAAAAAGGAACCATACCTTTCTCACGGACAAAAACCATTTCTTGATGTATAGGTATAGCCACATAAGATAAAAAAGAACAGAAGTACAAGTTTCCTTTAAAGATACTGTATTAGCATCAGGCTGAAGATTGATTTGAGATGAAAGCTGCAGGCTCTCATGAGACTGTCATATGATCTACGTCCAACAACTTACATCAGACTCCATGACAGAAATGCAATGAGAAAGAAAGTCATAAGGCTCTAATGGGAGCTGCTTTAAATTTTGCAGAAGGCATAAAATCACAGCCTTTGTCTTTTCTAGCTGCAGAACAATATTTGTGCAGCACATAGTTCAGACTGACTTCTGTGTCAGAGTTGGAATGGGCCTGGTGTTGGCATCTTCAGCATGAATTTCTGCCTTTGGCGCAAGTCATGATAACTTTGGCAGTAGATATTATGTGGAAACAGAGTCAGGGTATAAAAGCAAAGATATGTTTCTCCCCTAGGAAACCTGTCTCCTGCTGTTTGCTCTCAGATTCCTTCTTTCCCTTTATCAGCCTGGATAAACAGATAAAACCAGAGTACATATATGGGAGGGGGAGGGAGGGTAATACAAGGAACTTTGGAGATAAAGGGAAAGAAGGAGCTCAAGAGAGGTGAGACCATAAGAGACTGGTGTTATTAAGAGAGAAATGGGGAAAATGTGGACACTTAAAATGGTGAAGCCATGGCAGAAGGGTTAGACAGGTAGAGAAAGGAGAGATAAATAACACCTCACTAGTATGAAAAAAACAGAGGAAATCATACTAGTTTAAAAACTTAATGACAAATTACACATAAAATATCTCTACATGAGTTCATGTGTATAGTTAAAGGATACATCACAAGAAACAGTGCCAGACAGGAGAAACCTTCCTTTGAATTGTTGGCCAGGGTGATCCAAGAAATTCATAAATTACACAGGTGATTGTCACTGTCCTTCATTGCCTCCCAGAGCTTGAAGGTAAGACACTACTGCTGAAGACAGAACAACTTTGAACAAAGATTTTTGGAGCGATGAATGAACCTGGAGCTGACCTAGAAGCCACTTTCCCTGAAGGCTAGCTATCATAGCTTTGGAGAGCACTATGTATGGTGCTAAGGGAGAATATTAATGGATGATCCAACACCAGCTTCAAGACCAAATACCTCCATTAATGGCCAACACAGTGTACATCATTGGTGCAGTAGTGGCACTTTTATCTTGGGGGCAATCAATATCTACCTAAATGGACTAAAAGCCCACTCAGTGGGAGGAAACTCATGTGTGGTACATAAATATAGCCAAATACACATGGCTGGAGAGGTCATAGATCTTAGAGAAAATCCCCCAACTGTCACATCCCTAGACTAATGTAATTTCTTACTATGTTCAAAATATGTATCCTTATATTTACAAATATCCCAGCCACCACTCATCAAAGAAACTTCTTTTCTATCAGAGACTATTACAGAATACCACAACTGGTCACACACAGACATTGTTAACTTCCCTAGTCTAAGTGGCACATCTACAATGCGGTCAATACACCTAAGGCTCATAGAACACAGAACAAGGTGTAAAGAATACAGTAATGAATATCTCAGTTCTCATTAATGAAGCTCCTTCATGCAACAAAAGGCCAGGAACATAAAAGGTCACAAATGGCTAAAGTGAAGGGACTAAAAGTCTGCAGAATGCTGGTCCTTGGACAGGACTCCTATGTTAAACTTCACCCATCCAGGGCTCAGGGACCATTGGAGAAGAGAGGGCAGATAGAGTGTAAGAGCCAGGAAGGAGGTGCATGACCATATGGAAATAAAGCCCTACAGGCTCCTGGGACCCTGCTCACATGAAACTACAGTGATTGTGTCAGCGTGCATAAGACACATGCAAACTCAAGGAGACAAAAACCCAACATAGAACTGGGGAAATGGACCACTGACTCCAATCTCAGCTGAAGAAATTTGGCAGCTGATTACTGCTGGGTGAAGAAGAGCTGATATTTCTAAAGTGAGGGACTCTAGATAGGCTGACTAGACCTCAGTAGATGAACTTGTGCTGAGGAATGTCTGTGGACACTAACTTGACATAAAAGACCTTAAAACAAATGAAAGAATGTATGAATTCCAGTGGGGTGGGGGAGTGCCCATGGGTATAGGGGCTATAAAGATGGCTAAGACTGATTGAGATGTTCTGTATCAAATAAAAAAAGGTCAATAAAAAGTTTAAAACAATAAAATTTAAAAAGCACAGGCATTGTAAATGAAAGCCAACATAAAGGTAAGCACTTAAAAAGCATTGCCGTAAAGAAAACTGTCAGGGACGAGTCTGAGGCTGTCAGAATTCTTGCAGAGAGAGTAGAACCAAAGCAAGGGAACTAATTTTTAATTCTTTGTTTTCAAATTTTTATCATCATACTATTATCATCAGGGTGCCATCATCCAATGAAACAATGAATAGTTGTTAGAAAGGCATATTGAAAATTTGGCAAATAAAGAAAAGTAGAAACAAGGGTTTGTGTTAGACAGTTGGAAGCTTGGGCAGTTTGTTGTAAAAAGTTTGAGACAGAGGGAGATACTAGAATTAGTAGTTGCTACTACACTCTATGTTGCAAAGTGGCCCATCTGTTCATACATATCTGATTTAAGTTTATGCACTTTACTGTTTTCCTGCTGTGAGCTGCAGACCTGAAGAGAGCTGTAAACATTGTGATAAAGGAAGTAATGTTAAAAATATCATGGTATTGGAATAGAGAAAAACAGAGAGATGACTCAGTGGTTAAGAGCACCAGTTGTTCTTGCAGAGGACCAGTGTTCAGTTCCCAGCACCCATTACCAGTTAACAAACAGCTGAAACTCTATTTCCAGCAGAACTGATATACTCTTCTGATCTCCACAGGCATTGCACAACACAGGTGTACCTTCATACATGAAGGCAATACACACATACACATAAGACAAAAAATACTAAGTTTTAATAATCAGGTTATTTTAAAAGAACAAAGGGGGCTTAAGCATATAAATCCTTAACGCAAATCATATTTGTGAAGAGATAGGAGTGTATTTACACTCACATTCAGATATGTAGCATATGCAAGAAAGAACAAGCCAGTCTCCATTTATCACAAAACAAATGATAAATATACCAAGAAATTTTACGACTGAAATTCCATATCTCTCCTTTTGTCTCTGTCTGGGTTTTCCACTTCAGGAAAACATAGAGGTTCAGAAATCACTCTAAGAGAATCACAACTACTTAGACCTCTACTTCAAACACAGGAGATTTGTCTTGGTTTAAGCAACTTTTATTATTTCAGAGACGTAGAGGATGAATAAACTGAGTTGTAAAGAAGGATAACATTCGTTCTAAATGTACCAGCTACTCTTGTTTTTTGAAACTTAACTGATTCTTATATTATCACTTTCTTGATGTGCTTAAGCCTATTATTAAGCTTTAAAAGAGCTTAATAATAGGCCCTTTTAAAATATGCTGCTACCTATAGAATTATGACTATTCAAAAGAGTAAATAAAGAAGATTGGTAACAGGGATTTGAACGAGAAAAATGCTCACTTTTGTGTCTTTACCCAGAAAATCCACTCTGGCTCCTGAATGCAACAAGAGCTGTGTTTATATAACCACTGAGGGACAAATATGAACGGTAGGTGATATACATAAGTAATAAAAAGGGGAAAATAACAATATCCCTTTCAAATACTTATTATTGGTGTCTAGAGATTTGCCTCGGGAAAACTCCAATACAATTTATCTGCAAATTTAGAAATATTAGATCTATTATAAAGCCTGGTCTGCATAGATACAATTGTTTCTATCCTGAGGGATAAATGAATCTTTGCTTAATGGTTTCATGAGGAAACATTCTGCTCAACCTTAAGCATTTCATAAACAGAAAATTTCAAGTGGAGATAATAATGAGAGTTTAAAAAATACTTTCCCATATTTTACATATAATTCATATTTCTGAAGTAAGTTCTCAGTGCTTTAGTAATGGCATACACGTAAATGAAAATCCATTCTAAATGTAAGTATGACAGAAATACTTCCACTTTAAGAGGTACATATTGCCCATTGAATCTGAACTTTATAAAGGAAAATTGATGATATTATCTAGCCATTGAAATTATTTATGTTCGCTGTATAAATCATGATAAAAGTATAGCAGAAGGAACAATAATTACATTTCAATAAAATGTGGTAGCCATTAATTATGCTAAGATATAAATATAGTACAGTGCCCATTTTTCACAGACAGATCTGAGCTTATCCATGAGCATGTTATCATTAATTACAGCATTTTCTTCAGAATTGACAGAATTTATATGGGACTTGACCTTTGTTTAATTCTGTAAATTTTAATAAGTAGAAAAATAGGACCAAGAAATCATGGTTAATGATCCAAAATACAGTCACATCCTATTTCAAAAAAAGCTATCTAAATAACTTGGGGCTAATTTCATATTATTGGGGAAAAGCTGTAGTTCCCAGGGTGACCAATTTGGAGAACTTCTTGTAGCTTCCAACTGCTTGATTTGACTCTAGACAGTCTCCTTTCTGACTCTATGACTTGACCTCCTTTTTATTAGAGTCCTGTATTTAGAGATTTGGTAACTGTGGATTCTTTCTATGAGAGGTAAATAATTTGAGAAGCATCTCACTAGTTTTATATTCAGAAATGCCTTTCTGAAGGACCAGAATGCCATGTCATTTTTGTCCTTGAAATCTAATCATGATGAGACATTGCATTCCTATCCTGGTTCTTTTGGGAAGATAGGGACTCTGCCTTCTGTGGGAGTCTTGCTCTGCATTATAAAAGTACTCCTGTCAAAAAAATATGGGAAAAATTTTCCTTTGTATACATCAATCAGAAAATAGACATTACTGATGAGCCCCACATTCAACCTTTCAAAACCTCTTCTATCCTTTCCTTTGACCCAACAGAATTGACTAATACTGTATTCTGGCTTATTTCTTATTATAATCATCTTGAATACCATCTTCCTTAACTTGTGTGAACTGTCAAGGAAAATTGTTTTGATAGAGTACAAAATATTTCATTCTTTCTACACTTAGCTACACATCTGTTACATCTAACCTATTTTCTCATTTTGTTAGATGAGCTCAGGAACTTAGTCAAAGTGGCTGTAGATACGGCTCAATGATTAAGAGCACCCACTGTTCTTGCAGAAAACCTAGCTTTGGTTCCCAGCATTCACAAGGCAGCTACCAACTACCTGTACTCCAGTTCCAAATCAAATGCCATCCTCTGGCCTCTGAGGTCACTACCGATGCAAGCAAAACCCTCATATACGCAAAGTAAAAATAAATAAATAAATGTAAGAAATATTTGACAAAAAAACTTACTCAAAGTGCTTATCATCTCTTTTTCTCTGACACAATCTTCAGTAATAACTATGCTTTTGCACTAAGAAGCATTGATGGGAAATTCCCAAACAATGTGGTCAGTGCCCCTTCTGAAGCATGTTGCATGTCTCTGCTGAGGTCTCATTATGAGCACACTTTGGCAGCTTTGTTCACAGTGACTATATCATCTGTAATTTACCTTCATATAGCTCAATGCAGACAAGAACGTTTTACTGTTATTATCTGAAAGTAGTAAATGACATGCTTGTCCACAGAATTTTAAAACTGAATTACTGTGATATAAATGAAGCATGGTTTTAACGTAAAAGAGAAATAAAGGACAGACTTAATAAAATCAATTGCATTTCATATTACAAAATATCAAGAATAATGAAGTTAGAAAGCATAATAAATGGTCAGCTATTTTTTAAACCAAGGCTTAAAATTACTGTGGCTATCCATACACAGACTGAGAAAGTGTGTCATGCTGATAGTCTAACTCATAGAAGTAACATTGCTGTTGGTGATATTGCTTTCTGAAATACTAAGCAAGACTGGATATAAATCAAACAAACAACAAAAACTCACAGTATCTCCAGTTGACTGGCTCCTATGCTAGAATGTCACTAAGATGATGAGGAAGGCTTTATGTTTTTATTTAAAGCAGAGATAAAGCCTAGGTTCAGCAAGCTATTCATTTACCACATAATTTATCATGTAGATAACTTGCAGCTGTGCGAGACAAAGCTTGATTCATTTTGTGGAAAACTCTGTAGCAACTCTGGCCCTATCACTAAGCATTCATGAAGCCTTTACTGGTCCCAACTAATACTCATCTTCCACTGAGTGGGAGACACGATGCTGATGCTTGCTGCCATTAGCTTCAATCAAACTTTTCTAAAGTGTCTGCATCCAAAGCGACAGGATGACTTGTTGACAGCTTAAGGGTGCTTAATTAGCAGTTGAAAGGCTTTAATCAAAGTCAACTACAAGTAGAGCAAACCATTCAATTAGTGTTATCTAAGTCTACACTAGAAAACTTGTTAATTAACAGAAGAAAGGACGAAAATAAATTTCCATTATCTAAATCAGCATTGTTCGTTGGAAATAATGTACCTGTGTCATCAGTGGAGGGTGAAAATCTGAGGAGCTCAGCAAGCTTTCCGTTTTGTCAGACACCTGCTATGGCTGAAATGAGAAAAATCCCTGCAGGTTCACATGTGTGGAAACATCTGATCCTCAGCAGGTGGCACTCTTCGGGATGTTATGGTTATGAAATTATTGGGAAATGGGACTTCACAGTCAATGTGTCACTGGTGGTGGGGTTTGGAGGTGATGCCTTTCTGTGGGTTTGGGTATAGTTCTATGCTGATTTGCTAAGACATTAACAATCTGTACTTTGCACTCTTGCAGCCACAGACTGAGTGGCCCCAGCCACCATGCCTTCTCTGTCATGGTGGACAGTGAAATTGTGAGTCCAAATAAATCTATGCTCCTTCAGGTTGGTTGTCAGTCATTTTGTCACAGCAACAAGAACAGTAACTAGCACAATGCACTCATTCCTTGTTCCTTTGTGACTTGTTCCCTGTCCTTGCTAGAGCTCAGAAAATCCAGTGATTCTTCTAGCAAACTATTTGTTGAATTTGCTTTAGTCCAACACTTCATCGAGATTCCAGTTGGTCCCAATACTTAGGAGGCTGAGGCAGCAGCATTTTCATGAGTTTCAGTACAGTTAGGGCTATAGAGTGAGATCCAGTTTAAAAAGAAAAGCAGAAACATTTTAGTTGGATGCCAAAAAACTAGAAAGCTGAGAATCTAGTTTTCACTAGCATGTCTGTTTATGTGCCTTTTTTAAAATGTGGAAATAGTCTATCTAGACTTAATGTCAGAGTAGCAAGTTTCCAGGAGAGAACTATAGAGCTTACTTGCTTCCAGTTCTTAGTGCTTGCCAACTTGACTTGTATAATCTGCAACAGCACTAATTCTCATCCTTGGAAGCCCAGTGGATTCACTAAACTATTTAATGTACTCTGCCACCTGGAACTTACCCCCTCAGGTTCTGATTGATTGGTCTGTGTGTAGTCTAAGAATTGGAATTTTAAAAACATCACTGGGTAATAATGTTCACAGTTGAGAACAGTGTCTTATATCCTTTACTGCAACACTTATTCTGAAACATTGCCCCATTGGCAAGCATGGGTCACTCTCAAGTTTTTAAGACATAAGTCGTGTGCCACTGATTTCTTGGAAGGGCTGAAGGTATAAATAAGGACAAAGTACTCTTGCATCCTTTTGATCTTTTAGTTTCTCTGTCTTCATCCATCTATGTAATTATCTGTGAAATTTTAATGTCACTTCCTTTCCAGGATAAAAAGATCTGTTGTTGTTTACTTGGACCCATTTACTTTGTTGGCACCATGTTACCTGAAGTTTGGCTCCCAGACCAGAAGCATGATTATCACTTGAAATCTTTTCAGAAATGGAGTCACATGTGCTATGCCAGACCCCAGAGTCAGATCTGTGTTTTTTAGCTTACTACCTTGTTCACTTGAATGCACTTAAAGTTTGCAAAGCAATTTTGGGGGGCATCACTTCATTAAGCACATACTATTTTCATCTCTATACCCTCACTCTATCTCAACTGAGCCTGAATAACTATAATATAAAAACTAAATATTCTTGTCCTGAACTATCAGTTTTAATGTTCCTTTGTTTTTATTCTTATACGGATAATCTACATTGTCTCACTTTAAAAAATGTTCTCTTATTCCTTAACTATTCCCGATCTTCCTTCTGGTACCAACCAGTACTTTACTGAAATCTAACTCATGTAACAGTAAGTTGGCAATCATGAAATGTGATATATTTCCCTCACTGGCAGTTCTTTAACATTATCTGTGTTCCAGAGTGCCCGGCTATACTAACTTTGCTTAATAGAAATATCTGCACAAGTCTATCTCTTAATATGAAGAGAGAAGATATCCTCTTTATCAGATTGTCATTCAAAGAGAAACTTGAGAGATTCTTAGTTACGTTATTATAAAGCCCAAACTGATTCCACTGGCTGCATAAGTAGACAAATGTCTATAATTTTAGCGCTAGGGAGCGACTGCTTAGGCAAAAGTTTCTTTAAGGTTTTGCCTTACCTTAAATTCCTTGATTCCTGGGTTGTTAGTGGCATTGACTACAGATCAAAGAAATTACTCTATCCAAAGTTCTACTCTCAGGTAGTTGTAGCACTGAAACACTCCCTGACCCTGTGCATGGATAGATGACAACTCACCAAAGCTGCTTCTTGGGGCTTCTAGAACAACTTGCAGGCAACTCCATCAAAGAGTCCTCTGACCTAGATATTGCTTAACTGTTTATATAACTTCATGGAGAGTCATGGTGAGTCATACAGTTTCTTATCTTAGTTATTCCCCACAACTTCCCTCATTTTCATTTTCGAGTGATGATGCAGTTATACTTTTTGCTTTACATGTTATCTTGTGGTCATGAAGGAAAATAAAACAGAGAGAAATATGATCAAGGTACATTTAGAGAAATCAAGGAGAAAGGGAAAGTTGTTAGAAGGATATAAGACTGACTTCATTTTCACAGAAGAAATTCTATTTATAAAATTCTCTTAATTTATAAAGAAGGCTAAGTGGTTGTTAAATGAAAGGCTGTCTAGTGTAAGGTGATGGGGATAAGTATGTTTAATACTAAGTAGGATTTGCAAAAAAAAAATCTTTGCAATAAAGAAGAAATGAAAAAAACCCTTAAAAATTCCAGAATAAAGATGGCAAAAGGACAGTTGTTGCCGACTAAAGGGGAAATAAGTGAATTTGTGATAATACTCAGCCTTAAGATTTGGATGGCATATGTCTCACACAGATTCATATGCCTGAACACTCAGCCCCTAGTTGGTGGTGATGTTCTTGGAGGTTATAAGGTAGGTCATGGGGCCTACCTAGCAGAGGTGGGTCAATGTAGTGGGCTTTGAAATTTATAACCTGGCCCATTTCCTGGCCCGTCTCTATTCCCTGGTTCACTGAGTGGTGGTGAGTTAACTGCTGCTACATGCTTCTGACAATGTGGACCCACCCACTTCCCCTCCTTCTCTGCACGATAGAATTATCCTCTGAAACTGCAAGCCAAAACAGGCCTCTCCTCCTTTTAAGCTGCTTTGTACTATGTATTTGATCACAGAAATGGGAAAAAAAATAATGTACACACATGGTTGTCAAGGAAATTTGGAGACCAGATATTTCTGAAAAGAATTTGGAGTTTCCTGTAGACTTCTGATAAATTCTGTTTTCATACAAAATTATAAATATATCATGTTGTTTGATAATATTTTTTATACAATGGGATTTAAATCAAAGACATTTCATGGTTGCTGATATATGTGTTAACAACTTGTGTTATAAACTATTTAAAATGAGCAACTCCATTTTGTTCAATGGTTTACTCACTGAAGGAGATAGAGCGCTTTCTAGAGTGAACTAAGTGGCTCAGATAAACCATTTACATTTAATCTGATTTAACTGTGTTTAGGTTGTGCTTTATTTTTGTCTTGATCTAGAACACACTTCAATACTTACCAGTTTGGAATGATTTTCTCAGGTAAAAATACACATACCCTACAATAAATTGAAACATCATACATCTTCAATTTACAAGATCTACAATTAACCTGAAAAGACACAACTTTTTTTTTCTAAAACTTTATGTTTTTGCCAGGCTTGGTGGCTCACGCCTTTAATCCCAGCACTCAGGAAGCAGAGGCAGGCGGATCTTTGTGAGTTCAAGGCCAGCCTGGTGTACATAGTGAGTTCCAGGACAGCTGGGTCTACAGGGAGACCTTGTCTCAAAAAGACCAAAAAAAAAAAAAAAACCCGAAACTATATGTTTTTATATAAGAAACAGCCTTCCTTAGACCACCTCTTCCATTTCAGTTTCCATTCCCATTTTCTGAGAGACCTGATACTGCAGAGGCAGACACTGTTTATGTTTCTCGTGAATTTACAGCTCCTCCACTTCATTAAAAAACAAATTATATGTATGTGTGTTGTGTGTGCATGTAAGTGGACCACATGTATGCAATACACACAGAGGTCAGCAGAGGGCATTGAATTCCTTAAAACCGTAGTTACAGACAGTTGTAAGCCAATATGTTGTAATGTTGTAAGCCGACATTCAGTTTTGAACTGAACTGGGGTCTTCTGCAAGAGTAGCCAGTGTTCTTAATAGTTGAGGCACAAAAGCATAAGGACTGTGGAAGCCATTATTAAGCCATATGGGTAAGTTCTGGAGAAGAGACTAACAGTATTGATGCTTATAGCTTTGAAATTGTTTGGGTAACTGAATACAGTTTTGGTTATTTGCAAATAAAAGACTCAAATTACTCTAGACATGAAATTCATCATATTTACACATGATGATAAGATACCTTCATGTTTGTCAAGAATTCATGCAACCAGAGCTGTTATAACTCCTAGTCTTGTCTATCTAAACCTGTATTACACATTTTCAACCTGGAGATAGCAAGAGTTCCTGAACCTGTCGTGAGTATCTATGTAGTTCTGAGTGAAATAGCTGAAAAGTACGCCTATATGTGTCAATAGTTTTCTGCAAGTCAGTTTTAGCCACAGTGAATCTCATTTGTTATAAAACATGAATAATAACCAGGGATAAGTCACAGTTTCTCAGAATGAGAAGGAAGAATTATCTGTAGGCTTCCTTATAAGCTGTAATTATTTTTATTTCATAAACATTAATTCCCTGAGCAAAGACTTGCAAGGTCCTCCTCTAATTAGATAGCCTCAGCTCTTGTAGCCTTAAAAATCCTACCAGGCTTACGTTGGAATATTTAATGGAATGATGTGCCTTTGGACAGACTGTCCACAGAGGCATCAATATTTTCTGAGATACAAATACAAGAATTATTAATTAAGAAAATAATTTTATAAGATCTGAAAATAAAATTCAAAATGTACAAGAATCTTCATGTATCTGAAGCATATAAAATTAAATTTTGGTTTGTAATAATGCTAATGAAATATTGTACCTTATTTCTCTTTAAGATATCTCATCAATGCTTCAAATGGTAAATCTTCTGTTAAAATGAACGTACTCAGTGAAATTTTATAAACTCGAGGGGGAAAAAAACCAAAGTTGAAACATATGTATAAAAGGAAAATTCATTTCTTTTTAATGTATTATATTTCAAGATGTCAAATATTGATTTGATTAGTCATAAAAATCCAGGAAAACATCATTGGGAATTATGAAATCTAGATATGATGGTATAAACTCAGAGTTATTCCAAGAGGGCCAGAAAAACCAGGGTTGCTTTAAACTGAATCACTAGCTTAACATATAACAGTGATTTTTTGTGTGCTAATGCTAAAATTAATAGCTTCATGTAAAAATTGGTGTGATAGTACTTTGAGTAGTAATCATTCTATACTGTAAAGAGAGAAAAATGAAGAGAACAAATTTCCTGTTAAGGATAATTTGATTTGAGGTGGGGGCTGGAGAGATGGCTTAGCAGTTAAGAGTACTTGTTACTCTTTCAGAGGACCCAGGTTCGGTTCCCAGTATCCATATGGTGACTGATAACCATCTGTAACTCCAGATCCAGCATATCCAATGCCCTCTTCTGGCCTCTAGGGCATTGCACATATGTGGCAGACTTTAGAGGCAGGTAAAACACTTAAATACATAAAATAAAAATAAATAAGTGAATAATGCCCCAAAAATTTGTTTTTACTAAAAAAATTAAAAATTAGGCAAAGGGCTGGAGAAATGACTCAGCAGTTAAGAGCACTGGCTGTTCTTGCAGAAAACCCGTGTTTGGATCCCAGCACCCACATGGCAGCTAACAGCAACTGAAACTCCAGTTCCAGGGGGCTCTGACACCCTCTTCTGGTCCCTGTGGGCATTGTACAACATGGACACACCTACCTATCTGCAGGCAATACACTCATACACATAAAATAAAAATAATAAATAAAATTTTTTAATTGGGACGAGAGACTATACAAATTATTTTCAAAGGTGAAATACAAATGGCTGAGAAATATTTTTCAAAATGCTCAACATCTTTAGTTATCAGGAAAATGCAAATTAAAACTACTTTGTAATTTCATCTTACCCCAGTCTAATGGCTAAGCTCCAAGAAACAAACACTGACAAAGGATGGCGAGGCTTGTTGGCATATACCCAAAGGACTCAAATCCTACCACAGAGATACTTGTTCATCTATGTTCAGTGCCACTGTATTCACAATAACCAGGAAATGGAAACAATCAGATGTTCATGAATGCGCAGCTAAAGTATGGTACATTTACACAATGGAGTATTATTCAGCAGTTAGATAAAGGAAGTTATAAAATTTGCAGGTAAATGCGTGGAACTAGAAAGTCATCCTGAGTGAGGTAACTCAGACTCAGAAATGTCACATGTGATTTCTCATAAGTGGATGCTAGCTTTGAATATTTAGATATGTGTTTCAATTTGAAAATCCATAGATGTCAGGAAACTACTATGTGGCCATGTGGGCAGAAGGCTTCATGGTAGGGGAGATAGAACACAGTGATGTAAAGGGGAAAAAGGAGAATAAAGGCGTAGGAAGGCTTAAATAATGTGAAGAATGGGAGTGCAAAGCAGATGGGGGAGTATGATCAGGGCTAAATAACACTAAAAGCCTTTAGCAAAAGTCGTATGGAAACTTACCACTATAGAAGCTTCTTAAAATATATACATATGAAGTGCTGGAGAGGGGTTCAGCAGTTAAGAGCACTGGCTGTTCTTGCAGAAGACCCAGGTTTGTATCCTAGCACCCACATGGCAGCTAACAGTTGTCCCTAACTCAAGTTCTAAGAGATCCAATACCCTCTTCTGTCCTCGGTGGGCACTGCGTGATATGGGTGCACTTACATCCATGCAGACATAAAATTCACACACAAAATAAAAATAAATAAATAAATGATAAAGTTTTTAAATATAAATATATACATCTGCAATATAAAGAGAGTTTAATTGGAGTCACCCTATAACAAGGGGATAACCCTCTATCAGAGATCATTGTCTAGCAAGTTTAAATCCCAACAAAAGGAATGGACTCCATTTTTTGAACCTGTTGACTTTGGGTTCCATAGATCCTCAAACAATACTGGCTATTTCCCTTATTTTTGGTTATCTACCAGGACTTGAAAATAAGACCCTACTGCTGAAGACTCAACATACATGAGTCATTAAACAAACAAGAAGAAATCAAGCAGATACTGTCCTGAAAATCTCGTCTGTACTGTCTAGTTTTCATGGTGCTGGAAGTTGCATACATGTTACCTGAAGAGAAAAGTAATCATCAACTTTGCCCAGCTGTAAACCCTGCAGTCACGACTGGCCTGGAAAGATATGCCCACTGGTGCAACAGTTTCAGGAATGCAATGTGAGCAACCAACTACTTTATGATTGAATTTAAGATTTTCTTTACAAGATGAAGCTCATATCTAACATAGATAGTGGGCCTAGGACTCTGTGACTAGACAGGTCACTGGTCATAGGGGAGAAACTCCTATTATTCTGATAAATGACATAGTTTAAATTGATTCCTAATGACTTGTTGTTATACCTATAGATAAATGCATCTCTCAACCCTCACCAGAGAAGCTTCTTTTTGTAGCAAATGGCAAACAACACAGAGACCCCACAGCTGGTCACTATACAGAGAATAAGAGAAAGTGGAATGTCTAGCTCTGACTAGGACACCTATATCAAATCTTTGCCTCCAATGGCTCAGGCCATGATCATTGATCATTGAAAGATCATAAATGCCAAAGATAGTAGATGACTACAAGGAAACAGTGTATTCTACACAGCAGGGCTGTTGCTTATACAAATTCATAGAAATTGTGACAGCATGCATAAGACCTATGTAAGCTCAAGTCAGACAAATTCACAGCATAGGGTAGAATGTTTCTGGGAAGAGTTATACCTAGGGATGTGACAGTCTTGGGGTTTTCTCTAAGATATATGACCACTCCAGCCATGTGTATTTGGTTATATTTAAAGTACCACACTTGAGTTTCCTTGTATTGAGTTGGCTTTTAGTCCAGTTAGGTAGCTGTTGATTGCCTACAAGATAAAACTGCCACTGCTGCCCCAGTGATGTATGCTTTGCTAGCCATTGATGTGGTTATTTGGCCTTGAAGCTGTTGTTGAATCATCCATTAATGTTTTCCCTTGGTACCTTTATAGCACTTTCCAAAGCTATGAGAGCTAGCCTTCAGGGGAAGTGGTTTCAGGTCAGTTGCAGCTCTATTCCTCTGAATCCTATGTCTGAAGTACGTTCCGTCTTCAGCTGTAAGGTGTTGGGGAACCCTGCTGCTAAGGTTGCAGTCCACTATGTCTGGATAGCTCTAAAGAGCTTGGTGCTGTATGGAGGACTCTTTTCTCAGCAGGGGCTTCCTCCTCTCTATCTGACTGTATCAGGAAAGTGCTTCCAAGCACAGATGCCTGGCCTTATTTGGAACATTACCTTTGACATAGTTACTTGCAATAAACTTCCCCCCAATTTTTTCTATATGATAACTAGGCATTGCACTATAGCCAGATGATAGAATCCCCCCTACCACATGTAAATAAAGCCTACTATGAACACCTATCAAGTGAAGCTTTGGCTACCGTCTCCACCCTATATTTTTCCCTGACCCCAACTGAATAAACAAGCTGTCTCACTGAAGCAGTCTCCCGAAAAGCTTTTTCCGTTGTACTCATGGGCCATCCTGACCCTGTTCATTGCTTCTGCTCCCTTTGTTCTTGTGGGTTGGTGGCCAACGGCCCACAAGTGGAGGGAGAGGCCCACAGTAAGGTCTTACCCTCAAGTTCTGGGAAGTCATCAAGGGCTCTGGCAATAGCCTGAGTAATTTTGGGAGTCTCTTGGACCAATCTGGCCAACAACTCAAAGGAAGGTTTCTCCTGTCTGGCACTGTCTCTTGTTATGTAGTCTTTAGCTATATACATGAACTCATGTAGAGATAAGGTACTTGTAATTTGTCATAAGGCTGTTGGACAGATAAAATTCCCTCTGGTTTCAAAAATCCAGCTAAGCATTATTTGTCTCTCCTCTCTTTCCCTGTCTAACCCTCTGCCATGTTTTCCCAATTTAATGTGTCCCCATTTTCCCCATTTTCCCTTGATAATACCAGTCTCCTATGGTCCCACCTTTCTTGAGCTACTTCTTTCCCTTTATCCTCAAGCTTCCGTTAATAACCCTCCCTCCCCTTCCCATTTAAATAATCTCATTTTTATCCATCTCTCCCTTAGTAACACCTGTTTCCAACAGTCCAACTTTCTCAGGTTCTTTCTTTCCCTTTACCTCCCTGGTTCCTTTTCATTATTCTGGTTCTTGCAGTTATGTCTGGATATATACTCCCTTATAAGGATTTGGTGCTAGGATCCACATATGAGGGAGAACGTATGTTATTTTTCTGAGTGTATGTTGCTTCACTTAGTATAACAGTTTCTAGTTCCACTCATCTACCTGCAAATTTCATCCCTAGACTAATGTGATTTCTTACTATGTGCAAAATATATATCCTTATATTTACAGACAAATATCCTAGTCACCCATCATCAAAGAAGCACATTTTGCACCAGTTGGAGACTATTAACCCACCCAAGGCTCAAGGACCATGTAAGAAAAGGGGGGCAGAAAGATTGTAAGAGCCAGGGAACAGGTGCATGATCCTATTGAAACAGAATTCTACAAGCTCCTGGGAACCTGCTTATATGAGTCTATGGCAATGGTGTCAGCATACACAAGTCCATTGCAAACTCAGGCAGACAAACACCCAGCATAGAACTGGGAAAATGATCAGTAGACCCCAGTCTTATCTGAAGAAATATTGACAACTGATTGCTGCTAGGTGAAGTAAAGCTGATCTTCTTAAAACAAAGAACTTCAGATAGGCTGACCAGACATCAGTGGGTAGACTTCCACTGGGGAACATTTGGGGACAGTGACTTGACACAGTGGGTCATAACAGGGATGGAAGAGTTATATGGACTCCAGTGAGAGTGCCAGTGGAGATGGGGGTTTAATGATGATTAAGATTGTTTGAGATGTTCTGTATTAAATGCACAAAAGAACCAGCTGAGGAACTATTAGCAACTGGTATCTTCTTGGAGAGAGAGAGAGAGAGAGAGAGAGAGAGAGAGAGAGACAGTCAGTTTTCTTTAAGGCTATGTCTCTCGGTAAGTTGAACATGCCACATGGGATGGCTTCACTTTGAAAGGCCTTAAAAAATTAATAAATGACATGAAATTGAGCAAGGAGGGTTGTAAAGGATTCAGATAGAGGATGGAGCCTGAATATGATGAAAATACACTGTATGAAATTCTCAACAATTCACTAGAGTAATTAAATAATTTTTTTTCTCTGCACCAAAAGCTTGGCTTTAATCAGTCTGAAGGAGAGGTGGGGACATTGGGAAGCCAGAGGCTTGCCTTCTGCCCCCAGAGTCTAATTTCAAATATACATCTCAGAAGGGAAAAGTCCACAGCTGGGTTTACAGAGGTGGTAGATGCACCAAACTTCACATGCAATTCCCTGGTCTTTCCTATACAAAGTAATTCAGACATAATATAAAAATAAAGCAGTAGAGCATTTACATTTATTTTTCACCTATACCTACACCATTAATACAGATAAATAAATTCTAGTGTTTATTGTTATAAAAGATCATTCTTGCAAAGGAATGAACTGGTTTTTAAAAAAATTCTAATGAAATAAAATAATAGTTGTCTTATTAGCAGCTATTGATGAAAGAGAAAAAAGAAATCTCTCATTTGGTAGCTTAATGTACTGAGCAAGCAAGTTTATAAAAGTTCAAAAAAGAACTAATGTATTGAGTAAATAAGCTTATAAAAACACAACAAAGAGTTCTCAGTAATATGAAATTATGACATTAATTCATTTGAAAATCCTGTTGCAGCATGGATCTTTGTAAGATGATGCATTTTTTGCTGTCATTTGACAGGAATAACAAAGGAAAAGTTAAGAAATATTCTTAAATTAGCATGATTCTCAAATTACTTTGAAATCAGGCATCTCAGCTAAAGCGTAGTATCATTAGCATAAAAAGATAAATCTTCATGCTTTATGGGCTCAACTATATGTTATGATATCTGAGAAGTTCAATCTTGATGGCTCTAAAGCACATCTCTTTTTATTCCTTTTCTGCGCTTGTTTTGAGACAGGGTCCCATTTGGTAGTCCAGGCTGACCTTGAACTTGTGACGATCCTCCTGCCTCTGCCTCCTGAGTGCTTGGATTTATTAGGCATGAGCTACCAGGCCTTTGTCAAAACAATTTTTCTCTGAATTCCTGAGGTGCTCACAATTATAATTTAGTTGTCTTTAAGCACTGGAGACAGAGAAAGTGGAAGAAAAATAACTTTTGTTGAAAATCATTCCTTGCATGGAAGTAGTTGCTGACTTGCTGTTAATTGTGATGCATTTGCATGATACTGGCTCAGAATGCGCCAGTCCATCTGATTTTCAGGTAAGTTACTTGTTATCCCATCAGACACTGAGACTGTGACATCTTGAAACATGGTAGCTCCTTTTTCCAGAGAGCAGTGACTGAGTGACAGTGATGTAAACACGTTTTAGACATTCCCTAATTGCAGGAAACTAAGCTCTTATTGAATGAGCAGAGCAGCAGTTCTTATGTTTGTGATTCCCAACATGAGTTCTAAGGAATTTAGTGCTGTTATTACTCAAGAGAGCTGTTCATCTTCAAGCAAATTAGAAAATAGATAAACTAATAAAAAACAAAGAAGTTTCAATATCAAGGGACTTCATAGAAATGGTAATAGATAATAATCCCCCAAAGAGGTTTTAGAGTGTATGCTACAAATTAGCCAATGACAATCTTTTCCCTAGAACATCTGGTTCAGCTATGTCCTAGTTTACTTTTCTGTTGCTCTGCTAAAACACTGACTGAAATCAATGTGGTAAGGAAAGGGTTTATTTCAGCTTATAGTACATTCCTTCATCAAGGGAAACCAGAAGAGGAGCTCAACCTGGAACCTGGAGGCAGAAACTGAAGCAGAAAGCAGGGAGGAATACTGTTTACTGGCTTGCTTCCTCACGCCTGTTCAGCCACCCTTCCTATATAGCTTAGGTCCACCTGCCCAGGCACGGCACCACCCACCGTTAGCTGGGTCCCGCTATATTAACCAGCAGTCAAAAGATTGTCACATAGGCATGCCCATGGGCCAGTGTGATGGAGACAATTCAAGGTGTTTCCAGGTTGCATTACGTTGACAAAAACTAACCAGCACAGCTAATGTTTTATATACCTTATTTTGAAGTATGCTTTCCTAGATCATTTAGTAAAAACATCACTTGAAGCCCTTATTCCAAATATCAGAAAATGCAGGAGATCCCCAGGATAAGGGTGAAAACAGACTGACATGTGACATGAAATTTTATGTTCAAGATATTATTGTAAGGGATAATTTTATTTTTTATAATATTGCTTTTTTCTCTTAGTCACATACAAAGGAATATAATTTTATAATAGATCCAAACCCTTGATTATAATTAAATTGTGGTGGTAACATTATTCTTTTATATTTGAAGTGATTAAAATAAAAGCCTCTTTAGTTAGAGATAATAAACCATAATAAATTCAAGCATTAGATATATGCTATTCTAATATATTTCCAAGAAATTGTTAGTTACAGAATTCTTTATCCTGGGCTGGAGAGATTGCTCAGTGGTTAAGAACACTATTTTTTCTCTCAGAAGATCCGGTTCAAATCCCAACACCCACATGGCAGCTAACAACTGCCTATAACTCCAGTCCCAGGGGATCCAACAGCCTCTTCTGACCTCCGTGGGCTTTGCATGACATGGGTGCAATACATGCAGGCAATACACGAATACACATAAAATAAAAATAATAAAATATTTTTAAAAAAGAATTCTTTTTCCTCTTTTTAAACTATGAGAGAGAGAGAGAGAGAGAGAGAGAGAGAGAGAGAGAGAGGGAGAGAAAACCACAGGTATTTTTGGAGGTCAGAGGACAATTTGTGGGATGCAGTTCTTTCATTGCTCCAGTAGGTTCCATCAGGCTTGGTGGCGGGCACGTCTACTGACAGCACCTTCTTGCTAGACCTTCTTTTCATCTTTTAAATATCATTCTTGTTACAGGTGGGTTAAAACTACCAAATGAATTGCATTACTAACTTTAGTATTGTTTTGATTTTTTCTGGATATAATTGGTTATAGAAAACATGGCTCAGAAAATGTTCATAATGCTATTTGCTTTGTAGACGGTGTGGTGGTTCAAGCCTTTGGAAGGCAGAGACAGTTGGATCACTGTGAATTCAAGGCCAGCCTGATCTACATAGTAAGTTCCAGGCCAGCTGGGTCTACAGGGAAACCCTGTCTCAAAAAGATCAAATACGAAAAAAATCATTGTAATCAAAATAGTGATCAATTAAGGAAACCAAATTGTACAAATATTGTTAGAATTTTTGGAATATTTATTTACCTATCCAGAATTTCAGGATAATGGAACCAAGCAAGAGAATTAAGCCGGTTGACTGGGAAAGAATGGAGACAATCACCTCTACTTGTAAATGTTGTTATTGTCTATACATATAATTCCAAGGAGTCTGCAGAAACAAAGCACAAGCAAAACATCACCTCACTAAACATCGTCACAATCAGGCTTGTTGACGGTTATGCTCATTCATTAAAGGAGTGCCAAGCAGGGTCACTGGACCCTCACCCCTCCAGCCACACTTCCCAGCCAACCAGTCCAGCCTTGGAAGACAGAAGAAAAATGAGGAAGAACCCAATAGAGGGATGCTTTTGGGAGCCCGTGTCAAGAAACTCCAATGCACTCACATATGAACATTTGAAAATTGCCCTGTTCTGACTTTTTTCTAGTTCCCTGTGTAGAACTTGTAATGCTAATTACTCTTGCCTTTACTTCTCCTTCACATCTCCTATTCATGATTCAAGGACTTTCTTT
>NW_008340588.1:9360907-9390971 GCF_000622305.1 Nannospalax galili
AATCTTTAAAAGATTTTAGGGTTACCTCTTCAGAGGGGGAATGTTGGAGGGGACAGAGTGGGCATGGTTTTGATCAAAACACCTTATATGGATGTATACAATTCTCAATAAAGTTTTTGTAAAAGTTAAAAAAAAACCCACTTCTTTGAATAAGTGGGTTGATCATATTTGTAATGTACAAAATCAATCTGTTTGCTATAATAGTCGATATTAGAACATTTACAATTGCTTCAACGAAAAATGAAAAACATAAATGTAAATCTAGATACTATTTACAAGCCACATGTGCTGAAAACTACAAAATACTTATAAAATACCTAAAACATCTTAATAAATGGAGAATCCTAACTCCTACATGGATTGTAACGCAATATAGCAAGGATGCCACTTTTCTCAAAATTGATTTGGAGAGTTAATGCAGTTTTTATAAAAATCTGAGCAGTTTCTCTTTTAAAAAGATAAAAACTATCATTCTAATTTTTGTATGGAAAGGCAAATGGACCAAAATAGCTAAAACTAATTTTGACAGAGAAAAACAGTAGGAAGAATTCCTCTATTATCAATGAATCCCCATCAAGAAAGCAAACTTGATCTTTGGAACACCTTTCCTGGAACTCAAGGGGGTTATACTGAGTGAAGAGTTAATCTCAGAAAGTAAAATGCCTGGTGATTTCATTTGTACAGCACTCTTGTAATTCTAATGTAGAAATGGAGACTAGATCAGTCATTGATAAGATCAGGATCTGGAGAGGAGGTGAGTACTGGGGCTAATGAAATGGTAACCTGAGTGGACCACCCCCCACTCCCCCCGCAAAACTATTACTATTCTGTATTTTGATAGTGAGGGTGGTGGAAGTAGTGTGTGTGTGTGTGTGTGTGTGTGTGTGTGTGTGTGTGTGAATATGTGTGTTTGTGTTTGTGTGTGTGCGCACAAATAACTATAAAACTGGAATCTCAGGCTAAAAAGATGGTTCCATTACTAAGAGTACTTTTACTTTGTGGCTCACAACCACCTATAACTACAGCTTCAAGGGTATCTGATGACCTCTTTTGGTCTCTCTGGACATCTTCTCTTACATGCATACACCCACACATGGACACACATATGTACTCATAATTCAAAATAAAATAGGTCGTAAAATAAATCTTGGTGGAATCTGAATAAGCCAATGGAGCTCATCAATGCTAATGTCCTTGTTTTGTACTGTAGTTATGAAATCTTACCACTGGGGAAAATTGAATGAAGACTATAGAGAATTTTCTAAGTTATTTCTTACAACTGAATATAAATCAATAATTTCTGAAGAAAAATTTTAAAAGAAAAGAAACATTGGTGAATGAAACACATTTTGTAAAAGATGGTGTCCTGCATGAGCATTAATGTTGTTAGACTACATATACATAAATGTTGATACTTCCTTTAGGAATCTCTATATGAAAGAGCATGAAGATTATAATATGCCAATATTTAATCTACTTATCCAAATATCTTCTGATATTGATAATAAATATTTTCTGATATTGATAGATTGCAATAAAATAATCTTTAAATGTATAATTATTTGGAAATAGAAGTACATATTTTTACAACCAATATATTTAGAAATTTATTGATTATCAAGTTTTTGTAACTCTAAAGAATGTTCTAAGGAATACTATCACTCACACACTGTGCTCATAGTATAGACTTATTAAAGAAAACAATTGATTGGAAGATTCTTTTAAATCTCGTTAATTGTCTTATGCTTTACAAATACTCTAATAGCAAAAACTATAAGAATCTTCATACCAGAGAACTAATCCTCTGAATGGAAGTGTGTGAAAGTCACATTTCTTTTCTGCCAATGTCTTACCCAGGCTACTATGAAAGCATGACATAGTTAACAAATAAGTAAAGACACTTATTTTGATCTCACTGAGTTCAACTTTCAGATGGCTATTCTTTATCTTTATGTCTCAGATTCTTAGTAACTTTACCCAAATATTTTTGTTTATCCTTTAACTTAGTTTTATCACCAGCACTGAACTTCCTCCCAATTAGTGATTGTTTATCCTACAAATATGTTGCCATTAGTTTAGAACCCAAAGCTAATACCTAAAAATACCTTCAAAAGTTAACAAATGTAAAAGCTTGAGTGTTCATAATTTTAACCACAAAATACCTCTCTAGGTTACTGCATTTTTAAACCTTCAGAATATTTTTACTTACATAAAGATTGCATAGGAAGTAAAATTTTACATTAGAAGTAAATAATGTTATACACAGCAGGAGAAATTATTGTGGAAAAAATTTAGTGGTGCACTTTCATCGTTATAATGTGACAGAATAATGATTATATATATATGTATATCTATATAAATGTGAAAAGATTTTCCTTTAATGTTTCACAGTGGAAATAATTTTACCCGTATTCATTCCTTTCTTCTTGCTTTTACTATAGCCGTTTCAACTCAGTTTGTTTCTGTGTGGGTGGACTTCCTTCTGCTCCTGTTTGTTCACTGCACAACACTGTGAGGATACTCTCTGTAAAGTACCCCGAGAATTTCACTTTCCTGCATTCAAACCAGGTAGAGGCAATGTATAGATCTTTATAAGCCACACACTAGATTGAAGGCACTTCATGATCAGCCTCCTCCTCTTTCTCCAGATTTGTTTCTCACTGTTTTTCTTTATGGAAAATGCACCCAGCCAGATTGGACCCTATGATATTGTCTTAGCTATTCAGAATGGTCTTGATGTATGCCTATCCACTGTAGTTTAACATAGTCTGTTTTAAGAATCATCAATAATAATCTCAAATAATTATAGATTTGTACAAATTTTCAAAAAAATTTTTTAATCATCTCTATTCAGGAAACTACTCTAGCAGCCTCTAGGAAATCAGGATTTGTTCTTTTCTTGGTTTTATTCACTACTTCTGTTTTCCTCATGTTCAAGAACAGCATGTTGATATGCTGCAATTAATAAATGCATAGTAAGTATCACCAGAAATATTTAAATTGAAATGTTGTAGTTTGTCTTGAAATTAGCAGCTCACGAAGTCCTGTGCGAGGTGCTATTTCTCTGAACAGAGCACTGTGAACTTGGATTCACATTGTATTTGGAATTGGGGAAGTCCAAAGCTGCCAGACTGTACTTTTCCACCTGCTGTTCCAGCTGAGGCTTTGATGTCGGATTTTTAAGCTGAGCCAAACAGGTAGGGGAACTGATTGCCAACCATCTGATCCTGTAAAATGTTGGGCCAGGTGCAAACTTGCTCTAAAAGTCAAACCAGCTTCAGTCATTTCAAGAACTCTCCTGAGCATCTGCAGATAACACATTCTGCTTAGTACTATCATCATCATTTTTTAAAGATAGAAGTCACTGAAAAGGTAGACTGCATTTTTTAAACTTCTCTGGGGAGATGGACACAGAAATGGGTGACTACAGTATTGATTTTGAACAAGGAGTCACAGAAAATAATTAACTGTAACTTATTTTTGCTTTCTATCTATCCTCTTAAATCTGGAGCTGAAATTCTTAGAACATCAAGAGGCCTATGAATTCTGATATTGTTATGATTCCAAATGGCTGTTCTGTCATAAAATAGTAACATTCTTTCAAGGTAAATGAAATGATTCAGGAATCTCTTCTTGAAGAATTATAAACAGTATATGCAGTATATCTCCAGAATTTAAAACCAGACTGGATAATGTGACACTTAAAAACAATTGGTGATCACTTTGTGACAAAATAAACCAAAACTAGAGTGATTTGTGGTCTGTAAATTCTCGGATATCTTTAAGATGTCAGACAATAAACTCTCTGAGAACCACAGACAGCACATAGCTCTCTATCCAACATACCTAATTTAAAAATGGTTACAAAGTCATAGTCAAGGGCACATTTTAACTAAATGGGAGCTTTATAATTTCCTAAACTACCATCTTCCTAATTATTGCAACTGCTTATTTGAATATGAGAGATGATCTTTTTGTTCTTGTCATGAATATCCACATGGAGTATACCTGTTCTATTTCAATACTTTGCCATTTTGGTGGTATCATAATGCAGTGCATATGCCAAATGATGTCTCTTTTTTCTTACAGTTATGCAATCAATGATCAACATAGATTCATATTGTGCTTAGTATCAAAGAATAACAAAAATGACAGTCAATATTCTCTAATGACAAATTGTAAAGTTGTTTAAAATATCAAGGTTTTTCTGATTGACAGACCAGAAAAACATAGTATATTTCATCCTTACATGTTGAATCAGATTCTAGAAGAATAAAACAGAAGGAGAAAAACAGTTTCTTTTCTATCCATCCCACTCCAAAATCCTCTTTTGTGCAATTATCTTCTTCATTTAGTGTGTTCATTAACAAACTACATGAATACTATTTCAGTCTTTAAAGCTTGCTAATAAATGAGTGTTCTGACTCAGAGAGAGAGAGTATGCTTGGTCATTATCTAAATAAGGTGATGCTTAATAGGCAATAAGCTCTTTGTGCTATTGATAAGGAGCACTCAAAAGATCTCACAAGCTTAATGAACTCTATGCTGAAGAGTGGACTGTTTCCGGAACTTAAGTACATTTATTTTATTAATTACTTCATTATTAAACATTTATTTAGTGGATACTGTATGCCAGACCACTCTCCCAGATTCTTGAGGAACAAGGAAAATAAATTCGTCACTCTTGCCTCTCAGAACCTTACCGACTCACAGAAGACGGCAGGAGTGCTACTGAAGTCTGCCAGAAAACGAAAGCCTGAGAGCAGTTTGACTTTGGACAGCATTTAGAGGAAACACATAAATAGAATCAACTTTCTTTTATACCATTTTCCTTTCACTTTATAAACTGTCATATCTATTTCATGACCTCCTGAGTTTGAAAAAAAATCCCATTCCACTTTTATGATAGCATTTAAGAACAGCCCAGGGAGAAGCCTGAGGCAAGGGGACACATAGATGGGGTAAAAGGGTTATGTGGGCTAACTTCAGATTTGCAGGTCTTGAGTACTGTGAAAGTTGAGAGAGAGAGTGAGAGAGAGAGCAAGAGCAAGAGTTGCCATTCTTTCCATAAATAGAGCATCTGAAGGCCTAAACTGGCAAGAGGCGAACCAGTGTAGTGAATGTAGGAATGTCAGAAAAGCCAGAGAGAGGCACTAGTCAGAAGGCAACTGTATCTAAGCAACAAATAAACTTCATGCATTGCTTCTGTTTCAGAGCAGATAATTTTCCTTTAATGCCAGTAGGCTCAAAACATACAGAATTATGTCTCTTATGTATACTGGTAAAAAATGGCATATTCTTCAAGTCTCACTTCTTTTTTTCTAATGAATATTAGATCCTTAGTCCCTAGATTTGTGTTCTCAAAAAGAAGATGCATGAATTTTAATAGAGAAGAGGAGAAACAAGAATGAGTTTTGGAAGGATTTAGTAGAAAGGGCTACCTTTCCACTTAAGATGGTTTCTTCAAACAGATTGGAGTGCAACTCACAAGCTTCCTACAGTTCTGGAATTCATTAAGTTACAGCAGAGAGAGAGGGAGAGAGAGGGGAGAGAGAGAGGGGAGAGAGAGAGAGACAGAGACAGAGAGACAGAGACAGAGAAGGCTAAAGCTGCCTTAGTCACTTTGCTGAGAGCTTTTTTTCACTGATTTTCTCCCCTCTGTTTAGTCAGATCATTTCCTTGCGTGGCTGGGTGGATTGGCAGTTATTAGCCTTCATTGTACTCTTCAGTCTGCCAGACTTAGACATTTCTTGTTTTCTGAGCATAGATTTTTTATGACAGTCATATAATATTAACATCACTCTCATTTCATGGTACCCTTTCCATATGGCATGCATACCTCACATAGAGGAACTGGCTTGAGTTTCACTAATACTTTATAAGCTTTCCAGCTATGCTTTGGCACATTTTAAACCCGTGTTTTAACTAAAGAGGAGGCATTAGAATATGTGTTATTTGAGTGACATGGAATGTAATAAACTCTCAATTGCTTTAATGTAGATGTACACTCAATTTCTGTTTCCACTCTAACACACTGTCAAAACTTGGTCAAGTGCCCACCATTCTCTACATTTCCCCCCCCCTTTTTTTCCTACAAAAAGGCCTGATTGTTCCCATGCCATTGTTAAGTATCAAAAAATAAGTTTTA
This sequence comes from Nannospalax galili, assembly GCF_000622305.1. NCBI lineage: Eukaryota > Metazoa > Chordata > Mammalia > Rodentia > Spalacidae > Nannospalax > Nannospalax galili. Next base: position 9,367,056 of record NW_008340588.1, read on the forward strand.
AATTCTATTTCAAATCACATCAATGTGGCATGGGGCAAATAACTCTTATCCTGAGTCATGGTTCACTATATTGGCAACTTTCCAAATCATTCAAAGAACGTTTTACAAAATGGATTTCTAAGCCCCTACAGGTCATTGTAATTCTACAATATTTATGACCACCTATTTTTAATAATATTGAAAACATTTAAAAAGGATTTTAAATTATAACTTTCTTAGATTTCTCATTTTTTAAAAAAGAGATTTATCTTTATTTTATATGTATGAGTGCTTGTCTACATGTATATACATCATATGTGTGTTTACTGCCAATAGAGGCCAAAAGAGGTCATCAGATCCCCTGAAACTAGAGCTACCATGTGAATGCTTGGAGCTAAATCCAAGAGTAGCAAGTGCTCCAAATAAGAGAAATAGTGAGGAACATAAGAATGTTTAAAATAGTAAGATTTAAAATGCATACTTTTAGGTGAATAAATTAGATGAAATTAGAATAAATATGTACTTACTTAGTCTATGATTTCTTTTTATTACACAATTAATAGACTAGGTTTTTAAGAAAAGTATGTCAGTTGGAAAAGAATCTTATTTCAAGTTAATCATAAAACTGGATAGATCAGTGAGGAGAAAGGCATCTCCTAAGCTGCAGAACCTGTGCAGCAGGTACACCCATGGCAGGCAGTGCCCACTTCTGAGGGAAAACCAGGGAAAATACTCTGCATTCCTCAGTACCAGGAAGCATAGCCAGGTGGCTCGCTCACTTGATCGGCATCCAATCTGCTCCTCTCCTCACTTCTTGGAAAGGATACTGGGAACATCTGTAAGGCCAAATTGCAGGATAAGTGTATCTTGCCTCAAGCTACTGAAAAGTAAAATATGGCTTTGTTTTCAGGACCATCTAACAAATATGCTTTTCCTTAAAAATCCTGGATTTTATAACAGACAACTTCACTGGGCCACACAACCTTGAGTGAACTAAGGATCCATTCTAGTGCTTTCTGAGGACATTTGGAGCAGTATAAAATGGCATACAAAAGGAGAAAGTTTTGGAAATAATATGCCAGAAAGAATAAAATCAATTAAAAAATCTCCTTTCTAGATTTATGGTTCTAGAGAAGCTAAGAACCAAAGCTCCATGGGGATAAACAGTAGCAGAGATGGCTTAAAACATGAACATCTGTAAAGATACACGTACATACTGCTGTCCAAAAGTGATGATCTTCTAAGAAAGGATAAATGAAAGGTCAGAACTGCATACTGCAGAAAGGAGAATTTGTTTGAAGATCCTCTGTTCATGTGAAGAGACACCAAGTGAGAACATAACGCAGCTTCTTGTACCTTTGAGACAAGGGCCTGGCAATGTCAGCTGCACAGGCTGCTCTCCCAGTGGAACAGGAATATTCAACAAATTGCAGTAACATTTTGTGCAATACTGTTTTGCTGTCTTTGTAGGAATTAAATAAACAGATATAGACACTCTATGCTACTACTTTCCGGCTCCAGTAGAGGTTTTTCTTTCTTTCTTCCTTAGTGTGAGTGTGTACATGTGCACATCTATGTGCACATTCATGTGGAGACCAGAGGCTAACCTCAGGTATCATTGGCTGGGAGCCTGTTGATTTTGTTAGGCTGACTGGTCAGCGAGCCCTATCTCCATCTCCTCAGTACTAGCATTATAAGTATGTTCATTTTTCGGACTGAGATGGGTACCCTCCCCATCCCTGAGCAGGGTTCTCTACCACCACACTTCTGAGCTGAAATTTGTGCTCTGCATATAAAATATTCTTTTACCTTTCTGTGGCTTGTACCATGGTATGCACTATTCTGTTCAAACAAATATTTTACTTAAATATGAAAAGTATGATCCAGGTGTAGTGGTGCATGAATATAATCTCAGTACTGGTGAGGCTGAGATAGGATAATTGCTGTTAGTTCAAGGCCATCCAGGGCAGCATAGAAAGACCTTGTTTCACAAACAGAAATGGCATCAAGGTACATATTCATCAACAGATGAATAGATAATGAAAATGTAGTACATATGGAGACCACCATAAAAAACCCAAACCATAAAAAAATTCTTTCTGTGAAAACAGGTTCTGCTCTGCAAACGACTCCTGCTTTGCAAACAAGCCCTTCCAGACCCTTATGGGGACTGGGGGTGGGGCACTGTGGGATCCAAATCATCTACCCAAGTCTCATGACTCTAATTACATAAATAAAGGTACTTAAGCTTCCCGGCTCTTTGGCCTGTGTGGATACTGCAGACTCCCTGAAGACTCCTGCTGGTCGGTAGCAACATCTCATTAACTAATAAAGGTCAATTTGGCTTGTATAAAGTTGGTCGCTTTTCCTTTCCATCTGTGACTCAACTCCTAATCCTAACATTTATCTGGGATAGAGTTCTCACCTTAAAATTCCAAATTCCTAACACATATACACAAAAGAATTTTATTCAAACATAAAAGAAGGTGAAATTATTAATTTTTCAAGAAAATGGGTGGAGTTAAAAAACATGTTATGTGAGGTAACCTAAACTCAGAAAAAAAAAAGCCTCACATATTCTCTTATATGGGGATCCCAACCTCTAATTTTCACATATGTGATTATGTTGGGGAGTAAGTGTGGGTATAGGACATGGAACTAGAAAGGAAGTCATGAGAAGGGCAAAAGAGGTTTAAGGAAGAGGGAGGGCAAGGGCAATGGAATGTATTTGACGAGTAAAAAGGAAGGGTACAAGTGTGTGTGCTTGTGTGAGACAGGGACAGTGGAGAGGGAGTAAGGGAAGAGAATCAACCAAAAAAAAAGCATGTACAAAAGTACCATAGGAAGTTGTTACATGGTATCTTAATTGAAAAGCAAAAAATAAAAGTATTGTATTAAAAAGATTGAATATATTATTGAACACTAATAACATTATTAAATATATAGCTACCATGTTTTAAAAATTATCATGTTTCTATGCCATGGAAAATCTATCTAAAGACTATTATTAGAGAAATCTTCAGTGTAAGCTCAAAGTTGTTTCTTTTTAAAAAATATTTTCTTTATATTTTTATTTTTCGTGTGTATGTGTGTACTGCCTGCTTGTGTGTAAGGGCATACATGTTCTCCAATGCCTGGGGTCAGAAGGGGGGCATTGAATCCCTCGGAACTGGAGTTATAGACGGTCGTTAGCCTCCATGTGGATGTTGGGAATCAAACCCAGTACCTCTGCAAGAGCAGCCTGTGCTCTTTACCACTGAGCCATCTCGCTAGCCCTCAAAGTTGTTTTTTAATGAAAAGAAATTAAAATCAGAAATAAGTGTGATGTCAGATAAAATAAAACAGTTACAGACTAAGCTTGTTTTTAAAATTACTTGTTAAAGGGCTGGAGAGCTGGCTCAGCAGTTAAGAGCACTGGCTACTCTTGCAGAGGACCTGGATCAGTTTTCAGCAGCTACATGGCAGCTAACAACGATCTTGTAACTTCAGTTCCAAGGGATCTGACACCATCTTCTGATCTCCATGGTCATTGCATGATGTGGATGCACTTACACACACGCAGGACAAACACTCATACACACGAAATAAAAATAAATTTTAAAAAAATTAATTTTTTGTTAGCCATATTTCAACAATTTATACATAGAATATTATATTTAACTTTACATGTCAAATCTACATACTTGAAAAAACGATCAATTTCATTAAAACATAGTGGTTATTTTATCTCTAGTTGGAATGACAGTAGCAAGAATATGTAATAGTTCCAGCATTATTCTGCAGTCTTGTTGTGTCAAGGCTATTAGAAACATCTGAGAGGTCAGACTGCAGAGCATGCGAATCCAACTGTGAACTATTGAAAGGTCTGTACACATTTCTTTGTGTGTAAGCATTGTCTACAAATATCTGCTTGCTGTTCATCTCAGTGTCTTTGATTTTTAGTTTCTGTAAGTTCAAATGAGGTCATTAGGGTTTGAATTTTACACCAAGGGAAAGGAACAGATGCCATGTTGTGTGAATAGACATTGATTTTGCAAGAGAAAATGTATTTTTCTACTAATACCAATGTGAAATGTGAGGTATGATTGAGGAAGACAGACTAGGAAAGAATTATCAGTGTTTAAGTATATAATTTTTAAAAAAATGTGTTCCAAGAGGTATTTATTGAATGAAAGTTTCTTAATCCTTCTTTATTTAAAACAAAAATCTTTGCCAATAATTTTTTTTTCTAATAGTGCTGTGATTCAAGATGGTTCAAAATCTATTTGTTTCATTTTTAGGAGCACAAGAACAAAATTAATGCAATCAGGTATGTAAATTACGGTCATCCTAGTCCTGTAACCCAAAGGATAAGAGATCAGGTGATAGTTGTCTAATGTGTGACTCTCAGTTGAGCAAATTTCCTGTGATGAAGAGGGAAAAGGTAGATATAAAAAGGTCTGGAAATAGCATAGTAACTGAAAGCTCATGTTCAGGTATGGAGAAGTGCAAATAGAAATCTATATTGGTGAAGTGAGGATGTGCTAGTCATTTAAGCATGTCCTCATTGCTTATACACTATGAGTTAAAATAGACATCAGCATTAGCATAAAGTTAAATGAATGTGACCTTACTATCTCATGATTTAGTGAGAAAAATGTCAAAACATGGATATATTATGCCTTTCTCTTAGTTGCTTGATTGAAACACTAAATATTATAAGCTTTATATGATATGAAAAAAAGAGGAGGTTAAGATTGAGTGTTAAAAGTTTCAGCAGGGATGGGGTAGAGGGAAAGGGGAGAGGAAAGACTGGGGAATAGGTTAATCAAAATTAAGGCTGTTTGAAAACCCTTATGGAAACTCACTACTTTGTAAGATAATTACAAAAATATTATTTTTAAAAAAGGAGTTTGAACATAAGTACCCTGCAATGGTAGACAATACTCCCAGAAGATATGGGTTATTAAATGAAAATCTCAATGCTGAGTATGGGATGCCTCTCTACACATTATTGATCAGAGAGGCCCCAAAGGCCCCCCAGAAAATGCACTCTATTGGCAATGCTCTTGGTTACCCACCAGAAATAGATGGTAAGACAGTATTGTTGAATACAAAACACATTTGTTTTCAGGACATAGAGAAATCAAGCTAGATCTGACCTGAAAAGTTCCTTCCTGCTGGCTAGCTTTCACAGTTCTGCAAGGTATTATAGAGACAACTGGGGGAGAAAGGCCATTAATGATTTTATCCAGTGGTAAATCCTTCATGCTATAATACCAGTCTGCCAGGCAAGATATGCCCACTGGTGCAATAGGGACATGAAAGCTACTGGAGGTGATAAATCAGTTTTGGATTGGATATGAGGTCAGATCTATAGGAGGGAATTCATGCCTGTGTAATATAAACCTTATCAAAAGCCCATGATTAGGGAGGCCCTTTGGGGAAAACTACTATTACTATCTTGATAAATGGACATGTTTTCACCATACCCTGTGATTCAGCTTTGTAGTGTCTTACCATGAAATTGTGGAGGGTAACCAGGGGCAACGGTAATAGCCTGTAATGTCTGGGACTGTTGAGTGGATCAAAATTTCATGGCTGGCTAGGTCATGGCCTTTAGTGGAAAATGTAGTACTGCTAAATTGTCAAAATAAAATGCCTCCAAGTTCTTACCTATGCATCCACAGATTAGTGCATCTCTCAACCCTCACTAAACAAACTACTTTTTGCAGGAGATGATGAGTAATATAGAGATCTACAACTGGTTATTGTACAGAGAAGAGAGAGTGGAGTGCTCAGTTCTAAATGGATCATCTAGATCCTTCCTCCAGGGCTCAGGATTCATTATGGAAGAGGGGGCAGAAAGATTGTAAGATCCAGAGGGATAGACATCTGTAGTGAACCAGCATTTCCCAGACATTACAGTATGGTTGCACAAATGAATTCACAGTAGCTGGGAATGCACGCCCAAGACTTGCAGAAGATAAAGCCAGCCAAAATCCCAGCATGGATCAGGAGGGGCTAATGAAGTCTCAGCCCTATGTGAGGAGGTATTGACAGTTGGTAGCTGTTTGGAGAGGGAGAGTCACTTTTGTTCAGCAATGTGGGCTCTGAGAAGCTACCCCTTCTTTCTCCGCTAGGTTGTCCCATACCCATGCCCAAACAGGCAGTTCTAAATGGACTCTGGGAATTGAATTATGAGAAAGAGAGAGAGAGAGAGAGAGAGGGAGAGAGAGAGAGAGAGAGAGAGAGAGAGAGAGAGAGAGAACAGGAGGAAGAACAGGAGGAAAATGAGGAGGAGGAGGAGGAGGAAGAGGAGGAGAATGGGTAGTGGATTGTATCCAAACACATTGCATGTGTATTAATATTAAAGAAAACAATTTTTAAAATAAATTGTACATATGAAACTAGTAAAAAATTTGACTTTGAAGCAAACATGAGATTCAGTTAAATAGTCAAATTTCCCTCCATGTTTGTCATCTGCTTAGTTTAAACATACAAGGAAAAATACCCCTATGTCTATAAAGTTGTTATACATAGGGAGTCATTAATTCTACGATAATTGTTCACACTGACCTCTACTCCAGTGCCTTCTCTCTTCCATGGCAACATCAGGCACTTTATCATTCCCATTGCACAGGTCAAAAGCTGAAGCTCATCTGATTTCTAAAACTTGTCGGAATATATTTAGCTGGACATGATATGAGTAAGATTTGGGAGCTGAAACACTATATTCTATGTTACTGCTCGAAACTTCATCTCCACAGACTATGTCAGCCGTATTTCTCCTAGAGAGCCTTGTTGGAAAGGACTTTGTCTTATAAACCAATTTCTCTAAATAATTATTTTCTTATTTGATGCTAAGTGAGCCTACACAACGGCCAACCAGAGCCTTGATGAGCATGACACAGAGCTGGTGTTGACTTCATAAGTCATGAACCAAAAGACCTGCTGTTTTAATGTTATGTGCAGTCAGTTTCAGCATTAGCATGTTTTTTCTTGGACTCTTTGAAATGATGATGACTGAGAATTTCCACTGATGTGTAAAGACTTCCGTTTAAACACCCAACCATGACAAGAGCTAAATTTCATTAATGTTGCTTTTTACCTTCTGAATTTGGAGCCTAAAAGAAAAAGACCTCAAAGTTGGCTCCTCTAAACCTGTTAAACCCTTAAATCATTCATATCTTTGATAATATTACTCTACTTGCCAAATGCCAGACAGTGACCTAAATGTGTGATCAATAATAAGTACATCAGATCTGTCATCAGAAACCTTAAGTGCTAATGTGCTGAGAGTCTTCTTTCAATGAGCTAACATCTGCCACCATACACTGTTATGGATGAAGGGCACAAGCTGTGGACTATCAGGTCAGAGGACCTTCCCAAAACAAGTTGCATTTAGAATAAGCTAACAGAATCTATGGAGCAAGATGAGAAAGGCAGTGGCAGGCTCAAGCTCTGAGTCTGGAGGAAATGATGTCCCAGGATGCTGCAGAAAACAGCATTGCTAAATTTAAGATGGAGAGAAAAGTGGGAAAATGTGAGGTGAGATAAAAGGGCCGAGAGCCAAGTCAAGACAGAATTTAGACCCAAAGCAATGCAAACCACAGGATGGTTTTAAGTGGGGAACAAGCCATCATATTCTATGTCTTAGAAACTGTTGTTTATTTGTGTTAAGGTGACTTTCTGGTAAGTACATAGGAAAAGAATCAGACGGAAAGCATTCAGTCCCAATAACACAGTTGCACAAAGGTAAAGGACAACACTGGTTAATAAACACAAATCATTCTTGTCATTACTGGGTTCAAAGTGAATTTTAGGCTTTAACATTTAGGAAAGCATGTGAATAAAGGTAACCTTGTATATTTGCATGATTAAGAATATTTTCCAAGAATCATAAGAGAATTTCAAATTCAAGTACAATGCCATCTATGTTTGGCACTGCAATTCTGAGAGGGTGCTCGAGAACATTTCCCATGATGAATTTCAGAGCCTTAGTTGAGATCTTTTTCTCCCATTGTTTTCTAGTCATGTGATTCTAACACTTGAAGTCTGAAGTCATCAAGAAAATATGTTGCAATATTTGAAGGGGCAGAGAGGCCAGGATAGGCACGAATACTTTATAATGCAGTCATTAACATGTCTCTCTTTAAAAGAATTCTTGCTTAATATTAAAAAATACACACTTGGGGCTAAATGAAAAAGAACAAAACTTCTCCTCCTACTTCTTTTCATTCTTGTTACTAAGGAAAAGTACAATTATTCATGAAAAAGTAATTATGAAAATATGTTAGATAAACTTGTGAAAACAGTCACTATAATGATAAATAATGTTACAATTTTGCCAGTCTGCTAAATTAATTCACTTTAAGTTTCAGGAATATTAATATTCTATTAAAAGGAGAATTAAAATAATTAGTACATAATCAAAAAGAAGAAAGGGAATTCGGTCAGCTCTCTCTCTCTCTCTCTCTCTCTCTCTCTCTTTCTCTGTCTCTTTCTCTCTCATACAATCAACATACGCAATCAGGACTATTCTTCACAGTAACAACTATAGATAAGGACACAGCAGTTTTACAATATTCTGTATACCATGATAATGACAATGTCAGATTTTATGGGATCCAACACAAAAAGTGATCAACTAGCCTAGATTTGAGGATCAAAAGAAGATACTATTTAAAGCTGTTTTGCACTTTAAATATAATTTCATAAGAAGGGGAGGTAGTAAAAGAGTAAAAACAAATCTACACAAAGATTGTAGTCAAAGTACAACCTTCCAAATTCTGGAATTGTAATTCATTTAGAATGGCTCAAGTGTCAAACACAACATGGCCCTAGAAAGAGAAGAATCAAGATGAGAGGAACTTTGAGCTTTATTCTAGCATTATAGGATTTAAAGCAGTAACTACAGGTATAAGATATTACCATCATTTTTTGTTGCTATTTTGATGTTATAACTAGTTTTTGAAACAAAATTGAAAATAAAACTTCTCAATACTTCAAGTTCAGAATTTTAAGTGATGCTAATAGGTTCTATTTTATGTGAGCTCTATTCCTTTCTTATGCTTTTTTATAAAATTCTATGTATTTATGACAAACATACAGTGCTCAAACATACAATGAAACTTTTCCCAGGCACTACCTCCATGACAGCATCCAATTCAGGACAATCCTCTACAGGACAATCAAATCTAGTTTGGTTACATCTTCCAGTGGGAAAGGTTTTTAAAGTAGAGGTGGTGCTCTAGGATCCAGTGGGAAGAGTGAAAAGATGAATGCTGAAGTGACTGTCCAAAGACCTGTGTCCAAAGGCCTTCTAGTAATGAACACATATTCACTCTGAGGGATGAAAAGGAGCTGGAAATTTCCTTAAATGTCCAGAAGTAGAAGATGGAAGAGTGTCCTGATTTTTTTTTTTTTTTGAGAAAACTTTAATTTAATTTTGTTTCATTTCTGGTCTTATAAAATATGTTCTAAAAATTTCTGGAACAATTTTACCATCTAGAAGATGTTCTACTGTCCCATCTTACATTCAGAGATGAATATACAGTTGTGTCCACTGTAAAGTTTATCAGATGTCTTAATCTACATAACTTAACAAAATTGGCTTTCACCAGATTTATCTTACTCATCCTATTTCTGTGTTATAGAATTTTATAAGGTGAACAAAAGAAAAAAATGCATTTTTCTTCTTTTTATTTCCTCAATATTGCATATACTTAACATTTACATTTCATTAAGATATGATAAGTAATAAAAAATAAAAGACTCCATTAAATTCAAGTAATTGGCAAATATTCAGTAATCTTTCTTTTTATTCAAGTATACATTTTCAAAAATTATACCTCATTTTAATTATTTGTATAGAAAATACACAGTAAAATTTAATAATGAGGACATGGTTTTCATAATGGGCATCATTTCAACCTTAAGAGCAATAACTAAATATATTTTTTGTCTGTTCATAAGTAAGAGAATCTATCATTTGTTTAGAGATATTCATATACTTACTTGTTTAGACATCCCACTGGATAAGAGCTAGAGCATTGATTTTTTTAAAAGAAATACGTTGGTTTGTAAAAATACTTTATGAAATAATAAGTAAATGCATTGTGCAGTGGCATTTTCTTATTGGAAAAATGTTTCTCTCATTAATTATTTGGAAAGTAAGAGAAAAGCCTATTGTTTTGAAAATAAATGGCATCGGCAACAGCAGCAATAAACAGACTCTTCATTATAAAGGAAGGGGGAACTAGGGCCAGAGGAGAACTACAAAGAAATAAATTGTGTTTGAGAATAATCTACTTAAGAAACAGAGGTTGCTGACACTTCTCTTTAAAAGGAAGTATAACTAATGTATTTGGGGGATGAAAGTATTTCAGCAAAAAGAGCTTTAGGTTGAATTTTAAATTTCAATCACGTCATACTGCTGTGCATTCAGCTGTAATATATTTTCCAAAACACATAGCCCCCCTCCTCAATTTTAGCGAAGACACTTGTAGCTTTTTACTTTCAGAGGATAATGTCCACTTTTATGTATTTTTCAAATGTTTTATATATGAGAATCATTTTAGTTTTGTAGAAAAGTTGTGGTACTCATAATGAGTTCTCAATACTCTACTATATTTCTCCATTGGCTGACATGTATGTTAAATACTTTGCAAATAATGTGCTAATATTGATACATTACTATTAACTAAAGTCCACACTTACCTCAGCTCACTTTAAATATAAGCCCAGTTTTAACCTTAATTTATCTAATTTTAAACCAAATATCCCACTTCCTTCCCAGAATCAGATCCAGTATCCCACATGTAATTTAACTGTCACGTCATTTCAGGAACTGCTTGACTCTGACAATCCGATACACCCAGCTGTCTACTTATATTTTTATTTGAGTTACACTTATGTTAGATTGTTCATGTTTGTTCAATATTTGACATTTTGTTTTAGTTTTTGAGACAAGGTCTCACTCTGTAGTTAAGCTGGCATGAGACTCACTCTGCAGTTCAAGCTGGCGTCAACTCATGACGGTCCTTCTGCTTCAGATCTAGGGGCTGGGATGACTGGTGTGAGCCATGACTCCTGGCTTTGTACTGAATTTTCCATATGCATGCACTTCTGTCACCCCTGTCCCCTTAGTTGCTTGCCCAGGGGCCTTGTTTACTGTGCTGTCTTATTTGTCACCCTCCCTGAGCTGGAGCATGGCATCCTCTGTGAGTTCATTTACTGTCAGTCATCAACTGCTCTTTCTTTACCCTATTCCCTGTTCTAGCTGTCATTGCCTGTCTTGAACCATGGCTTTACTCCTCCATTTTCACTCTTCTCTACCATTTTTTAAAATTTAACATTTTCAGACTATTTTCTATATTTCCTCATTGATTTTGAATATAACTTGAATCCTTAACATAGTCTGTAAGCTTTTTACCTCAAGTTAAGTGTCTTAATACTTTTGTTCTTTGCCCATTGCATTATAACTCAGTTTTCAATTGAACTCTCATCTTTTTTTAAGATTTTACATACATAATTTTGTTTCTATTTGATATATGTTTTGTCCAATGTTTACTTGGCAAGATTCTAATCATTCTTCAAATAATAGTGCATTTCACTACTTCAGGGAAAAGGCTTCTTAGATACAGCAACATAAAATACCTTTTGTTTAGGTCATTTCACAGTTCCTTGGAATTTTCTGAGAAATTTTCATCTAGACTCTTACACATATGAATTTTCCTCTTCAGTTATACACAAGGTTCAAATGAAAAGCTACAATCATTAACAAATTCACGTATCTATTTATTCACCTTATTAACTGCTTAACTAAGAATGAGGGTTTTTCAGTACAGAATGCAATTATTTATTATATTATATTCTTGTCAAACTATTGACCACCATGATCAATAGATGCTTCTTGGAATAGTATCCAAAGATGACCTTGGGGACTAAAAATCAAGATAGATAAAATATTCAGTCAGAAAGTTCATTGAAGTTCAGTCAGGAACTTTATGTGCAAAATTTAGAGGTTTACATATGCATGATAGAATTGTATCATTGAAAATCAGAGGAAGTAATTCCTTAGCTTTCAGATTAAAATAATTGCTTAAAATATTCCTGATGAGTCCTGTTCTCTTTCTTTAGTTTTTTATTTAGCATACAAAGAAATGGGTAACATTTTCAAAAGTATATATTGTTACACTTTGTTCAAATTCACACCTCTTGCTGGTCCCTTTCTTCAACCCAATAATGCACCCTTCTTCTTTCAGGTCACATTTACTCCATTAGCTCTTGTTTCCCTTTCTGTCCCTTCAGACCTCTCCTTCCCCTCACAGAGTGCCTTTCCTACCTTCATCTACAGTCCACATATGAGAGAAAGCATAGGGCATTTGTCTTCCTGAGTCTGGATTATTTTGCTTAATTTAATGATGTTCTGTCCCATCCATTTTCCTGGTGATGTCCTAAATCTTTGCCAACTATGCATCTGAGTTTTGATCTAGATTTTTACCATGAGATTTGCTTCCAGAGGAAAAAAAAGAGTAGAAAGATTTGCTTCATCTAATGAAGCAGCAAGAGGGTAAAGTGCATCTTGAATCTGGGGGAACAAAACTCATCATATCTGTAAATCTTAAGACTGCCAACTGACTGGCAATTTCACTCCACTCATGCCTGAGTCCACTTTTCAATAGCATTTTCTCATACTTCAAATTTGATTGTACGATCATATGTCAACTGCAGCACATGTGTGCTGGGTAATATCCTAATACTTGTTCCTATTTCTTTTCTCCTTGAAAAATAATTTATTATCTGAATGAAAAGATGTTGTACTAACAACACAAGCAAAAATATGAAGGGAGTTTCAATGCATTGATTTCTCTTTTGATTGACATATGCATTTGTGCACATGGTATTGCTGGTTCCCCATGCAATTTGTCTAATATCCCTTTTTCATCCTTGGTGCTATGTGATATATCATTTCTTCTAGACCCATTTCTGCTGTAGGATCCCGAGATCCTTTTCATTCAACCCCTCCTGACCCCCCACTAATTGCTCATTTTAGCTTCTGTAAAATGTTTGAAATACCTGCCGGCTGCTACCCCTCCCCCTGCTGCTCCCCTTCCAGGAAGCTATAGATTAGATAAGTCCAGGCATGAACACTGCCCAGAGCATTCCACAACCATGAGAATAGCACCCACCAATAAAAAATCCTCCACGGCCGCATCCTGTATACCTGATCAGTCTAAAAGTATGTTGGTGTGCGTGGGTTTCTTGGACCAACCACAATGTGACACCATTATTCCCCTCTTCCCTTTGTCTCTAACCTATAAAAAAACCTCTTCTTCCCCTATCAGGGGCTCTCAGCATGGATCTGTTACATTGGTGCGGTCTGAGAGCCCGAGCCCGAGCCCAAATAAACCATAAACCTTGCTTTTGCATTTTGGTGTGTTGGGTCCTCGGTGGTCTTCGTGCGGTCCTGTGGATGGGGTACAACATTTGGGGGCTTGTCCGGCATCCCCCCAGAGACCCCTGAGAGGAACAGACCCCAAAAGGTTTGTGATAAACCGGCCAGGTAAGTTTTTTGTAAAACTGTGTGTGTGCCTGTCTTCTCTATACTTACACTTTGGTCACAGCCACCTGATCTCAGTTTTTCTTCGTTGCTGAAACGCTAGCGAGGTGACCTGGAGGATTCGGGAGACGTCCCCATCCTCGTTGGGGTGGGTGCTCCTCATTGGACACCCCACCAGGACACTAGTCCATCTGAAACCTCAGAGGACCTTGCGACATTGTTGGGACACGTGCGTCCTATCCATACAGTCTTTGGCATAATCGAGCCGGGGAACTCACATGGCCGAGAGTCCAGGCCATTTGAAAGCCGTGGCAGCTTATTCTGGGCCCTCTGTTTGTCTGTGTCATTCTTGTGTCTTGTGCTCTTTGTCCTAATTTCTTTGTTGACGAAATGGACGGGACTAATAAATACAATGGGCAACACCCCATTCTTCCCCTCTGGATCTTATGCTAGTCCACTGGGGAGAAGTTAAGACGATTGCCCATAACAATAGTGTAGATGTAAAGAAGAAAAAATAGGCAACTTTATGTTCAGTTGATTGGCCCTCCTTCAATGTTGGATGGCCCCCTGAAGGGACCTTTAACCTGAGTTTGATTTCCAGAGTAGAGGACCATGTCTTCTGCCCATGTACGGGCCACCAGGATCAGATCCCATACATCGTAACCTGGCGGAGCCTCATCGAGCAACCTGGTGGACCCCCAGCCTGGGTCAAGTGCTTCCTTCCCCCGATTAATCTTGCTGCTCCCCCCTCCTCTGCAGGTCCTCCCTCTCAGACCAAAGGCAGCAGAGAAACCCATTCTCCAGGGAGGCACGGAGGAGAACGACATCTTTCCTCTGCCCTACTCCCCTCAGATGGGCTTCCCGCCCACAGCGCCACAAGTGCAGACCCCGCCTTCTAACCCTGAAGAGTCACCATCACTTCCACAGGGACTTGCACAGGCCATGAGTAGCAGGAGCGGGGCAGCCCTCCAGCCTGATGCTGTTGTCCTCCCCCTCCGGCCAGCCAGGCCCCCAGACGGAGAGGGCAATCAGCCCTTTCATTACTGGCCCTTTGCCACCAGTGATCTTTACAATTGGCACTCACAGAATGTGCCTTTCTCTGAAAACCCCAGGGACTTGATTAGCTTATTGGAAACTGTTCTCTTCACTCACCAGCCCACCTGGGACAATTGCCACCAGCTCCTGAGTGTCCTGTTCACTACTGAGGAGCAAAACAGGAACCTGGAGACAGCCTAGAAATTGGTTCCGGGCCCCACCAGGGACCCTACCACAGACCTAGGCATCATTAATGCCAGCTTTTCCCCTAGCCGTCCCAACTGGGACTACAACATGGCAGAAGGTAAGGAGAGGCTCCTGGTCTACCGCCAGACTCTGTTAGTGTGTCTCAAAATGGCGGCTAGAAAACCTACCAATATGTCTAAGGTCTATGATGTCAGACAGGGGTCCGAAGAGAGCCCAGCTGCATACTTAGAGAGGTTGCAAGACACCTTCTGGCGGTTCACTCCGTATGACCCAGAAGCGTAGGAATCAGCCCAAACTGTGATGTTTGCTTTCATTAACCAGGCAGCTCCCAACATCAAGAGAAAGTTACAGTCTCTAGATAGACTAAGGGAAAAGAACCTTAGAGACTTAATAGCAGCGGCGGAAAAAGTTTATAATAGAAGGGAGAGAGCAGAACAAAAAGAGGAAAGAAAAGAAAAAAGAAAGCAAGCCTGACCAGGGTCCTGGAGAGACAGCACACCCGCCACAAAAAGGACCTCAGAGAGATATTATTGGCAACCAACCCCCAGTATGGAGGGAGCTCATCGGCAGGATCCAGACCACGAAACAAAGTGGGAAAGAACCAGTGTGTGTACTGCAAGTAGGAAGGACACTGGATAAAGGACTGCCCCAAGAAAAATAAGCAATTAGCTAAGGTATTACCAGCTCTAGTTGGGGGCGAAGACAGTGACTAGGGGAGATGGGGCTCAGGTCCCCTCCCTGAGCCCAGGGTAACCCTGAAAATAGAGGGGAAACCAATTGAGTTTATGGTAGATACTGGTGCCCAGAATTCGGTTCTACTGGAGCCAAAAGGGCCAGTGTCCTCCAGAACTACATGGGTACAGGGGGCAACAGGAACAAAGCCCTACTCATGGACTACCCAAACAACAATAGATTTAGGGAAGGGCCAGGTATCCCATTCATTTCTAGTAATCCCTGAATGTCCCTACCCACTTCTGGGCAGAGACTTATTGTCAAAAATGAGGGCACAAATCCACTTCACAGCTAAAGGAGCCACCCTGCTTCACGATGGGGCACCGGTTCAGGTTTTAGTCACCAACGACCTGACTGAGGAGTATAGACTCCATCTAGAGCCAATTCAACCTAACCCTGATATATCCAATTGGCTCCAAAAATTTCCCCAAGCCTGGGCAGAAACAGGGGGTATGGGCCTGGCGGGACACAGGCCTCCCTTATATGTTGAACTCAAAGCAGGAGCAGATCCCATTAAAGTGCACCAGTATCCTATGCCCCTAGAGGCAAAACATGGAATTACTCCACACATCAGATGATTGATGGAACAGGGGGTGCTGAGGACGACCCAGTCGGCCTGGAACACCCGACTCCTGCCTGTCAAGAAGCCCCAATCTGGGGACTATAGACCAGTACAAGATTTGAGAGAGGTGAATAAGAGGGTCATTGACATTCACCCCACTGTCCCCAACCCCTATACATTACTCAGTACCTTGCCACCAGATCGGCAATGGTATACAGTTCTGGATCTCAAGGATGCCTTTTTCAGCCTGCCACTAGCTCCCAGCAGTCAGCCTTACTTTGCCTTCGAATGGCATGATCTGGAGGCAGGGATCAATGGCCAGCTGACCTGGACACAACTGCCTCAAGGGTTTAAGAATTCTCCAACTATATTCGATGAGGCCCTGCATGAAGATCTGAGTCAGTACAGAGCCCAACACCCCGACATAAGTCTGTTACAATATGTAAATGACTTATTGATCATGGCACCGGACCAGAAGTCCTGTCTGGAGGGGACAGAGGACTTACTCCACATACTTGGGGACTTGGGATACCGGGCCTCAGCAAAAAAAGCTCAGATATGTCCACAAGAAGTGACCTAACTAGGGTACATCCTCAAGGAAGGACAGCAGTGGTTGACTAAGGCCTGCAAAGAAACTGTGCTAAAGATACCCGCACTGACCTCCAGAAAGCAGGTGAGGGAATTCCTGGGCACCGCGAGGTTCTGCCGCCTCTGGATTTTAGGGTTTGCTGAAATTGCAAAGCCCCTATATGAGGCTACCAAAGAAAAACAGGACTTCAACTGGACACGGGAAAGACGAGAGGCCTTTGAAACCCTAAAACGCAAGCTCTTAGAGGCCCTTGCCTTAGGACTACCAGACATAAGCAAACCTTTTTGTCTATATGTGGATGAACATAGAGGTACTGCAAAAGGAGTCCTCACCCAAAGAATAGGTCCCTGGAAGAGACCTATTGCATACCTCTCAAAGAAATTAGACCCCACAGCAGCTGGAATCTATCAAGAGAGAGGTCTCCTTACTGCAGAGGGAAAGACTATTAAAAATAAGCAAGAGATCTTAGACCTCCTGCAAGCTCTCTGGGGCCCAACAAAACTAGCTATAATCCACTGCCCAGGTCACCATAAAGGGAACAACCCCATCCAGAAGGGGAACAATCTGGCTGACAGGACAGCTTAAAAAATAGCCCTGACCTCCTCGATTCTGCCCACTCTGGTTGATCCTGGAGCAAGGGAACTGCCTAAAACTCCCCACCATAGCCCCGAGGACTTAGCCTGGATACACACTCTCCCTAAGACTCAATGCCTAGAGGGCTGGTGGAGGACAATGGATGGGAAAGTTATCCTACCTCAGAATTTGGACATGAAGTTGCTCAAGAAAATACATCAAGCATCACACATGGGCACCTGAAGGATGCAAGATTTACTAAGAAGGGCCAAAGTTAAAATTCAGGAGGGAAATCAAGCCATTGAAAAAATTGTTAGGCATTGTCATGCCTGCCAATTAACCAACTCAGCTCCGTCCCATGCTAACCCAGGATCCAGGAGCAGAGCAACACGACCGGGTACATATTGGGAGACTGATTTCACTGAAATCTAACAGGGAAAATTTGGATATAGATATTTATTAGTATTCATAGACACCTTCTCTGGATGGACTGCTCACATGGTGGCCAAGAAGCTAATCGAAGAAATCCTACCCAGGTATGGTTTCCCAACTACAATCGGGTCAGACAATGGGCAAGCCTTTGTCTCTCAGGTAAGCAAGGGAATAGCCACTGCACTGGGGGCCAATTGGAAATTACATTGTGCTTATAGACCCCAGAGTTCAGGACAGGTAGAAAGAATGAATAGAATTCTAAGAGACCTTAACCAAATTAGCTTTAGAGACTGGCACAGACTCTTTGCCCTTTTTAGAGTCTGAAACACTCCATACCAGATGGGTTTGACCCCCTTTGAAATCATGTATGGAAACCCCCTCCCATGATACCTAGCCTCCAAGCCGACCTAGTATCGACCTTGGGAGACCAGGACATACTGGACTCACTCCAATGTTTGCAGCTAACCCACCAACGGGTCTGGTCCCAACTCAGAGCCATATATGAAGCTGCTGTACCCCTGCAACCCCACAGGTTCAGGCCCCGTGACTGGGTCTTCATCTGCAGACACCAATGGGAAAATCTTGAGCCAAGATGGAAGGGTCCCTTTGTGATCCTCTTCACGAATCCCACTTTTCTCAAAGTGGATGGCATTGCGACTTGGATGCACTACTCCCACGCAAAACCTGCCGACCCATTTGCAGTCCCAGAAGATTACAAAGGAGACACATGGAAGGCATCCCGCCACCCTTCAAATCCACTCAAGCTTCAAATCCGGTGGGACACCTCCTGCTAACCTGTCTGCTGGTGACTGGGCCCCTCCTGACGAGAAGCTTGAATCTCCATGCACCAGTACAAGTGACCTGGATGTTGGCTAACATGGAAATGGGAAAGGCAGTGTTAATGCCGACTGAGGACCATCAACCTAACACCTGGTGGCCCCCCACTCGATGTTGACCTCTGTACCCTAGCGGATGGGCTGTATGACATAGGCCTGGATGAAAAAACTTTGGGATATGAAGACTCCTCAGCAGGCTATAATTGTAAATTCAAATCAGGGGTTAGAAACCTACGAGCTAAAAGTTTCTATGTCTGCCCAGGACCCCATGTTAAATTGGGGAGTGGGGGAGCCCAGCACTATTATTGCCAGCACTGGGGATGCGAAACAACCGGGGAGGCATGGTGGTTAACAACCGCTCCAGGGGAGCTCATTACCATGAGGCGAAACCAGCCGGGGAAACCATGTCAGACTGGTTCGGGTAGCAATCCCTCACATTGTAATCCCTTGCTCATTAGGTTCACTGATAAAGGAAAAAGGGATAAAGAATGGGGAACAAGCAGACCTTGGGGGCTGTGCTTATTGCTCAATGGATATGATACGGGGACTTTTATTTTCTCTCCAAAGACAGGAAACCCCCAAAACAGCTGCAATCGGCCCAAACCCTCTCCTAGTCCCGGGGGGTGGGTCCTTCCTCAGTGGGGGGGGGTCCACTAACTGAATTCACTACTCAGTTTAAAGTCAAGACCCCCCATCGTTAGTTCTTCCCTAATCCAACCTCAGGCTGGCAAAGAGAGCTTAATAAGACTATTAGATTGGGCTTACTTCTTTTTAAATGCCACCCACCCTAGCCTGGCTGTCTCCTGCTGGTTGTGTTATGATACTGCTCCTCCCTATTAGGAAGGAGTTGCAGTGCAAGGTAACTATACAATTAGCCCAAATGACTCACGCTGCAGGTGGTCTTCTATGGAGAGCCTCTCCCTAGGGAAAATTACAGGCTTGGGGACCCGTATGGGAAGAGTTCCCCCCTCATACTCCTTTCTATGCAACCAGACCCTCTCAGGTAATGTGTCAACTCAGAGATATTACATTCCTCCCAATGATACCTGGTGGGCCTGCTCTACTGGGCTGACACCCTGTGCCCAATCACAAGTAGTCAGTGCAACCAGCTTCTGCGTGCTCACCCTCCTCTTCCTCCGCTTGGTATATCACTCAGATGAGGAATTCTTGCAGCTTTACCTACAAGGAGATCAGGTCCCCCTGTGTGTAAAAAAAAACCCGTAGTTGAGCCGTGATTCTTGCGACTCTAGTAAGTATGGGAATAGCTTCAGGAATAGGCACAGGAGCCACTGTCATCATACAGGGCAATGCTCAATACGCTGACCTAAGCATCAGCTTGGATGCTGAGCTCCAGCGTTTAGAGGAATCCATAAGTCGGCTTCAAGACTCCTTAAGCTCATTAGCAGAAGTGGCCCTGCAGAATCGGAGAGGGCTGGATCTCCTCTTCCTACAGCGGGGTGGGGGGGCTATGTGCTGCCTTGTGGGAAGAATGTTGCTTCTACCAAGACCATTCAGGAGTTATAAAAGATAACATGGCCAAGATCAGAGAGGGACTAGATGCCAGACATAAGCAGAGGCAGGAAGTGCAGGGGTGGTTCAAATCTTTGTTCAACAACTCCCCATGGCTTACTACCCTATCTCCACCCACCTAAGTCCCATCACAGTCCTACTTCTGATATTCACCCTAGGGCCATGCATCCTTAATAGACTAGTGCAGTTCATGAAAGACAGATTAGGCACCATCCAACTCATGGTGCAGAGACAACAAGCTTATAAACCCTTAGGATAGACCTCCCAGATACTTATGAACTGGCTGATTGAAACCCGTGATTAGGTTCCCCTGCTACATGATAAGGGGGGGTAATGTAGGACCCGGAGATCCTTTTCATTCAACCCCTCCTGACCCCCCACTAATTGCTTGTTTTAGCTTCTGTAAAATGCTTGAAATACCTGCCAGCTGCTACCCCTCCCCCCTGCTGCTCCCCTTTGGGGAAGCTATAGATTAGATAAGTCCAGGCATGAACACTGCCCAGAGCATTCCACAACCATGAGAATAGTACCCGCCAATAAAAACACCTCCACGGCCGCATCCTGTATACCCGATCAGTCTAAAAGTATGTTGGCAGCATGCGGGTTTCTTGGACCAACCACAATGTGACACCATTATTTCCCTCCTCCCTTTGTCTCTAACCTATAGAAAAACCTCTCCTTCCCCCATCGGGGGCTCTCAGCATGGATACGTTATATTGGTGCGGTCTGAGAGCCTGAGCTCAAGCCCGAATAAACCATAAACCTTGTTTTTGCATTTTGGTGTGTTGGGTCCTTGGTGGTCTTCGTGGGGTCCTGTGGATGGGGTACAACACTGCCACCATCACTCTCCTTGACTCTACTGTGAACGATCTCAAATTCTACCCAGTCATTACTTTATCATCAATATTTGGAGTATTACCTTCAATTATCAGTGCATAAGTCACATATCTAACTTCAAATGTCTGGTGGTTTGGAGAGACAGCATTAGAGTCCTTGGCTAGCTGATTTTAATTTAGAGACTTCCATGTAGGGGCATTCAAATGGTGGAGGATTCCTTTCAGATTAGAAATAAATGTTCAAATATCACTGGTTAGAAATTCAGACACATGTAAATAGCTTTCTGTCTTTTCCTATACTTCAGTATTGTGGTATGCCATGTAAATAACAAATTTTTATTGTTTGTTGATACTGCTAACATACTTTACATACTTTTAAAAAAATTTATGGATAAAATTTGTGTATGATGTTTGAAGTGTATGTGATTAAATTTTGCTAATTAATATGCATTATCTCACATTGGTATCATTTTACAGTAACAACACTTTGCAGTATACACACAAGCACCACTAAATGGACTCAGTGCATTGTATATTTACAAATGTTTGTAGGTATATGTAGCAATAACAGAGAAGAGGACAAGACATTGAGAGGGTGCTGTGGGGGATGGGAGGAGGTGGAAGGGGGGCTTGGAAGGGTGGAAATGATGCAAATACAATTCTCATGCATAGAATTCTCCATTTTAAAAAATTACAATAGTTTCTTGGAACTGTTAGTAAGAATAAGAAGTATACTTCTGTTAATATTTTAATAGTGTGATTTAAAATGTGGAGTTAACTAAAATGTAATTAACTAAATAAAAAATTGGCTAAGATAAAGAATACATCCATTATCTTAGTATTTTCAGGAATACATTATGATTATTATTAAATATTTTATATATTATCAGTATTTTATGTGTAAGAGTGTTTTGCCTGCGTGTGTGAAATGTCAGAAGAAGGTGTTGGATCCTCTGGAGCTGAAGTTGCAGAGGTTTTAGCTGCCTGTGGGTGCTGGGAATCAAACCCTGTTCTTCTGGAAGAGCGGTAAATGTTCTTAAACACTGGGTCATCTCTACAGCCCCTCAAGAATATATTATTAACTACAATCATCATATATATATTCTTGTAAGCTATAATCTCAGTTCTAGAGCATGATTTTTATTGTGGACAATGTTACTAAAGTGGTTTTGGTTCGGTATTAATGCCCTCTTTCACAGAAAATGAGAAATTTCTTTCTCTGTGTTACCATTTAATAGTGTCACACATGCTAAATTAATAAAACAATTTGGTCTTTATTATTTTAGGTAATGTGTGTAATCTGAATATGCCATTTGGCTTCAAGTATTTATTGTGGTCTTTGTGCCTGATTGATTATATCCTCAACATAGAACTTTGTGTGTCTTTTTTGTTAACTTAATTAACTGTTCCAGAGTGTAGTCTGCTAGAATTTATTGAAAAGAATATGTCACAATTTTTTATAAACAACATTTTGTGGAAAAAGACAATAGGCCAATAATTAAATCAGATTATCAATATTTAAATCTTTTTTTCTGAAAAAATACTTTGGTTTAATTTAATTGGAAAAGGCAGAGAATTTAAAGTAATATTAGTTATTTATGCTCCGTTTTCATTTATTTAAAGTATGAATCTATTTGGGCTATGAAATAGAAACTTACTTAGTACATACCTCTTTGTCTTTGCTCAAAAAATTTCATTCATATGGATATCAAATACATAGAGATTTATTTGTATTAAAAATACTGGGGATTAGTGAACCCTATATAGTCAATTAAATACTATATGCACATCTATTTGTTGTTTATATTATCAAAGAGATCTTGACCAGAAAAAAAAATCCAGAATCTCAGTTTTAGGGTCTTAGCTTATATTAGTTTCTTACTATTTAATAAATTAAATTTTAATAAAATGTTAAGTCACTAATTATTGAAAAATAACATCTGCTTTTGAATATAAATTCATAAAATACCATATCTATAATATCACTATATTTAGTTATGTCCTTTAAAATTATTTGGCAAACAAATGAGGGGAAAAATAGAATCACATCTTAGTGCATATGTAACTAGAGATATATGTATATATATATATGTAAATGATATTTTTATGAATATATGAATTTGCATAAGTTCTCAAGTTATAGATAATATGTTAAAGTGTTAATAGTGGGCTGGAGAGATGTCTCAGTGGTTAAGAGCACTGGCTGTTCTTGCAGAGGACCCAAATTCAACTCCCAGCACCCACATGGCAGCTAACAACCATCTGTAACTCCGGTTCCAGGGGATCTGATGCCCTCTTCTGACCTCCATGGGCACTGCATGGCATGGGTACATTTATACACATGCAGACAATATACTCATATACATAAAAAATGTTAATTGTTGCTAAATATCAATGAGCATAAGCTCTGTGGATTTAAAAATATGAACAGATTAAAAGAGATTGAAGAAATATTCTTCAGTCTTCAAGCCATTGTTCATTTAACAAAGCAGTTAGTTACATTACTGATGAAAAACTGAAGTTTTAGTATATAGCTTAGCTTTTCCTTATATATTAGTTGTTAAGTAAAATATGAACCAATGTTCATTTTGGATGTATACTCAGAAAGCTAATTGTAAAGAACAGAAGAGTACATTACCCTTTTATCCCATAAGAATGTGTGCTTATTTTTATTTCCATTTCTTTAAAAAAATATTTTTCATTGAATTTTTGTGATTGTCATACAGTGTAGTTGTATGCTATTTAGATCTTTTCCCTATCCACACCTCCATTACTCTTTATTGAAATGAGCTGAATTTAGTGGGTCTGGATAGAGACACAGAGAGACCTAGCACACAAAAGACTGTCAGGTGCGCATCTCTTTGGGGCAGTCGTCTTGTTCTTACAGAACAACCTCCTAGGCTTGGTCATATAAGGAGATATTAACTCAAATCTTTCATTTCTGCACAAGAACATGTTTCAGTTTTATGAATAATTTATCCTCAAATCACTGTTCTAAATTTAACCTACTTCTCTTTTATATTTTTTCTTATCTAAAAGCTTTATATGTGTGATGTATT
>NW_008340588.1:9391177-9410805 GCF_000622305.1 Nannospalax galili
TTAAGCCTGATTTTTCTATTAAATCTGCAGTAATCTGCAGGAATGATTTGTATAATTCACTATGTACATAAGATGGTGCTTAGTGCTCAACCAATGGAATATAGCCTTGGAGATACAGAGATCTATGGTGACTGTCTCATTTGAGAGTAATTTGAAGGAAGGCTAGCAGAACTTTTACTCTCAGGGAGTACAGAATGGAGAGTCTGGCAGGGGGACCACTATTGTCCAGCTGTGTGTTGGCACTGTTCATATGTTCTCACTGCCAGTGAGAGTATCCATCTGGAAAATGGCCAACTGCTGTGCAATCTGCTTCTTGGCTCCTGCCACTGCCTTGTATTCCAGCTGTGCTATTGACTTTCTGTTTCTTTAGAATCCTGTTTGCTGTAGTCAGAGCTGTGTTGTTGTATTTTTAATGGCTGTTTGTTTGGTGCTAATTTTAATGTCAAAAAGCACTGATTTGACTAATTGACAGGGCATTCTCACACTTGAAAGAATCCCAAGAGCTTGTGTCACATGCATTTTTCCCCCCCTGTCTTGGCCACTGCTGTCCTGTTTTTGAGGATTCTTATTCATTCTCATATCTGTCATATATACTCTTAAATAAAATACAGCGATGATTGGGATTGTGTGAGAGATGAAATTGAATTATGTCTCTGAATGTAATACATGGTTATCCAAAAGAGAAGTTAATAATAAAAATATACAATATGTTCTATAAAAGGGAGTGGTCAGAGTCTACACGTGGATCAATAGTAGGGAGAAAAGGGCTTAGTTCTGTACTAAACCATCTCTTCTCGCTTGGGTTCAAAACAAAATTTTAAAAAATGTACACGTATGAATGTTTTGCCTGCATGTAAGTGCACATACTCATGGGGCCCAGAAGAAGGCATTGGATTCCCTGGACCTGGAGTTACAGATGGTTTTTAGCCATCTGGGTGGGTGCTGGGAACCAAACCCAGGTCCTCTGCAAAAACAGCCAGTGCTCTTTGTTGCTGCACCATTTCTCCAGCCTCAGAGTTTGTAGCTTTTTTTTTTTTTTTTAATTACAGTTCATAGTCATTTAAATTTCATGGTTACTAAATTTTGTGATATTGACAGAATTCCTAATAAACAAATAATTCTCATGGTAATACAAATTTGAGTACTGTTATGTAATAAAGTTTAATGAATCTTAACAAATCATTAACTATATTAGAGCTAATAATCATCTTTGCTTTCAAGCCAATGATCCTTTTAACATGTAAATTCAGACTTTTATTTCAATTATTTATCTGGTAGAAATAATTTTAAGTATTTCATAAAGTGATTGTTTAAAATAGGAACCTGATGAGCTGGTATATCAGAATTTCTCAGTATTCATTGTGGGAATTAATTCTCTTTGTCTAAAAAATAACAAAGAAGACTGAATATTCTTAATAGAGACAGCTCGACATCTACATTTATGTGATGAAATTCCAAGTTTAGATTAGTACAGTAATAAGTAAGGAATATGGGACCAAATTGTTTGATATTAAATATTTATCTTGAGATTTGTGAAATGAAATCCATTTACAAAAAAATCATAATAAAAGCTGGAAGTGCCCTTTAAGGAAGTTAACTAAGCACATATCTGATAGGTGTTATCCAAGAGGGGAGAAGCTGATAAAAATATAGATGAGGAATAAAGCATGGATCCTGAAGAGCAGGAAGTAGGACCACTCCAGCAGAGAAGAAATAATAATGATGCTTCAATAATACAGTGGCTAGTAATGTCTGCCGATAATTTTGGATTGGAAGCACTATTTGACTTGGCCCTTGAGGGAGTTACATAATAATAACTACACTGCAGTATATTATAATGCTTATCATGGGCTAGGTATTGTCCTAACCAAGTAATATTAAATATATCGTGAATGCTCATAGTAATTAATACATTTGGTCATATTATCATCCTCAGTATAAATAATAAGATAATTATAATAACAAGAGATTTTGAAATTTACCTGATAACACATAGCTAATAGCAACTAGCTATATAGACTGGCTCCAACATTAATACATTTTTTAATTAAAAAAAATTAAAAATATTTATTTATTTTTATTTTATGTGTATGCATGTATTGCCTGGATGTAGATAAGGGCACCCATGTTGTGCAATGCCCACAGAGGTCAGAAAAAGCTGTTGGATCCCTGGGACTGGATTTACAGACAGTTGTTAGCTGCCATGTGGGTGCTGGGATTCAAACCTGGGTCTTCTGCAAGAACAACTAGTGTTCTTAACCACTGAGCCATCTCTCCAGCCTTGTGTTTTCTTATTTATTCATCTGTTAATAGACATCTGGAATGAGTCATAATTTTTTTTATCTTTCACAAAAACTTTATTGAGAATTTCATATATGTATAGATAAAGTACTTTGATCAAATCCATGACCACTCCCTCCCCTCCAAGTCTGAGCAATCTCTCCAGCACCAATACTTTTTATTCTACAGTTGGCTCTTAGATAAACTAGTTGACCCGTAGTCTGATACAGGGATAGACAGGTAATATTTTTAATCATTAAACTGTTCCTCCTTAGCCATAGTTTGAAAGTAAAGTGAAGAGATAAACTAGGAATACCAATGTAGGTCTTTGTGCAACTATGCAAGCTGAGCTGATGACACTGCTTTCTGCGAGCTTAAATTAAGAAATAACAGAAAGAATAGGCAAGTGAATTGTTCAGGTTAAAGCTCAACTATTGTGAAACAGAAAAATGTGCATGAGTCATGCTGGCCATTGAAAGAGAATAAATATAGGGTCAGAATTGTGGGTTGCCAAAAATGAGTTAAGAGAGGAAGGTAGACCAGTGAGTCAGGGATATGAAAGACAGCTAGAGAGAAGAACTCATTCCATTACAGGTAACATCTATTCTTATGACAAAGAGGGAAGCTGAGAGATGTCTATTTCTCTTTGAATCTCACCAGGGATTGTATCATCAGAGTCACTGAAAGTCACTTTTCACTAGAAGGATGAAATGATGTGGTAGATGATAAAGCAGAAGATATAGCACAGGACATAGGTTGTAAAGGAAGAAAACAAGAATCAGATATTTATTATAGGAGTGTATATTACAGTGTATGATACTACTGTTTTATGGAAATATGAAGAATGTTTATGGCCATGGTAAAGGTGATACCATTAAATATTAAATGTGAATCAGAAAATCATTACACTGATTAAACACACATATGACTTATCTTGTCTCTTTATTTGTTCAATAATTTGGTCCTTTTCTCTATATTTTTGTCAACATACATTTACTACAACATTGGCTTCTAGAAACACCTAGATGTTTATTTGAGTCCCGACCACCAAATAAAGACGTATAGACAACTAACAGTACAATATTCATAGAAGTAGCAACATGCCTCCATTAAGAATAGCTGAGTAACCTTTTAAAATTGATTAAACCAAATTAAAGGTAGAAGGAGAAAGGAAATGCCTAACATTTTGAAACTTTTTGATTATGATGACAGTGTTTATGATAAGAAAGACAAAGGTAGTAGAACTGTTTACCTAAGAATTGCTTTCTAAGAATCTATGTGAAGCTTTGTTTAGAGATAGAGATGATTGAGAACACTAATAGCGTATTTTAAAATATTTTTGAATAGCCAAATAAAAACAATATATATGTGTCATATGCAATATGATGTTTTGAAATATGTATACACTGTGGAATGGCTCAGTTAAGATAATTAACATATTTATCCTCAAGTACTTGTTGTTATGAGAAGGCTGAAAATATATTCTCTCAGAAATTTTGAAAATACAATTCATTGTGTCTTTAACTTTTCTCCTATTGACTGATGAGACATCCAACAGACGTGCTTGGAAGAATTTTAGAACTTTCTAAATGAAGTTTGTAATTGGACCCAAAAAGAAAATATCTAAGGAAGGTCCTAAAATAGATAGACAGGATTGCATGAGTTACCTCCTTGATCTTACCAAAGCAGGCTAACGTTCAAGTTAGCAAATGACTACTTTGGCATCAGCTCTGCTGATCATGTTTTCTTCTGGGAAAAACAAACTTAATTGACAGAGAAGATAAACATGACTAAACAGGAAGCCAAGCAATTTACTTCAATACCAAGAGATTCTCAAGCCAGAGCTTCTCAGTCTGGCTACCTCCTATGTAGATCCATAACTCTGGCCATCTTATTTATCGTTTATGTAAGAAGGATGACCCCAAAAATGATGACCAAGGGAAGTACAATGTACTTTAAAGGTCTTAAACACATGCAAGACTGTCCTTAAGTTGTCAGGAAATAAAGAATGAAAAACTGGTTCTTAATTTTCTCCGTGGTATTAGGGTTTGGACTCAAATGTCAAATATATTAAGTATGATGGTTAATCTTATCAACTTGATGGAATTTAGAATCAACAGGGATGTCTGTGAAGGACTGTCTCTATTAGGTTAATTGAGGGGTAAGATTTACCTGTTGGTAGTGCCATTTTAGGGTCCTGAATAAAAAGATGAAAGTGACTTGAGCACAGGCATTTACCACTCTCTTTCTGACTGTGACTGCGATGTGACCAGCAGCCTCAAGCTCCTGTCTCCATGACTTCCCATCATTTTGCACTGCACCCCTGAAATGTGAGCCAAAATAAACTCTTCCATTTAGCTGCTACTGTCAGGTATGTTATTTAAGCAAGATAAGTAACTAATATATGAGGCAATCTTTCTTCTCCTAATCTATAGCCCAGCCCAAGAGACTGGCTCTTACCTCAGCAAAAAGCAGTACTGACCATCTCACTTTCACCTTATCTCTTCAATTGCCTGCCCTTTCTGACATCAAAAAATTATAGGGCAAAAACAATAACTTTATTTTTCGTTCAGTTTTCTTTCCTCCTCCCTCCTGCTCCTCTTTCTTCTCCTCCTTTTTCTCCCTCCCCTTCTCCCCTATCCTCCTCTTCTTCCTCCTCTTCCTCCTCCATCCTCCCCTTCCTCTTCCTCTTTCATTTTTGAGACAGTCTCAAAATGTAGCTGAAGATGCCCTTCAACTCATGATCTTCCTGCTTCAGTCTCCCTAGTGTAGGAATTACAGGCATCCTCTGCTACTCCTGACTTAATATTTTCTAAATGGACTAGAAAATATTCCACAGTTCTTCAAGATACCCATGGATATTAACATAGAAAAATGCAAAAAGTTCCAAACTAAATAGATATATATTTTTCAAAACTTAATTGGATAATGAGCCCTATTTATATGTGACCTATTAAAATATTATAGAAAACACTTTGAGAATACTACCAAAAAGGAAGAGATGGTACAATTTTGCCTGGGCTTTTCCATTTTAAAATGACATGTATTACTCATTAGCCACATTTAAAAGATAGTATGTTTTCCCAGATGCATATTTATTGTTCAATAAATTTTGGGGTGAATAACTATCATCTTCTCTGCAACAGACATTTTTATAGCTCTATTGAACTCAGAAGAAATAGCTAAAGATAGGGTTTCCCTGCATTAATATTCTATAGGTGCTGTTCGTTAGAGCTGAAAATGGACTTAGTTTTTACAATTGGAGAGAGGTGCCCACTGTTGTCAGAGCCAGGATGATCTGTAGATCTGTAACATGGAGTTTGATTATTTCACCCTTTAGTTGGAAACCATGAAAGAGTTTGGATTATTTATTGTACTTGTGAGAATATATTTGATTGTAGCTGCCATATAAGCTACAGCGTTAATTTAGGTTTCTTAAGTAAATTTGTTTCCTAGACTGAAACTATAAGCAAGTGGGTAGTATGGAAAACAAAATAAGATAAAACAGGTTTTCACAGTCATGGATGATTTCAGTAAGATGAGATACAGGCAAGCTGGACATTGTGGCTCAGGCCTGTATCCCCAGAACTTGAGAGACAGAGCAGGAGCATCATGAATGTGGGGCCAGCCAGAGTTACAGAGTGAGACTCTGTCTCAGTATAAATGAGCCAACCAACCAATGAGGAAGCAAAGTTCTAGACCTGTATAATGGGCTGTTTCTGTTACACCTACATTTTTCCTAAGAAAAGCAGACAAAGGAACATATTACGTATCCCAAAATTACAAGGGGTGGCATAAAGGAATAGAAAATGAATGGACATCCTAATTCCTAGATATTTAAAAGAACAAAGTATTTAAGAATTACAATTATCTTAAATAAACATTTTGAAGGAAATGAGTCAGATATGTATATAAATATGTAGTTCCATATGTAAAAGAACGCATGAATTTTCTACCAATGTTTTTGATTGAGATAATCATAGCTAACAAATCTAATATGTCAAATTTTCTTTTAGGAATAGTAACACAACCAAATTCTATCATTTGATTTATGTCTTTTAAAATTTATACAGGTAATGTCCTTTTAAAGGTCATCCTTTGAATTTTTAAAGGTCCAAAATTTTCAATATTTCTCCAAGATTTCCTCTATATTTGTCATCTAAACCTTGCCTGCTTATCCATTCAGAATTCTCTAGCACTTATATTTGTCATTTATATTACATGTTCACAAAAGAAATTTGATTAATGACCTTTTCTTTCTTGTTCCTACAATTAATGGGCAGAAAAGGATGTTGTCAAGGTTTTAAGATTGGAATGAGACATAATAATTATGTTTGTAAGGCTGATGGTACATTTTTCATTATAAAAGTTTGTGGACTTTTAATGCTCAGCTCTTCAGATTTTTTCAGTTGTAAGGGTGAGACAAGATAATGATAATTGCTGCAATTGTTTTTGTTGATTGAGACTGATATTAAGCCTATTTATGCCTGGCCTCTTACAGGAAATATGTCCTGAATATTTGTTATAAAGGAAGTCTGGTCATTACTTAAAAAGCAAATGATATGGAGTTAGATTATGAATTTTCCTCATTACTAGATTTAATTTTGCCAAGAAACCATATTCTTTTTTTGATAGTTTTCAGCAATGTTCGTGATTATATGAAAATTTCAAAGAACTTTAAATTTGAACAGAATTTTCAATGGTTTATCAGCTACTTTTCAACAAAAACCTTATGAAGTCAATATAATTATCTGCCATTTTATGGTAAGGCTATTATAAATTGTTCTACATCTGGCTACCAAAGTAACATTGGTATTCTTTTTGAGACAGGGTCTCCCTATAGACTCAACTGGTCTGGAACTCTATGTAGACAAGGCTTGCCTCAATCTCACTGAGATCCCCTTCCCTCTGCCTCTCCCCCAGTGCTGATATTGAAGATATGTGCCACCAGGAAAGGTTCAACATTGCTATCCTAATATTAATTTTGATAGCAACAACAGATACTGATCAATATTTGTCCTTAGTTATATTGCACTCAATAAATTTTACTAACCTAAAGTTTATTCATTTAACTTCCACAATAATGAAAATGCAAAAAATAATGACAGGAAAACAAACATATGAACCTTAAGTATGAGTCCAGAGAGAAAATAGGAAAGAGATTATAAAAATATGATGAAAATTATTTATGTGTTACAAAGTTTTTTAAGTAGTTGTGTAGGTTAGTTATGTTACGTTTCACATAGCAGCAAAATATAATATTAGGCTATCAAGATGGCTCAGGAAATAAAAGATCTTGCTGCCAAGCCTGACAACCTGAATTTGATTTCTAGGTCCCTGGTTGCGTTATAAAAACACCACACACACACACACACACACACACACACACACACACACACACACACACACACACCAGTGCATGTGTATAGCCACACACTGCACACTGTCCTCATACCATCCTGTAGCTGCATTGCAACTCTGAGTCAGAAGGATTCATGCTGGTTGGACTGCAAGGCTCATTTCCTAACAATCAGGCGTCCAGTCCGGCACTGGGAGTCATCCAAATTGACACCCTAACGATTTTGTGGGGTCTACAGTTGTGACCAAATAGTACCACTTTGCATTTAACTTTTTTTTTTTTTGAATTTTTGTCTTTTGAGAGCAGGTCTCTTGTAGTTCAAGCTGACCTCAAACTGACTTCATAGCAGAGGATGACCTTGAACTCCTGATCCTTCAGCTGGGATTGCAGGTGTGTGCTCCCACACCATGAACAATAAAAATGTCTACTATTTGTTTAAGAGAATCTGAGAATAATTAACTATTCCATTTTATACCCTTCCTAGGTTTTAAAATATGTGTCATTGAACACTTTTTTACCTAAGGTTCAGAAGTAAAAACATGATAAAAAAACAAAGACAAAAACAAATCACTTGTCCATGAAAACTGTGTGCTGCTCCCCTTCTCCCCTGGAGCCTATGAACTGACTGCTGGGATTCACCTTTCAATCAAGTGTAACAAGCAAGCATGGGAACCAATGGCTTTGTAAAGATCCTACATCCTCATTCTGATGTGACTAGTGAGAAGGCTGGGAGATCTGGAAGTGACAGTGGTTCAAGGCAAGCTGGAGTTCACACTCAGTGGAGACTGGTGAGGGAATCTGACACCCAGGGCCGGAGCAGCAGCCACTGCAAGCACAGACCCGAAGGCCCTGTGTGTCCTGGTGTGCTACAGTGCCTCACACTGACAGGTCAGATCAGGTTGAGAGTGCTTGGCATGCAGTTCAGGCCCACAAGTTCTCCTAAAACAGTCTGTTTCTGGTGCCACCAACTCCGTCTAAAATGCATGAGGTCAGTGAACACACTCTGGACAAGAAAAAGCAGAAAAGGTGCTTCCAGCATGTGAAGCCCAATACCTAGGCTGCAGAAGGGCACTGGAGCCCTGGTCTGAGGTGTGGTACCATGGGTCACAAAGGACCCCCACCTCATGAACTCAGCTGTTTCTAGGCACTTGACTCGCTGTTGGTAACTGTGAGGGGTTTTCAGAGTTCTTCAGCCGCCATTATGCTGCATGGCCAGGTTAGTATCTCTAAAAATTAGCTCTTAGAGCCTCTATTCCCAAATGTAAGCTCCACAAGTGCAAATGTGCAAAGCCCTGAAGGGGTCTTCAAAGTGCTTCTAAAGGCGAGACCTGGGGTCGGGCGCAGGTCTCCCTGAATCCTCTCACCCCACGGGGCCAAGAACTCAGTGGAAATCCAGCCCGGACCGCACAGTTTTGCAGCCCTTGTCCGAGTAGATTTTCGCATCCCTGGGGGAAAAGGTCATTTCCTCTCTCATCCTGGTGACGATGTCTTCATCCACAGCAACCCCTCGGGTCTGCATCTCTGCCCGCACATGCATCTTCCCATGTCTGTATTCCAGGGGCAGGAAGGGGATGAAGTAGTGGATGAGGTTTCAGTCTGTGAGCCCATTGTGCTGTCGCGCACTGTGCTTGTTGTGGAAGACGCACACGGACAGCACAAGCTCCAGGTCCTTCAGCTCTTCTCTTCTCTCTTTCTTCCTGTCCACCAGAAGTCCAGGGCCATCTTATTTATGAGGTCCCCTCCTGCATTACTGATACGGTTTTATCTTCTACTCTTGAGTGAACTAAAGCGTTGATACAAACAAGTGGACAAAGTAACTCTTCATGCCCTTTGAATGAAGGCTGTTGGCCACAATTTGGCTAACAAAATTCTTGCCTGTGCCAGCTCAGCCATGCAAGGACAGGGTCAGTGGTTTCTTGGGATTTTTGTGGTTTCTGAAGCCAGTCAGCCTTCAGAGTCACTTCGGTGGCTAGATTCTGTCCAAACAACTTCTCCTCCAAGTCCAGCTTGAGGGCCGACTGCATTGAGCAGCCTCTCTTCGTGGCAGTGCTCAGCGAAGCTGCAACTCTAATCGGTGTAGAACAGGTAGACCTTGAGCACTGGCACTCCCCGATGGGGATGCGCCTGCTCACCTGCTCGAATCCCAACACATGCCAGCAGACCACAGCTGCCACACTGGGTTCACAAAGCTTACTATTAGCAAGAAGCAGAATTTGTACCTCAAAAATGATTAAAATGAGTCTGGATTTTAAGGACAATTGAATTTTCATAAATTGTCATTCATAGGATGAGAGTATTTAAAAAAAGAAAAGTTTATCTTAATTTGGAAGTAACAAAATAAACATGCATCCTACACTAAAATAATAAAATGTAGACATCATATTTGAAGTGGGAAGAACAGCAGTCTCCTGTTTCCTACTTCACCTGACCCTTGCTGTGTCCTATCACAGAAGGGATTACTATCCACCTGTGATAAGTTACTATGAAGCAAAGATACGTAAAAATACTTTTTTGCTTCCATATAAGTACCTATATCATTGTAATAAAATTTCATTTATCTGTCAGACAATATGAACAATCTTGTCTCAGAAAAATAACAGAGCCTCAATAACATTCATATAGGTAATGGATGAATAATTGTTTGCTGGTCATTTATTTAGGATCAGTTTTGCCACCAACCCTTTCCATCCTCTTATTTACAAGCTAAACAATTGTTTAAAGTTAAACACAAGACATAGCTTTTCTTCTCAGTATCAAATTTAAGTGGTAAACACATCTCATTTTAGTAGAACTAATGTAAGTCAATTAACAGTGACCAGAATGTCATTGGTTATATGCTTAATGTCCATTGCAAATAAATAAGACATGAACACCCCAAACCCATATGAAGCACGAAATAAAATGTGCACCTGTGAACCGATAATAAAATCAGATATACTAAAGAAGCAGTGAGGCTAAAGAATTGGTGAGCTGGAACATGGTACCAAAAGTCATCTTGAACACAAATCAGTAAGGAAAGCAATTAAGTAACACAGAGGCTATGTGAATTATCTCCAGGTTTTATCTGGTATAAGTTCTAGAGAAAGCACTGATTGAGACACATTATTCATAGAGAAAATAGCTGCAGATTTACTGAAATTGAAGAAAATATTACAATTCTGTGAGTACAGTTTGAATACTTGAAAAATTTAAATACAAGCCACACCTAGTATAAATCTTCAACTTCTATTATAAGGAATAACATTTAAAAGCAGTAATAGAAAAAAAATGGGTTTCTTGCAAAAGCATTAACAACAGAACAAGAGAAAACTCATCCCACACAGCATCAGGTGCCAGAGGAGAGTAAAGCCATACCTTCAAACTGTCAACACATTTGTTAATATAATGAACCAGTCATTCAAGAAGAGAATTGTTTTTTTAAGAACAAGGTAGATGGTGTCTAGTACCCTTAAATCTTCTCTTAGTAACCTTTTGAACATGATAAAAGATAAAAGAAGACAGAAAAACATGTTGAAAGATAAACAATGGTAACCATGAAGAGTTCAAGGTCAGCCTGGTCTACATAGTGAGTTCCGGACAGCTGGGGCTACAGGGAGACCCTGTCTCAAAACAAAAACAAACAAACAAAAAAAGAATTTAAATAACTTTTAGTAAATTTACAATCAACTGAAAGTAACATTAATTTTCATGTTAATCAATATATAAATGAAACTACAGATGGAAATGTCAAGAGTGAGGTGTTATGTAATGAGTAATTAGATTGTGCTGAGCTCCTCATAGTGTATAGGATATAACTAAATATAATGCTTAGCTTCAAACAAGATAGATATTTTCTTTTCAAAATATATATTTTTATTGAATTTTTGTACATTTCATACTTACATCTTAATCATATTTAGATGCCCTCCCTACATGCACTGATCCATAGGCCTCTTCTACTGGATTTTATGCATTTTGTCATCTGTGTTAAGGCATATCGAGTCAAGTTTGTGTCCCTGTGTGTCCCTTGGTGTGAATTCATCCACTGGAGCCTGGTCAGCCTATCTACTGTCACTCCCTTAAAGAAAATCTACTCTACCTCATCCAGCAATCATCAACTACCAAGAGTTCCTGTGCTAAGGTTGGGGCTTTCTCCCCATTCCCCCAGGTCTTTGCTGGGTTTTCATCTGGTTTGAGTTTGCATGGGTCTTGTGCATTTTGTCATCATTGCTGTAAGTTCATATAAAGAATTTCTAGAAGCCTGAGGCCTCTGTTTCCTTATATTTGTCCACCACCCCTGGCTCTTACAATCTTTCTGCTCCCTCTTCCACACCTGAGCCCTGGGTACGTGAGGTTTAATATAGGAGTTCTATCCAGGGACACACTGCAGTCTCTTACTTTCTACACTTTGGCCATATGGGGCCATTTGTGTTAATATCCCTCTGTTACATGAGGAAGCATCACTCATGAGAGCTGAAAGATGCATTAGTAGTCTCTCTACTCCCTGTTCAATTATGTTCCATGAACCCTAGGTGTAGACAGACATTCCATTGTAGATGTGTCACTTAGAGTTGGGCATCTCACAGACACTTATTTTCTGTGTTTGCCAGTCTGCTACAAAAAGAAGGTTCTTTGATGAGTGGTGACAGGAATACTTGTCTGTAAATATAAGGATTCATATTTAACCTACAATAAGAAATTTATGCGTGTCTAGGGATGTGACAGATGTAGGGTTTTCTCTAGTCTCCATGGCCTCCCCAGCCATGTTTATTTGACTGTTTTTATTTAGCAAATACAATACCACTCATGAGTTTCTTTCTTTCTAATTGGACTTTAAGTCCAATTAGATAGCTGTTGATTTCCCCCAAGATAACAGTACTGCTACCATGCCAATATAGTTTGCTGTGCTGGTCATTTTTGTGGTTATTAGGCTTTAAAGCTGGGGCTGGAAAATTGATTGATTTTTCTCCTTTATCAGTTTGCATAGTCAGGAGAGAAAAATTTGAAGTTAAGAATGTATGTTAAAATCTAAAAGCAAGCTGAGCATGGTGGTGCACACCTGTAATCCCAGCAAGAGAATCTCTATGAGTTCCATGTCAGCCAATGCTACATAGTGAGATCCTGTCTCAACAAAAGAGTAAAAAACAAAAAAATCTAAAAGCAGCTATATAAGAAATGGCTTCCAAACACTGAAAAGAGAAGAGGAATATGTAGAAAATGTTTATGAGTCAAGTGCAGACAAATATACAAATTAGGATCATAAATAATGAAGTATGAGCAACTGTGGAAGGGTTAAGCTGTATATTTTTAGTAATTGCATGAGATGCATTTTTCTTGTCTATTAAGACAAAATAAGTACATTAAAAAATAAAAACCTGTAATATGCTGCTTATCCAGAACCATGGAAAACAAGAGCTTATAAAATTGTAAAGTAAAAGAATAGGAAATATGAGACTGATCAATAATCAAAATAAATAAACTTTGAGTGTTAAGTATTAAGTTCAGAAAAGATGTACTATATATGCTAATACATATTTTTAATAATGAGGATGACAATTGTTGATGACAGTACTTAATGTTATTCTGTACACATTATAGGTCAATATTTTAAGGCTTTAGTTACTTTAGATGATTTAATTACTGGGACCACCATAAAGACTTTAAAAGTCAAGACATAAATTGCTGTAATGTTTTACTCCATATGAATGACAACCTTGCTTTTATACATTTACTATTCAAAATATATTCAGAACCTTAAAAATAAGACTGACATCTGACTAGAAAACTTGTCTGTGAATAAGATCAGGAAATATTGCACACAAGAAGAAAATCAATGGACTGATGAACCTAGGAAAAGATGTCATTTCTCTATCAATTAAACAAAGAAGGTAATAGTTCACTTTCATCAGTTTGGTAAAAAGTATAAATTGAGCAAACAGGACAGCTGGCAGGGATGCAAAGAAATAAAATTTAATGCTATTTGTTAGAAGAGTAAATTGGTTCAGCCACTGCAGAGAAAGTGAAGAATAAATTTATCTTACACTTTACAAAATAATTTCATTTCTAGGAATGTACCCTAGAGAGAGGAATTGTACATGACAACAAAAATCTCAAAATCGATGCTTTTATTGGGAAATTATTGGAATTGATATGATATGAGCAAATCCTACATGTATGATGTTTATATGGATAAAAATGCAATGATACGTAAAGTAGGATGTTGTTTACAAAAGTAGGCCGTTATGTTTTATTCAGGATCTATATTTATATATATATATATATTAAAAGTATAATTAAATAAGTGACTAAATGGGCCAGATGTGGTGGTGCACACCTTTAATCCCAGCACTCTAGAGGAAGAGGCAGGAGAATCTCTGTGAGATTGAGGTCAGCCAGGTTTACACAGTCAGTTCTAGATCATCTGGGGCTACACGAAAACTGTCTCAAAAACAAAACAAAACAAAACAAAACAAATCAAGCAAAAAGCTGCTAGAATAGCTTACGGATGACTAAAGTGACAAAACCACAAATTCTCTTATTTGAATATTTCAGTTTTACAGTAGGTGAGATTATTGAGCTTCAAATAGATGACAAATGGAAAGGGATCTTCCAGAAAATGTCAGTTTGAGTGAATTGCTTGCCTAATCCACACTGTAGCAGTTTTCAAGGTGAGAAGAGGTTCTGAGCATCTTCTTGGAGATTACAACCTGGGAGTCCACTGGCCACGCATTATGAGACAAATTATTTGAATTGCTTTGTATTTCTTTCGAAGATCCAAACTACTCTTTAGATATTAGAGTTTTTTTTCTGGATACTTAAAATGTTCATTATGGAGATTTAACTAGGATAGAACTTACAAAGACAGAGATACAATGGGAATTAGTTGTGGCATAGGAAGCATCAAATTCAGCAGTATCGTAGGTAAATTTGAAATCGTCATTTCATTTTCACTTACTAAAGGCTGTTGGCTCCTCCATCAGTGCCCCAGTAAGAGAAATACACCATGTGCTTTTCAGGTCTTTCTCTCAGGTGGTTACTTTTAGAGGGCTCGTGATGTCTGATTTATTTATACCTTGTTAAGGAGAGAGAATACATGAGAAGAATTAATCAGTTATAGCAAGGGACATAACATATTCCAACTATGCCAGCAGAACATAGGGTAGCCTTCATAATAACTTCTGTGTTATGCAGAGATGATACTGGATATCTTTCGTACAGTATTATATGGATCTGCGTACTGAGCTAGAGACAGCAGACACTGATTAGTTTGGGCAAGGTGTGTAAGGCCCTCTGGTGGGACACTGACTTCCATTTTCAGAATCAACAACTGGAAGCTTGAAATAAACATATTTTAAATAAAGTAGTCTAAGAGAATATATCAGTTCACTTCATGAGCCTTACCCTCATGGGGCAGTGGTAAGAGTACCCCTGCAGAATGTAGGACCTGATTAGAGATATTTAAGGCAATTTAGTCACTCCAGTGGAAACATGTTGACTCCAGAAATTTCTGTTTGTTATTTCAGTTAGATACCTGTACAAATAGCCTCAGTTCCTTAGTAGTAATTTTCATTGCACATCTTAACCACTATGGAAAGCAGTCAGGTCCTTCTCTACTCTTCATTTCTTTCTTTCTACCTCCTCCTTCTCCTCTCCTCCTCTTCCTCCTCCTTCTCCTCTTCTTCCTCCTTTCTCTCTGTCTCTCCCTTTGTTCCTTTGTTCATTTGTTCACTCCTTCCTTGCATTTTCTACATTCTTTTAACAAAAGATTATTATAATATAGAACAGTCTCCAAGACCACACTTCACCTATTTGTGGCAAAAGATGTTATGGCAATGTATCCAGATATTTCAATAATAATGAGAATCACCATGGCTTCAGATCAAGGATCAGTTACTGTTTGCCAGATTTCACAATTCCACCTGTGGCCAGGGAGCCCTTCTTTGTGGTCTTTGCTTTAAACTTCTCAAGTCTCTTCTGCTCCTGTTTTAGTTTCTGTTTGAAAGGCCTACCATTCTCATCTATCTCCTTGGCCTGCTTCTTGGGCTTTTCTTGGGGCTGAGTCTTGGAACCATCACCCCCAACATGGTACCCTGATCCTCTCTGTGCTCCATTCCTGATGCGAATCAAAGGTATAAATATCCTGAGTTTTCAGTGTAGCTGAGACAACTCAAGTGCTGTTGTGTTCCAGGTAAAATCTCCAGTTTGCCTCTTTTATGCCTCCTGCCAATTTCTATGGCCACATTTCCTTATGTAGTGGGTCTTTCACTAAATAATTCTTTGAGAGAAGAACCCAGAATCCCATCCTCCTCCTTTGACTACATAGGAACCAAGGCAGGGCCCAATGACTAACACTGTAGAGCAAATTGTGACACTTGCTCCCAATCTGCCGTTGCAAAAGATTTCTGCTTTCCCAGTTCACCAGAATTTCTAGAGCCTGTATTGTGCTGGTGCGATTTGAAGGTTAAATCGGGGTCATGTCTAAAGATCTTTTCAAAGATATTGGAGAAAAACTATGCTTTCTCTTTCTTTCCTTTTCTTTTTTACCCTGGAAGGTTAATATAACCTTTTGTCTTCCCTGGTAATGATGGGTAATTCCTTTTAATCTAGTTCTTTTATGAACTGATTATTGGTACAGGGAAGGCACATTATTGCTGTATTTTTTGGTTCATCTACTTCTAGATATGACATTGATTGATGTTTGCATAACCCCTAAGCTTCTACTGACAACTGTGGTTATTATCTTAGTATAATCACAGAAATGTAAGTGACATTATGTAGGAGGAAAAAAAGTTGTTAACTTCAAAGAAAATCTGTATTAAATTGTCAATTATAAATGGGAAGTAAACACAGGAACAAAAATTATTATCTGAAGGTTTTTAATGATTTTTCCTTGGTTAATTTTCCTTGTTCGCCAGTTTGCCCACTACCTACCTGGATGTGTTGTAGTATTCATGTTCTTGTTAATTCAATAACTGGTTGCCATTTCACTGGCTCTGGTTATCATTTCATTGGATAATAGCAGTGAGACTGCAGTCTAGAATTGAAGATGTACTCCTTTTACAAGTTTTAGAAGTTGCATCATAAAGTAGTGAAATAGGAAGTGAATGCCAATCATTTCAAAATTTGATATTCATTGCAATGGTGATCTTAACAGTGTTCTTTAATAGACAGACTCACAAACTTGATTCAATGAGCCTTAACATATATGACAAAATACATGAAGTCCTGTATGTGGGCTATGGGGGGGTACAGATACATGAGGGGGCATTAAATATGATTATGATGTATTGCAAGAAATCTACCAAAATTCAATTAAAGTGCGTTTTTAAAAAAGACTCAAGGCTGGGTGTGGTGGCACACACCTTCAATCCCAGCAGAGGCAGAAATACGAGGATTGTTGTGATATCAACTCCAGCCTGGGATGGTCTACATAGAGAATTACAGGCCAGCTGGGGCTATACAGTGAAACCCTGTCTCAAAAAATTAAAACAAAATAAAACAACAAAAAAGGCTCATGTACATATACTTCTCTAGATGTTAAAAACAAATGTATCAGATTATATATACTGACAAGAGAATTCCAACACTTAAAAAAATATAGTGTCTTTATCATTGGCCCAATAAATTGAATTCCGATCTAGGTTAGGTCATCATTTGTATTCCCACTAAACCATTTCAGCATCTAAAGCCAAGTAGTTGAATAACATTGCCACAGAGCTGTACAATTACAGCCAGCAAGAACATTCCTAAAACAATTCAGTAAAAAAAATCTATTTGTGGTAATTTTTTGTAATACACAGTTATCCTGTAATTTAGAACAAGTAGAATAAATTAAATGTTTCTAGTCCATTTTGGATCATAGCTATAACAAATGTGTTATAGCCAAGAATTTAAGACCCAACAGCCTTCTTGGAAGGGGAACTGAAAGTTCTGTTTTATAGCTAGAATTTATCTGCATGTTAAACCTGATACATGCACAGCTTGCAAATTCCTGCCATTCTAAGCTTTCATTAAAAAATTGGGCTCAGAAGGTCTATGAAGGAATTGTACAAAAACTATGAATTCTGTTCAGTGTCTATCGCTTATATTCCAGACTACTTCAAGGTGATCAGAATAGTCTGCCTTTCAAATAGAAATCACATTCCTTAAATTATTAATCACTGATAACTATTGATGCATAGCCCTCTCCAATTTCCTTACCGCATGCATGTGGATTATTAGCTCTGGAGGATAGAGGAAGGGCCATCTTAAATTTCCATTCCCAGGGACTGTTTTGGGTTGTTACTATCCACATGGTAAATTTCAAATCTCATACATGAAGTGCTCCAATCAAGTGCAAACCCCTGTACTTATTGCAGGATGCCCACACTGTATGCTTTTAGGTCCTCAAGGCATTTCATTCTGCTTGACTGGCTTGTTTTTGAATTCTGATATAGCCACTCACTAGATGCATAATCCAAGAGTTTTAAATAGTTCTCAAAAGAAATTTAAAATATTTTGTTTTCTTTTCTATGAAATAGGTTACATAATAATGTGCACCTCAGGTAGTTAATCATAAGTG
Source organism: Nannospalax galili (assembly GCF_000622305.1). NCBI lineage: Eukaryota > Metazoa > Chordata > Mammalia > Rodentia > Spalacidae > Nannospalax > Nannospalax galili. Next base: position 9,409,357 of record NW_008340588.1, read on the forward strand.
TTAAATATGTTATTAACTCATCAAAACTTTTAGAACAGGGCCTGGCTCATTATAAATTTCCCAGCAAATGATATCTGTCATTAATGTTTATTATTGCTTGGAACAGTCCCACATTTCAAGGAAAATGAGAAGTGTTTATTGATACGTAACCAACTAAGACACAAAATATCTTCTAATTATTTAATATCTTCCCCAAATATTATTTTGCTTATTTTATAGCAGTGAAAGTTGTTTCTATTAATACATGGTGATTATTTGAAAATACTTATTAACTCAAGCAAGCCAGTTTGCAAAATGTGGGAGGAAAAATATTGGAAAAAGGAAGAAGCAATGCTCAAGATGAAATTTCTCACAATTTAAGAATCAAGCATAAATTCTTTAAACAAAAATATCTATTATTGAGATGTGTTCTATGAAATTTATAGAGGAAACTATACTTCAGATAATGTATTCAGAAAGCTAATTTCATGACTGACAGGGCACATTCTTAAAAATGTAGACATTTCCCAGTTCATTTTGTTCTAAAATATTTCATGACATACAAGATACATTTGTTTATTTCTAGGGATCATTTAAAAATGGTGTGTCCACATTAAGAAAGATCAGAGGTAATTCATAAGGGTGAATAACTTGAAAATAAATCCTATTAAAAATATGGGATTGAAATTATTTAGTTAGAAGAAGTGAGACTGTAGAATGAGTTAAGAGGTAGATATACATTCCTTCTACAGAGTCAAGAGCCAGCCACTGGGACATCATGGAGGATTCAACAGGAAAAGCTTACAGGAATCTGCCATAGTCGAATCCTTGTAAGCAAAATATACTCAAAATAGCCTAGGAATTATGGCTTATATCTTTGAGAGTGTTTCTTGGAGAATATAAATAAATTACTTAAGATAACTGGAACTACTTTCAATTCAGAATTTTGAATTTATTGGCAGGTAGAATTCAGCTATCAAGAAATTAAAAATCAGATTTCAATATGCTTAAATATTTCATATGTTCATGTAATTAGACCATACAAGGCTTGATCTTGTAGATCATTACTGTTGCTAAGAGACTGATTTCTTTCTCTGTGATTTGTCTTAAAAGATGATGGTTTCATTTGTCCCTGGTGGAGACAAAAAGAAAAAAAAAGATTAATGAGAAGTGTTCTGTGCAAAAAATATAGAAAAAGCCTTGTTTCCAAATATAATGTTAGAAAAGAAAGTTCTGTGGCTAGAAGGGTATACTCTTGTTAGGCTGGTTCCTAATGCAAAGAAAGTGCTTCCGGGAATATATTTTTGTTCAGTTGTACTTGTCATGGAAGAAAGAGTGAATTTGTTCACCATTCATAATAACCCTTGGTTTCATTCTGATCAGATCTGCTTCTGTTATCTGCCCTCAACTGAGCCAAAAACCTCAAAGTGAAAAAAGAAGTGTTGAATAGCTTAGCTTAGGTAACTTTAA
>NW_008340588.1:9410852-9439308 GCF_000622305.1 Nannospalax galili
GAGTTGTTGCGAAAGAATTGCAGTGCACACTAAGAAAATATCAGAAAATGAACTATGTATACTCTTACATAGAAATTAATTTTAATTTCTCCTTGATAATTTAAGGAAAATTTTATCTTAATTTATATGAAACTAGGTAAATTCTTACCTTGCTTCAAGGTATATAGTCTATGATTGAGCTCTAAACCTAAGACAAACGAGGATACAGAGAAAAGAACCCAGAGGTGTTGTCAGGACTGGGTCCAAGCTCTGTCTCTACTGTTTGATAATGGTTAAGCATCAGCACATTACCTAGTTTTCTAATTGCTTTTTCTATTCTAACTTGGCTATGAGGTTTTGCCTTTACTTGTAAGCAAAGTTGTATTTATCAAAGGAAATAATTTATGAGAAATATTTTTTAAAGTATATAAATGCTATGGAAACATTGTTCTGACAATTAGAAATTATTATTTTCTTAGATAAGAACTCGCTTAAATGTTATTTTTAAGAGGCTGAGGTATTAGTATTTACAAGTTTTATGGTTTTCTTTCCCATGAGTTTATGGAGACTGTATTTTGCATAAATGAGCTATGTAGATAGGTAACAATATTTATTATGTTGCTATTAGTCTTATTCGTTAAACTAGAAATTATTATTGAAAAAAAATCACACAACACATCTGCTCTTTGCAGGTGATTTTAGTACTTATTCTTTTACCTTATTTTTTCATTTTTGCCTTAGGTTTAAAATATAGCATAATGAGAGAGGATAGAGGTAAGACTTTGGTTGAATAAATGTTTTCCATAAGTTGGAGCTCAAAAAATGAATCAGTGCCATTGTCTAACTGAAAGTCAATGCCAAATAACTCACAGAAAAGTAATGAGCCATTTAGATGCTATTTGAATGCAAATAGTCAAGTTGTATAAGGCTGTATTATTTGTAATAGAATTATATAAGCTATTTCTGTTATTTCAAGTATCAGTTTTGGAATATTTCCTTGTTAGTATTCTGGGTGCAACCCTGATTAAGTATTAATTTAAAAGTTATTCTTTAAGCTGTTAGCAGCAATTGTTAAAAACGGGTTAAGCCTATAAACTTCTATTTGCATCTGTCATCTGTGCACATATTCATTGTCTCTTCACCATATTCTTATTGGTTTGGACTAACAATAAAGTGTAAAATATTGTATTATGCAATTATTTTTTAAATTAGGAATTATTAAAATATTTCTATTTGACATTTAGCACACTCCAATTTGTTTGGACATTCTAAGAGACTAATGTCATAATTCATTCATTATGTATCTATATTCAATTAAGTATGACATATTGTTCTAAATAAATACAAAGGCCAAGTTTCTTTATTTTGTTATTATTATTGTGTGTGTGCGTTACTGTGTGTGTATGTGATACAGTACATGTTTATAAGTCAGAGGACTACTTTGTGCAGTTGGTTCTTCATTTTCACCTTTATATGGGTTTCAGGGATTGAACTCAGGTCACTAAGCTTGCATGACAAGTGCCCTTACCCGCTGAACAGTTTCCCTAGGCTAAATCATGAAATTTCTCAAGCCATTCCTGCCTTCTTCTGTTTAGAATTTTCAGAAATATAAGGCACACAGTTGTCTTGAGTGGTATGAAAGAGATTGGACACAGAATGATGCGCTGGAAACAAAGGGAATGAGGCATTAGTTTTTATTTTAACACTCAAGAAAAAAACACTGACAGTAGTCAGCTGGGCAGATTCACAGGTTGTCATGATTGGAGACTGTTTTCTCAGCTGAGGAAGGGAAGGTTACAAACCAACCTGCAGAGGCAGGAAAACAGGGGGAGAGTTGATGTGGACTCATCAATGGTGACCAGCTGGCTAAAATGGCCTGAAGAAATGTCTTGTTTATCCTGCATCATAATTAAAACTCTTAGGATTTCTGCAAACATTAAATAGCAGGGAATTTATAAGTTTCCAGTGTCTCAAGACAAGATGAAGATGCATCTAAATTCCATGTAATCATTGCCCTTCACAACTTATTTGGAGTGGGGAGGATGCTTTTCTTAAAGGGTGAAATTACGGTTCTTTCTCTAAAAGCAAAACATAACAAAACAAAACAAAAAAACTGAAACCAACTCTTCATTCATAAAACCTGTTCACTTCATTCCTATAACCATGTTGGTTGACCCTAGCCTAGAGGTTAATATCATCGGTTATTAATTGTTGTCTCTGCTTTAAAATGTATTAATACTTTAAAATTTTACTGAGAATAATACATATTCCATTTATCAGATGAAATTAAAAATTAAATTTTCTTCAGATACAATAAAATTTTATTTTAGCATATCTTGCAAGTATTAACACTAATAATCAGTTAGATTAAAAAATTCATCTTAAAGTCTGAAATTATTTCAGGAGCTCAATAATTTGAGATTTGAAATAATATTCAGCCAATTTGGTGTAGTTGGAAAATTGTAAAGAAATAAAGTCAATGGGAAAGCTCTGTTTTCACAACTCAAAATTTGAATCTTATAAAATGAAAATGTAGAGTGTTATGTATTTTAATATCTTCTTATGGCCAAACTAAACTAAACAAAAATACTAGGACTTCTCACTTTTCAGCATAAAAAGATCAGTAATAAATTTTGGCATAATTAATCCCTCCTAGTATTAAAAGCAAAACAAAACTGTAGGAACTGTCCTGAATATGTCAGCTTTGCCTTGTGCATAGGCTCTAGTGGGATTGTTTTAAATCTCTACAAGGAATGCCAAAGAATTCAGTCTGTACTAATTGAATGAACTGGTAACTAAAGGATCCATCCACACAAATGATTGCTTACTATGCATAAATGCCATATCTGAATACAATCATATTTTAACATAAGCTCTATTATTGCTTTAGAGATTTGAAGACATAGCTTAAGTATAAATGTTCTGTCATTCAATACTTTTTCCTTCCATTCTCTTTTCCTTTCTTTCTTTAAAAAATATTTATAGAAATCAGATTTTCATATAAATAACAACTCACATATGGGGCCTGAGAGATGGCTCAGGGGTGCAAAGTGCATACTCCTCTTACAGATTACCTGTGTTTGGTACCCAGAACCCACATCAAACAGTTCATAATTGCCCAAAACGCTAGCTCCAAGGCTCCAATAACTTCTTTTATCCTCCTTGGATAACTGAACTCACACACACATACACCCCTCCCACCACATCCACGTACATAATTTAAAACAGAATAGAATCTTAAAAATCACGTAAGTAAATCTTTTATGTACTTTCACAAAACAAAAATTGTTCATTGAAAATTAAACTTTTTCTTATATGTAAATTAAGTTATCAAGTGAAAACATGTATTTGATTTTGATTTTCACATTATACTTAACATGAAATTTAAGGAAAACCTATTTAGAAGACATTGCAGTAATAACACTTTATATAGTTATCTAACTTATACCATATTTTATTATGTAATATCTGCTGTGTCTTTGGATATTTAACTGGAAAAATTCAACATTCAGGCATAATAAATAAGACTTTTTGTGGTAGAAAATTTAATGTCGTGTAGATAGCACTGCCTGGTCTCAGGTTACTCTGTAATTATCATAAATTTGACATTTAATTTGTCCATCACCATTATTGGGGTGTTCTCTGTAAAATATTAGTAAAAATATTTAACTTCTTCATTTCTATTTAATTATTTTACTTAAGCTATCACTTAACATTTTCTCTGTATCAGATATTTTTCATAAGCATTTGTTGTAAATAACCTTTATATCATCATATATTTTTTAAAATGTTTATTTAATATTCATGCATGTTGATAGTGTTTGAATCCAAACCATCCCTCATTTTATCCCTTTCAATTCCTCCTTTAATCCCATCACTTTTCCCTCCCAACATCATGTGTCCTCTATCTTTTAAATTTAAAACCCACTGATTCCACTTAATGCTGCCTGTATGTACATGGGAATGAGGCCATCGGTAGCCACTCGGGGCCTGAGGCCCCTAAACCAAACTGAACCTCCCTTCCCCAGCAGCAACTAGTTGTCAAAAGCTCCTCAGACAGAGGTGGGAATTCATGAGCCCATCCCCCTTCCATGCTGGGATTTTGGCTGTGTTGATCTCCTGTAGGTGTTACACATGCTGACCCAACCATTGTGAGTTCCTGTGTACAACTGCACTGTCATGTCCAGCAAATATTATTTCTCTGAAGATGTCTTACGGTCTTCTAATTCCTCTTCCAGGAGGAGAGATGTCCCATTTAGAGCTGGACACTCCATAGTCTTTTATTTTCTGCTCATTGACTGGTTGTTGGTCTCTGTATTAGTCACCATCTACTGCAAAAGAACCTTTTCTGATGAGGGATGAGAGGTACACTAAGGTTCAGAACTGATCAGTCTCTCATATCACCACATCTTTTTGATGAAAGAATCATGAACAACTTTACAACATCAATAAGGTAGCTGAATCATAGTAGAGACATATCATCAGTGCCAAACAGGGTTCAGTTTCAGGTAGTACAGCTCAGCACTCAAGCTCATAGCTTTTTAACCCTGGTAGCACAGATTAATCTCATTAACCATTTGTTAATGGAGATGATGTTGACAATTCATGTTTCTTGAAGTACTGAGAATCTCATTGCTATGTTCAGCTGACTCTGCAAATCTGTTTCTAATGCTTTCCATTTTTAACATGGGTATATGAAAGACTCTTGTTTTGGTTGTGCCTACTGCTAAGGGTTATTACATAGATGCTAGATTACTGTGAGGAGAGGTCAAAATGAAAACAACAGTGAAATCTGGGCATACTGGTGCACACGTTTAATCCCAGCACTCAGGAGGCAGAGGCAGGCAGAGCTCTATGAATTCAAGGCCAACCTGGTCTACATAGTGAATTCAAAGCCAAGGCCATTGGGGCCATGGAGAAACCCTGTCTCAAAAATACCACCACCAACAGTGAAGCATTCTTTAGTTTTAAATCATGTCTAATGTTATAGTTAAAGCACAGAGAAGCCAAGTCACCTGCCACTGTCCAGAAAGTAGTCAGTGCTAGATCACCGTATGGTCTCCTGTAATTTGGGAAGGCTTTGGAAGATAGCTGGATCTGGGTGGTCTGTTGAAGGTAAGAAAAAACAAGGTAGGAAATAAGTAGCCAAGTAGAAGCAGTGTCTCTTCAAATCTAGTCATCAGAGACTGGAAGCTACAAATATCAACATTCTGTTGGTTAGTAACATTTAGTTCAGTAGACAGCATAGCCATGAGAATTCATATTCCAACCTTGCTTGGTTAAGTATAAGATGACAGATCAACTTTGTTTTTCACAATATAATTGAATAACATGATAAAATGCACATGTTAACATTGCAAGTTATAGGTCTTTATACACGTGTTAATAAACATCACTACCCTCAAGATCAGATTAGCCATAACTCTCAGCTCTTTCCTGTGCCTTTTGCAAGTCCTCCTTCCCAAATTGCTAAGTCTACACCCATCTCTAGGTAGACATTAATCTACCCTATGCTTTCTACCAATATGTGAACTTGGATTTTATAGAATATTGTAACAATGAAGACATAAAATAGGTAAACGTGTTTTGTTGTTTTGTTGTCTGAAATATTTTACTCAGAATATTTTTTGACATTTATCCTTGTCATTATATGTATGGAGAATTTATTTATGTACTACTAGTTAATGGATATTTATGCTGAATCAATTTGGAGGTAAAATTTATAATACTGCCATGAACATTTATGTACAAGTCTTTGTGTAGATGTATGTTATCATTTCACTTGTGAAAACTCTCAGGAGTAGAATGCCTGGATTGTATAGGCAATCCATATATACCTTTCTCAAAAATTGCACAAGTAATTTCCAAAGTAGATGTACCCCTTTTATCGTCAGGTCTGTCACAGAAAGAGTTAGAAGTTAGCACTCTCATCCTGACAAGAAACTGTCAAAGTGAAAATCAATGACTTTTATGAAACCTATCAGAGAAAACTACCACTGAGAATTTGGGGAACATAGGTGAATTTTGAGAGCTATAACATTCAAAATTCCATTCACTGGACAGAAGATCTCAGCATCATCCATTGATATAATCAGTTGGAACTGGTAATTTAGCTGAATTACTGGAGACTGAGTGCAGATGATTAGGAGTGGGAAACTTTCAGGCTGCAGATGGAAGGGAACCATTAGACTTCAGACTCTCTCTCCAAGAAGCCCACAAGGTTTTTCAGCTGATTATCTGAGAAAAATCTCCTCTGGCCCTGTCGGGGGAAGAAAGAGACAGCCACTGTGAAACTCACATAAGTTCTATTTAGTAAAGGCTTGCTCTCTACAAGCAGGATTGTACCAGAAGGCAATACTGAAACCTAACCCAGCTGGCAAAAGGAAATTTCATCCCTTCCAAAATGCTTTAGGCTATCAGTACCACATAATGGAAAAGATAAAAATGATGACGATCATCAGGAGACAGGGCTTCAAAGAAACAGGCTGAGCATGCTATTCACAGGAAGAAAGTATGGAAAAGAGAAAAGAAACATCTATCATCCTGGAGGAGGAACAGAACACTTGAAAACAATAGACTCTGAAGTATAGCACTTCTCATCTGTACCTAAATACTGAGACTTAAAAGATAATGTCATGGGACAGGCCCCTTTCCTATCACTACACTCAATTTCCCCCAATGTTCTAGTAGAAAGACTTTAAAAGATGGAAATTATTGCCAAGGAGCAATACTAAGGTAAATCCAAAATGAAAAAGATAAAAACAATACAAAGTCACTTTAGGAATTTTACGTTTTCATGTCAGTAGTTAAAATAAACTTGAAGTCAACTTACAGTTTGTCATGCCACATTTTCCTCTGAGAGACCTGCCTGCACTCTCTGGGATCCCAGGGTCACCGGGGTCCTAACATGGATTGAAAAAAACCACCACAATGTCTTCTTTAAGCTACAGTTTGGGGAATAAGAATATTTACTTGGGTTTGTCAACAAGGTTTATGCTATTTGGGAACTGGTCACTTAAAAAAACATGAACTCTTGAGGGCTCTTTCCCATATTTGAGATCGGGGCCTGCGGGCTGCATGCTCTATTCAAAAATGGCAACTACCCCCCCATACACAGACACTTTTTTCCAGTGTACTTAGCACTTTCCAGCCTTGTCAGCATCTATCCTTAGACTCTCCTCCTCATGCAATTAAAGCTGACTGATTGAATGGGAGCAGTGACTGTTTCGGAGGATATGCCTACCCAACAGTCCTAATCAGATTCATATGAATCGTTAACACTAATGTCTCATTTACCCCAGTATTTAATGTATGTCCAATTTCCAATAATGATAGACTAGTATAAGGCATTCTAAAAAATGTTATTTTAAAAAACACCTTTGGAGGAGGTAAAGCCATCATGAAAGATATGGTGCACATTTGAATCTGACAAATTATTAAAAAGTAGAAAATATGTTTATAAGGATATCAGCGGAAATGAGGAGCTCATAAGAATGATCAGAAGACTATGGCTGAAATGAAAACACCTGGTAATGGAAGCAAAGAGCTTTGACATGTTCAACAGAAAGAATTAAAAGTTTGAGATTTATCAGTAGAAACTTCCCAAGTTGAAACATAAAGAAAAACAACAATACAGAATAAGAAACAACAAGCAAATATTTACCCAAGAATTATGGAGAAAGTTCCAAAAATGCAATATGTATGTAACTGTACTACTATAAAAAACAAAAACGTATTTTGAAGTAGCAATGGTCCAGAAACTTCACAAATTAATGGTAGAAATCAGACTAGAGCTAGATGCTAAAAACCAAACCAAACTAAAATATGCAAAATTTTCAAGCAAAATCAAACCAAACTGTAAAGTCTATTACATTCTACTGCAAAACCTAAAAAATAAACAAGTGAAAACATTAGAAAGAAAATCACTGAATCACTTTTTGTATAAAAGAAAAAAATAAGAATTACAGCTGTGTATGATGACACTTGCCTTTAAGCTCTTTGGAGACAGAGGCAGGTGAATCTCTATAAGTTCAAGGTCAGCCTGGTCTACATAGTGAGTTTCTGCCCAGTGAGTGCTACATAATGATACCATTTTTCAAAAGTGAATCAAAGAAATCCTGGAACTCTATTGAACTGTTGATCAGGGTAATCCAAGAGACTTCCAAAAAACACAGGCTATTGCCACTGTCCTTGATCGTCTCCCAGAACTTAAGATCCTATTGCTGCAGATATGACCTACTTCAGACACAGGACTTGGAACAATTAGCTGGAACTGATCTGGAAGCCTCCTCTCTGAAGATTAGCACCCATAAAATCAAAAGGTACTATGCAAGCCTCCAAGGGAGAAAACCAATCAATCAATCCAGCTGTAAAGAATATGAACCACAATGACTGTCACAACAAATAATCTCTGCTGTTGCAGTAGCGGTACTTTTGTCTTAGGCATAATTAATAGCTGTGTAATTGGAATTTTGATCCACTCAATGGAAAGGAACTAATGTGTGGTACTGTAAACATAGCCAAATATACGTGGGTGGAGAGGTCCTATCCTAGAGAAAAAATCCACTCTGTCACATCTCTAGTCCAATATAGTTTCTTACTGTGGCCAATATATGTATCCTCTTATTTACAGACAAGCATACCTCTTACCACTCATCAAAGAGGCTTCCTTTTGCAACATATGGAAACTATTACAAAGTTCTACAACTAGTCAACTGCAGAGAACAAGTGTCCATTCTTACATGACATATCTAAATTGCAACCTCTGGCTGGAGAGATGGCTCAGTGGTCAAGAGTACTGGCTGCACAGCACCCACATAGCAACTATCCAATGATAACAATTTTTGAGTAGATATACAGTTTTAAGATCTACTACACAAAGCTTTTGTTAAGTAACCACAATTTCTATAGAGACACATGTGCATGGATTATAGATTCCTGATGGGGAAGAGTGGGAGGTTTCTGGACTGGGAAAGAACATTCATAATGATTGCTGATCTTTTGCATGTTTTGCTTGTTAGAGGCTGGATGGTAATAATTATCTATGGAGGTAATTATAGGTAGTCTCTGCAGATCAGAAGTAAATTGGGAAAGGTAGACAGATATAGTCTAAATAAGACATTATTTTTGTTTGAATTAGTCATAAAAGCAGCAAAATATACTCCATATTTAGTTTCAGAACTATTGATGATCTCCTTGATTTGGAAGCCATAATTGATTAATAAATATTTCATATCTTCTACTTAAATGCTTTCCTTCCTTTCATGCAGCTTGTCATGTAATGTTGACTTGGAACATTACTATATATATATGCAATTCCTTTTTGTCTGTTATAGATCCAACTTCGTTTATTAACTTTTAAGAAACATTATTTATATCCGATTAAGTCCTGGACTTTGAATGCTTTTCTAGGAATGTGATGAATATTTGAAATATTTGGGTCAATAAAAATAGGAGTCTTTAAGTAAAAAAATTAGTATTTGTAGCAAAAAAAAAACTTTACAGTTTTCATTTAAAAAAAGAATAGGATTTTAACCAACAAATATTTTATGATTTTTCTGTGATATATGAAGAATAGCACAAAAGATGATTTTGTAGGGTCCCTGATTTTATCAAGAATAACCTGGTCAAAATAATCAAATATCAATGATAACTAGAAGAAGCTATACAGAAACTACGAATCGCATGAAGGTATTAATGGGTACCGTGTTAAGAGAATAATTGAATAATTATCTTTCAGATACAAATTTGAATAATTAGTAATTACATATGACAAAAAATAGAAAAAATAAAAAAGAAAGTGAAAAGATACTGTTTCGGGGAGGCTGGATAGATGGTTCAGCAGTTAACAGCAATGCCTGGTCTTGCAGAAGATCCATGTTTGGTTCCCAGCCCCCAAGTGGTGGCTAACAATGGTCTGTAACTCCAGTTCCAGGGATTCCAGCACCCTCTTCTGGCTCCCACTGGAATTTCACACACATGGTACACTTATGCAGATGCAGGTAAAATACTCCTACACATATAAAATATAAATAAAAAAATTTAAAAGATACTCTATAGAGCTGAGAGGTATATATTATGCTTCATGAACATCTATATGATAGTCTAATTCAGTAGAACTTTGTGTAACAAGAAGTAATAATTAATGAGGTCTGAAATACAGGCTGGACATAGTTAATTCAATAAACAGGAATGAGTGATAAATACAGGAGAGGAACAAATAAAAAAGAAATCAATGGGCAAATTCAGGTAGAGCTTATAGGTATTAACCTGCTACAATAAGAAAAATAAGACAAGAAAATAGAGAAGATTACAATATTAGGTTAAGCAAAGAGCTCTTCAAGAACAAATATTTAAGCAGAAATTTGAATGGAGGGAATTGTTGAAATGTCCAATTATTGGCTTAACATATTTTCAGACAAAAAGAATATGAAACAGGTACTGTTACCAATGAGCTGGATGGGAGGGTGGGGGATTGGTCTATGAAAACTGTGCATTGGTGAAAGGAGGCTTCCTGCCAAGAATCCGTGGATGTGCTAACAAATCCAGAGGTCAACGTTCCAAGCTATGAGGACGAGAGACTTAAAGCTCTGGGTGCTCAGGCCAAATGCTCATTGCTCTGTGCCTTGACTGTCAGTAGCTCATCATTTCTTGACCAAAAATTCACAGCTGGAGCAGCAGCAGCAGTGTTCAGAGCTCCTAAAAGCGGTGACTATGACCTTTCAGGCTCTTGGGCATTGGAATCCATTAGAGCTTGGCAGCTCTGGGACACTTCTAGCAATCACAACTTAACCTACGTTCACCTTCCACCATTTTGGCTTTCTGTTCTCATCTTCATTCACTTTCTTCAAAACCCCAGTGCCGAAGACTGCACTCCGGAATTCAGCCATCTTCTCCCTACCACAGCTGCTGTGGCCGATGCTGCATCACTCTTGCCACCGCTGGTGCTACTGTCTCTTCACATTACAGCTAAATCTGCTGTTCACATTGTAAAAAGATCACAGAAGGCCATGATAAAGTCATACATGACCATGACCAGTCGTTTAGTGGGTCAATGCAGCACAAGAGGGCACTACAAGAGAATAACTTCAGACTGAGTCAAAAACTGAGTTGAAGAATGAGAGGAGGAGGCAGACATGGTATGAGTGTGTCACGTAAATGCTGTGATTGTAGTATACCAGTAAGCACAGGTTCTAGTTCCATTACAGTGTTGCAGAAGAACCAATCACAGGTCGGCCTTCGGATGTACTCATCTAGAGCTTTCTTTTCGACAAGCTGAATAGCCGCTGGATAAACAGGGTTTTCTGGACTTCACCAAAGCTTATCTTGGAGTGTTGCCTTCTAAGGACAAGTGCAGTTTTCCTGAAGGGCTCATGACTGGAACAAGGCCTTCTGAAGCAGCTGTCCCAGCTTCAGTTACTGTTCTCCTTGAAGCTGGAGTGAAGTCTGTTCTAGAGGTTCAAAACCACTAGGCTGTTTTAAATGCAGTCTATTTGTTTGCCAAGGTGCTTTTTGGATGGCAGCTGCCTGTTAGAGATAGCCAGACATAAGAGAGGGTCTCACAACTGCTGCTCAAACAACTGAGTGGCTGCATCCTGGTTGTTCAAAATATTCAAAGGGGAAAAATTATATACATCAAAGAATTATTCTGAGTAGTGCTTAATAGCACTGAACAATGCTTAACAGTGTTAACCCTGGTCTCTTTGATCTGTCCCAACAGGAGCAGGCTTGATGCAGTCTAGGAACAGCAGGAAAGGGCAAGACATGGGGAGCAAAGGTACTAGAAGTCAGGAGTTGTACTTGAATTGAAAGAGGCAGAGGCCTGATCATGTATCTGTGGATGAACTTACAGTGAAATATGAAGGAAATATTGGAAGGCTTAAATCTTAAAGATTGCTTGATCTGACTGATATGCTTTAAAAAATCTCTGTTATTATACAATCAAACATTATAGGGATTATAAGGTATTGGAGATCACTCTAAACAGAATGTCAGAAATCTAAACGTAGTCCATGCACACATAATGAGAAAAATGGATACATGGAAAAATGAAGTTGCAGCTCACAGACCTTATATGAAGTATGGAAAAAGCAATGATTCTTCAAAGATTGTTTTTAAGGACTTTGACTTTAATACAGAAGCAGGTAATAGTGCTAGAAAATATGCTAGAAAATATGAGAATATCATAGTATCCATAGTTTGGGGCTGAGGGAAAAGAAGGAATGAATAACCACAGGAAAATGCTACATTTGAGATGTCTGCTACATATCCAAGTAGAAAGGTTGAGTATTTATTTAGATATATATTCAAATCTCAGGACAAATTTTAAGGCTACATTTAAGAATTGATAGTTATCTTCATTTGATTATTTCATAGAGATACAGCAAAAAGCCAGAAAACTGAAAGTTTCATGACATAACATTCAGTTAAAGAGAAAAACGAAAAAGAGGTCTGAGTCTAAAGTCTGCAATGCTGACATATATAGATAAGGAAAGAACAGAAAGAAGCAGAGAAGTGGAGGCCAGTGCAGAATATTTTAGTTACAAAAGCAAAAAAGCACATTAAGAGTTAGTTTTAACAAATACCAAAACTGAAGTAGAAATTTTGTTAAAGCAACTTCATTTGTTTGTATCTTGGTTCCTTCTAAAGTTTTAATTTAATTCAGAAATTCTGATGGAGACTGATACTTCTGCAAAACTGAAATTGAAGCACAATTTGTTTCATTTGATTTGATTTGATTATGTTTTTTGAAAATTTCATATGTGAACACTGTATTCCCTCTGCCCCTAAGTCATGCCATCTTCCTCTAATGCCCCCTCAACTTCATGATGTCTTCCTTGACTAATATTGTTATATGTACATACACACACACAGTATATTCATATATGTACTGTTTACTTGTGCTTTTGTATACATATGTTTATGGCTGACGACTTGGGATTGGATAACCCATCAGGGACATTGTTTCTGGAGTGAACTAATTCTCCTTCCCTCAGCATCCATTGATTTCCTGTTAAATTTTCCAAATTTCCATAATTTTTAAAATATCAAAAAGTATATTCATTACCAATTAATAAAGTTCCTTTAATACTGAATGAAGATTACCTTGACTGGTTATTTTCTTTCAGAGAACAAAACTACAGTAAGTCAATCTAACAACATTATAACTGAATTTCTGAGTAAAAATAATTCCTTCAATAATTATTATAATTTTTTAAAAGATGCTTTGAAGAGTCCATCTTTTTAAATGGTGTGTGAACTTTTTTGTTTTAACATTTTTATTATTTGTGTGTGGATGTGTACACACATACACATCACAGTTCATATGTGTAGGTCAGAGGATGGCTTTGTGGATTCTATTCTTTCTTTCCACATTTACATGGGGTCCAAGGATGGAATTCAAGTCACCAGACACGAATGCCTATTGCTTTTACCCATTGAGCCATTTGGCTATCCCACTTTTGTGATTATTTTTTTCTTTCCTCCTTAATGGCTTTAAAGGTCACATCAACATTTTGCTTTACAGAAAATGAAGTGAATTATTTCTTCATGGATTATGAATTTGCAATTTCTGAGAAACCTCACTCATATCCTTTTTCTTAACTTTAAATGGAAAGAACTAACATAATCAATAGTTAGTGGCCAGTTTGACCAGTAAGAATGTTAGACCCTATTTAACACACATAATAAATCAAGCCTTGCTTAGTTTATAGAGGAAGAAAATAAAGAGAAAAGGAAGTTCCCAGCATTCTTAAAGAAAAATATCAATAACCCATGTATGTATTTTGATCTGAAATAAATTTCAGTATACCATATTTCCAATCTTCCCAAAGCATACAGTTCAATTTATAAGCCATATTGCTATAAATACTGATTTTCCTTCCCTTCAGTAGTACATTGGACACTATTGGGCTTTAGTAATCATACATCCAGCTTCATAACATTAATAAGAAATAAGAACATTTTACTAATGATATGGCGTGGTATTTCACTGGCCATAGCTCAGTGAAATGCTCAATTTTTTGGAGATCAGCAGTTTGAGGTAGATATTTGAAAAAAGCTTAATGTCATTTTCCTGACAAGGTTTGTTCACAACTTTGTTTAAAACAAACTACAAAGTCAAAATTAGAATTTGACTAACTAAAGTTGATTATAGAGGTACAAAAGAGTTTTGAGTAACTTTAATACTTAAATATTTTTCCTAACATTTCTAAATTTGCTTCATAATATCCTTAAGAAGACATCCTCGAGGTTTCAGTCAATCGTAGGTCTCATCTTAAATGCAGAGTTGGAATATGTTGCATATACATGAAATGAAAAGCTGCAAGTGCAGCTTTAAGTCTCCTAAATTTTTTAAAAGTTATTTATCATCTTATCAAGCTAATCAGACCTCTCCCTCCAGATGACAGACCTTCATCCTAACCCTTTTTCCTGACCCTAATCTTAACCCTAACCCTAACCCTAACCCTAACCAGACTTCTTATTCTAGATAATAGATCTTTAACCTAACCCTTCATCCTAGCCCTAAGCCTAACCCTAATCCTAACAAAATTCACATTTTACTCAAGGTCTTTGATGTTGTTCAAATCCTAAGCATACATGTTGTAGAAATAAAAACAATTATTCCTTATTTATAGGAGAAATTCTTTCCATAAAAATCATTTTATATTTGACAATATTATATTCACAGAATTGCCACATGAAGTTTAAAAATACAAACCTAGAATAAAGGAGTGGATGAGTCATGACTATTGCTGAGCCTTTCAACCCCCCTGGGAATGTTCAGGCATGTCTCCCAGGAATAGCTGTGAAATCTTTCTGACTGCTGTTTCTGGTATTGCTCTACAATTTATTGCCTTTCTAAATTGTCAGATTTTCTTCTTCCCCCCCCCCAAGGGCTGATCTTGTCTCTAACATCCAAGGAGAGTCTCATATGATCAATATTTACAAATATTTCATTTACTCCACAAAAGGGTAACTTGCCCTTTAGATTTTTTTTAACCATCCTTTATCCATTTGCTAATGTGGAAAAATAGCCTCTGTTTGGGACAAATCCCACTTGAGTGATCAGTCTTTAATCTTCTGTATATGAGGTGCTTGTCCTTCCACAATGTCCTGTGAATTTAATGAAAGTTTTGAATCTTGGTACCCAGACATTCACATCTTCACCAATTAAGGAGAGAATTGTAAGGAATTATCTTCAAGCAAGGATCTTGCCTTTCTGCTGTGATAATGCTCTCTAACAAAATTTGGCTATTTATTTGTGATTTAATGAATGCCAAAGGTGAAGATTATTGGAAAGTAAACTACATCTAAATTTGGAAATGAGGAACAGCCAAGGAGAGCTGCTCTAGAGGAATCCAAAGTAAAGACTGAAGTCAGTTAAGAAGTCAGGGTGGAAAACAAAAAGGAAGTGGGAAAAGAAATAATCTAGGCAGAGGGAAAAAATGTGCAAAGACCTGGAGAAAGAGCAGCAAACGGGCAGCTCAGAAACAGAAAGCACAGAATGTCCTCAGGATGGGGGTGGCAAGAAATGACCTTAGGCAAGTGCAAAGAAATTTGACACTAGAACAAACACAGTAAGAAAATCAGATTTTGAATGAAGGAACAATGTGAAATACTGAAGAAATTTCACTATAAACATTTTTTAAAAATCACATTTGAAATAAAAGGCTAACCATAATAGAACACAAAGAGGTTTGGTGAGTGTAGTCACAAGAGTGGATCTGGGGAGACAAGTTCTATCTACGATTTCCTTGGAAGTAAAGTAAGGTTGGATAATGGGACTTGTGGAAATGGACAGGAGAAAAATATTGCCTTTAATCAGTGAAGGGCTGTGCATCTTGTACTATTTCATAACGGGTTCTGCTGGACAGATACTGGGCCAGTGTGATTGAGGTAAGGAGGCAAGATCTGTTCCACAGAGATAATGCCACCACCTCCCCTTAAAATTTTGTATGTTATGAAAAGAAAGCGGTATATTGTGTTCTGATCGGAACTAAGTCCTACATTCCCATTAAAGCCAGTTCGGTCATAAGAAGGAAGTCAAAATTGAAGTCCAATTAGAATTCTACTGTAGAGGTGAAGTACATACTTAGTGTTGCTTGAGTTGTGATATAATTTTCCTGTGATGTGCATTTTGAATTTCAGCTACACCTAGATAAATTACAATGTTGTAGTTAACTTATTTAATAAAAGTGGCAGCCAGCCACTATTTTTGTTAACTACGAGAAAGTTTAAGTTTATGTTAATTTTTTAGGGTCTGATAGAATATTTTATGTGTATTACATTGTTATTCATATGCTATGTCTCTAAACTTTATTTTCAAAAGCTTAAGGACCAAATACAAACTTCTCTGGAAGAAAAAGGAAGAACAATACGGAAGTTGCTGAGAACCGGCAGCATGATGTGTTGTGGCTGATATAAAAGAATGATGATGATCTACACAATTAACATCAATATTTCAATCAAATACTTCTTATCTTTGATGGTTAAAAAAGTATCACTGTATTCAAGGGCCAGTTCTTCCCCCTCATTTTTAGCAATCTCTTTTCTGTTGTGCCCAGTTTTTCCACTGAATGACATTTATGATATGAATTTCCCTGTCAAGGAAAAATTAGATCTTTTTCTCTTTTTCTGTATGAGGTACAACACGACACTAACTTATTTTCAGTTATTCCCAATGCACACTCCATCTTTGCTCCAATTTTACTTATTTTTGTGTTGCTGAGGATGGAGCCCAGAGCCTCTTGCAAGCTGAGCAGTGCTCTGTCTCTGAGTCACACCTCAGTCTTTTACCTTGTCCATTTGCTTTTGTCTTCAGAAAGCCAGACAGATATGAAATTTAACACTAGGACATCTTCACAGAACGTGGGAAATGGAGATTGAAACAGTTTTTTGGTATCTGCTCAATTTTGCTTTCTTGATCTGACTGACTTAATTTAACTCCAACCATATTTGGATTAATGATAGTAGAGCTACAATTTCAATATTAGGAAGTAATCACCATCTTAACTATGTAGCCTTGAACGGGCAGGAAAATCTCCTCCCTGTTTGACTAACCTTTGAACCAGCTCACTTAAAGCATACTCTGATCACCTAAGAATAACTTCTTGAGGTCTAAGATTGCTTTTACAGTTGCTTCATCAGTGCCTCCAAGGTGGCAAGGTCTCTTCTATAGCTTCAATTTCTCTTAAATTTTTCTAAAGTGTTATCTATACAGAAACTGTTATTAGGTTGAGATTTAAAATTTCAATATTGCATTGGAACAATTTGTCACATAAAACAATACATTTAGATAAAATCAAACACACCTTTGCATTTGACTTTGTCAAAGGTAAAAATGCACTGAGCAAGTAGGAAATGTTAAGAAAATATTTCAGATCTGAAGACGAGAGTCATGCAGGATGATTTTTGCTGTATAGTTTTGTAGGATAAAGCAGACAAATTACAGGTGGGGTGATTGAGTTGTAAGTGTTTTTACAATCAGAGGAAGTCTTAGTCAATTAGCTGAACAGGAAATGTTTATCTTTGTGTCTAGCTAGAATCAGGAAGACAAATAGTTCTAAGCTCAGCAAACTGATCTTGAGCAAATAAGAATGAGAAGGTATGTATTTGATCTTGTCAAAATATTAAAGAGAGTCATGTGTAAAACTTAGGGGTCAGCAGAATTGTGGAAAATGAGCCTTATGTGGTTGTGTGTGTGTGTGTGTGTGTGTGTGTGTGTGTGTGTGTGTGTGTGGGGGGGGATGAAATGTGTTTCTTTACAGCAAAATGCCCTCAGTGCATAAAGTGTTGGGTGGGTGGGTGAGTGGGTGGGGGAATTCAGAAAGCAAAGTTTTAAGGGTAGGCTTCTTAACTATTACTGACATACTGGGAAAATATAGTTCAGATAAAGCTCAACATTAGCAGTATTCTCTGTGAGTGCTGTATCTTCGACATGAATTTAAAGTTGCCAGCTTATTTTCATTACTCATTCTAAAGTACTGATGGTTCACAAATTTGTCACAATTTCAATTCCCAGGATGTAAAGAAAAGTTGAAAGAAATTAATTTGATGGGAACAAATCTAGTTTCAGCTGAGATTTTCAGCAGGGAGCCATCTGCTGTATGTTCATGTCAGACAGAAACAAGATATTTGGTATTTTGTGTCTTTTGTTTGTTTAGTTGATAGAATTAAAATTTAGACCTTTAAAAATCATCTTTAGAACACTCTCCCACCAAAATAATCAGTTCCTTGAGGAAACAGAACAGTAGCTCACTTAGAGAATGCTTTTACAGCATGTGCTTGAAATTTACTTGCTTGCAAGATGTTGGTTAAATATGAATCAAATGCTCCAGAGCATTATTATTCTAATATTATCCTTGGAAACTTGACAAGAAATGAAAAAATTACATACAATTTTATGTTCTGTCCAACTATGTGCACTCTCATCCTGAGCTGATGAATATCTTTTTATTTTGGGGTAAATTTCAAATAAAAACTGCACTTGAGTTTTTTCCTCAGTAACTGCTTGTCCATAACCCTGGGCTGGTTGCCAGGCAATAATGTGATTGCTTTACAGTCAGTGGGAAGTCATTCAGTGGTGCCTCCCTATTTGTAATGCTTCTCAATGAGAAATAAGGTTGTTAGGTGACAGATAACACAGAGCTGGAGCAGGAAAGGACACCCAAGCCACTTCAAGTCATTTCTTTTAAACTTGTGCTTTGAAACAATTTTGATTCAAATAAAAGTTGTTGGAAAAGCACAGAGAGCTCCTGTCTCTCACCCAGGTTCCTCTAATGCTAACACCAGAAACCTGCAGGTCAGCAGCACAAGCCAGGAAATTGCTTTGCTTTTGCTTTTCTTTTTTTCTTTCTTTTTCTTTCTTTCTTTCTTTCTTTCTTTCTTTCTTTCTTTCTTTCTTTCTTTCTCTCTCTCTTTCTCTCTTTCTTTCTTTCTTTTTTTTTTGACAGGGTCTCCCTGTGTCTCCAGCTGACCTGGATCTAGCTATGTAGGCCAAGCTGGCCTTAAACTCACAGAGATCTGCCTGCCACTTCCTCCTGAGTACTGATGCTAAAGGTGTGCGCCACCATGCCTAGCATCTTTTTTTCTTTTTGATTAGTGTTTCTGTTACAAAGTTTGTCACATCAGCAAGTTGTTAAATACCTACCATGATTAAGATTCAAAACTGTTTGGCACTCAATATGAACTCTCCCTATGCCACATGTGTATCATCACTTCCTCTTCTTAATCTGAAATCCTGAAGGCATCAACCCCTTTCTGATTTTCTGCCAAAATCATTGTCATCTTAATAAGTGATATGAAGGAAATAATGAGTTAAGCATCATTTAGAGACTGACTTTTTAAAAGTTTAATTTTGAGATTATTTAAGACTCACAAGAAGAGACAAGACTATTTCAGAGACTTTGTCTGTACACTCTCCATTGCTTTCCCTAGGAATATCTTACCGAAGACCACTGAGACAGTATTACTAACTAAAGCCCATAATGTACTTAGATTGCATTTTTACATGTACTGTTTCAAAAGCATAGATTTGTGAAAATTCACTGCAAATTTGATTCGTGCAGCCACTACCACAACCAGAAAGGAAGACTGTTCCATAATTACAAAGAAATTCTCTTGGGTTATTCATTCATAATCATGTTCTCCTTCCAGTCTAATCCCTGGCAATCCCAGGTCTGTTTCAGATTCCTTTGGTTTTGATTTTCCTAGAACTTAATATAAACATAATCATACAGTATGTATTCACTTTTGGCTTTTTTCTCTTAGCACAATGATTTTGGGATTCGGTTAAACAATGGCTTATATCAATAATTTATTCTTGATTATATTTCATTGTATAACAATATTTTCACCCTATTTACTTGATGAGAGATATTTAGATTGTTTTTTATGATTCTAAGTTTTCAGCATTATAGACAGAACTGTTATGAATTATCAGGAGTATCTGAGCATAAATTTTTCTCTACTGTGAATATCATGGGTCTGAAGGTTGATCTTGTCAACTTGACTTAGTTTAGATTCACTATATGAACACATTTTTGTCTGGTCCTGGTGGGGTATTTCCAGAAAAGTTTAACTGAAGAGAGAAGAGCACCTGGATGTGGGTAACACAATCTCATGGGCAAGATGGATAGACTGAAGAAAAAGAGACAACATAGTAAGTATAAGCTTTCACCACTCCCTATCTCCTGGCTACAGATGCAGTGTGACCAGCTGCCTCTGGGCCTTGCTGCCATGCCTTTCCCACAATGATAGATTGTGGAGTGTACACTCACTATGCTTCCTAGTAACCCAACTCCACTATCTCTTGAATCCCATAAAAGTAATTTCCAAACAAACATTGGAGTCTCTGTAGTAATGATCTTTATAAAATGGATATAATCTGGACTAATGACCCCAGCAAAACCATGTACTCTTATGTCATGTGACCTGGGCAACTGAGCTCATTTTCTTTGAGACCTCAACTTGGTACTCCACCCAAAATGATAATTAATGAATGTGGGTACTTGAGAATTAACAAAGCAAAGCACTGAAAGACAGCACACCCATCTTCATTGCACAAAGTAGGGATTGGGAAGTGACCTTGGGTGGATAAGATATTCCAAGACTAGGGTTAAAAAGGCAAGTTGGGAGCTGGAGAGATGACTAAACTGTTAAGAACACTGACTGCCCTTGCAGAGGACCCAGGTTCAATTCCAAGCACCCACATGGCAGCTAACAACCATTTATAACTCCAATTCTAGGGGATCCAATGCCCTCTTTTGACTTCCATGAGCATTGCATGAGTGCACTTACATACATGAAAGTAATACACTCATACACATAAAATAAAAACAGATCTCATAGAGGGAATGATCACTACCAATTTTTAGGGAATGCAGTTTCTTAAAACTAAAAATTAATGTCTTTACTAACTGACTTAGAAATAATTTGTATTATATTCACACTAGTGCAGAGCTGTTTGTACTTGATACTAGGACAATTATGGTATGTGAGTCATCTCTGCAGTCCTGAAAGAGTGATTTTTGAAAGAAAATAGCTTCTCTTGGCATTTTTGCAAGAATACCTGCTAAAGATGACCCTTGGGATGAAAAAGAATAATTGTACACTACAATCAGATTCATTTATTTATCCATTTATTTTTATTTATGTAGTTAATTTTTTTTTTGAGCCAGGGTCTCACTGTCTTTCCTAGGCTGGCCTGAAACGCACTAACTCACTATATAACTTTTTGAAGATGCCAAGGAAGGGAAAAGCCCTCACTGGTCTCTAGATTTGCCGCTGTCTTTATATTAACTTTCCAGCCTCTCCAACATGAGACACAAGTCTCTCTGCTTTATACATACTATTAGGTAATTTTGTCTTAGCAGCACAAAGGTCTTGAAAGAGGCTACATCTAACTCAGTGAATGTGGTAGAGGAAGAAACCCTTATTAATACAATGGGAAAGCATTTGAGTAGGCAATAGAGACCTACACTAATGGGCTTAAACACATTGAGTATTGATTTAACATTGAAAACATTTTGAAGATAGGCTGTGCAAGCTCGGCATTACCTCCCAAAATGGGAGCATCAAGGACTGCTTTGGTTCTGTCTTCCTGCTCCTCTATGCTTAGCATTTTACTGCCATGTTCATAGTTTGTAAGCAGCTAAAGTTCCGTTTAAGGTTGCTGTTATTTTTGTCCAGTCAGAAAGTGTGTGTGGGGGGAGGGGGGATAATAGGAAGAAAAGTGAGCCGCTGAAAGAACATGAATACTAAAACAGCCCACTTGGAAAAAAAAAATTCTTAGAATCCTTCTGGAAGAATTCATCTGTACCTTATTGGTCAGCACAGGATATGTGGCTGTGAGATTTAGAGCTGTGAGTGTGAGCATTCCCATCTCTTTGGAAGGGAAAAGAAAGAAGAGACGGAATTGTTTGGTTTCATGTAGAAACAACACACAAGTGTGCTATAGGGTGGGGATGCCTGATGCATTCACATGGCTGAATCAAAGTGAGTTCCTATTATAGACAGTTAGAACTGACCTCAGTACCACTAAACACGTTCTATGACTGCACCACAAGAGTACACAATATCTCCACATCTTCAAGAATATGCTTATTTCCATGGGCCTGTCTCTGGGTCCAAGAAGGACTTAATATATTCTCTTTACCTATGGCCTATTATTTCAGTTGATTTCTTCCATATGTTGTTCCTCTCCCTTTGCTTTTAGTGTCTGATTTTGGCTCCTTCTGAAATTTTCTTTCAGTCTCAGGGAGAATTTTGAACCCAATAATACACTTCAGCACTGCCCAGATTTTGTAGTGTTTTGTCTATACCTTGCTCTGTTTGCTGCAAGTTGTAATTATGGGAACCAGGGCCTCCCAGACTTACATGTTTTCATTTTCACCACTAGAGAGGAAAATAATTTACTTGTTCAGTTTCCCTATTCAAGATATCCTAGAGTAAGACTTTCCTAAAATTCTGTGGGTCCTATATTTACCTCAGGGAAAAAAAAAAGATGAATGCCTTGGTTAATTCCCTGTGTAATGTGTGGGTGTATGTACACCAATTTCCCTAAAAACCAAAGCAGGATATTTCTTAGTAGAATTGGTGAAAAGCATCAATTAATAGAATGAAAAATGATAAACATCATTCTACAATGTTCTACATTGTAAGATTCCACTTGTTTTGATTCTTTCTTATAAAAAGCTACAAAATAATTTTATGGTTGATAAGGAAGCAAGGTTTGAAGTTATTTTCTGAAACTTTTGCATTAACTCTCAATTGACAAGTCTGTCAAACATTTTACAAATTTATTCCTCATTTTTAAAGAAATCTGTTTTCTTTCTAGTCAGAAAACCAGGTTGCTCACTATAAAAATTACTTAGCAGTTAAGAGTACTCACTGCCCTTGCAGAAGACCTGGATTCAATTTCCAGCACCCACATGGTGGCTACAACCATTTGTAATTCCAGTTCCGGGGATCTGACACCTTCTTCTGTCCTTCACAGGCATTGTATGACATGGGTGCACTTACATACATGTAGGCAATGCACTCATACATGTAAAATAAAAATAATAAATAAAATATTAAAATATATAGACAAACTTAAAGACAATGGAAATAAAAAGATGATACTGAGAACACACCTAAACTTACTTAGCATTTAGTAAAATATAAGTCCTGACCTCTTGTGCACATAACAGATATGGCTCTGAGTACCAATTTTTCTTTAAGAGTCAAAAATAGATTACATACATTTTACTGTTTGTGGGATGAAATATTACCTTTACCTGCTAAATACTGAATTGGAGTGTGACTGTTAGAACACTGTGCGTTTGTCACCACACTTCCTCCAAAGTCCTAGCACCCTTTTGACTTTCTCTTTAAGACTGTAATCTTAGTGATTTAGCAAATGTGTTTCCATTTTCTTTCTGTTCAAGTTCATTATCTTGAAGAATTGAGTGTTATTGCATTTTGATTGAGAAAATTGCATTTGGTGGTTTCCACTATAAATGGGCAGTAAATAACCAAATGATTTACTGTTGAATGTGTTAATGAGAGATATTAGAGGTGTGGAAGGGCATTAGAACTCTCCACCTGAAGTCAACACCTTAGCATTTGTGTTAAACAATTGTTAACAAAGCACTTTCCTTATATCATATCTTTTATTTCTTAGAGAACACCTGTGAGGTAGGAAATAATTCCTTATTCTTAAGACTATCATACTGAATGTATATATGTGACTTTTCCTTGAACCCCAGCTATTATAGTTCAGAAATTCAAATCAAAATATTTTGACCCTACTTCAGTTATATTTTCCATAGCTTTTCTTTAAGCATAAGAGTAAGTATTCTTTGCCCACTCTATGACAATTACATGAATGAACTTGGAATAAAGGCGTAACGTTATTGTCTGAAAAAATCAGAAGATAATTTATCCATCCACTTAAATAGAATCTGCTACAAATCTTTTCCTTGTTGTCATCAAGAAGCTTACTATTTATTGCAATGAAAGACGTACACAGATCAATAAGGAAATGCCATACAAAGAGAAAAGTGTTCATGTAAAGGTAAAAGAGGCCTTTAAAATGGTGGCCAAGTTGAGTGAAGAGTCACTGGCAGGTGACACTTGATATGGGCTCTCCTCTTTTCTTTCTGTTGCTGTGATGAAATGCCCCTGATAAAACAGCTTAAGGAAGAAAGGGTTTAAGTTGGGTCACAATACAAGATACATCATGGCAGGGAAGTCAAAGCATCAGGAGCTTGAAGCAGCTGGTCATATCACCTCCATACTCAGAAGCAGAGAGGAAGGAATGTATCCTATGGCTCAGCTTGCTCTCTCCTTTTATGCAATATAAGATGCCTTGTGCAGGGAAGTCTTATCCACATTTAAGATAGATTTTCCTATAATAGTTAGCATAATTAAAATAATCTCCCACAGGCACAGCCAGGGGCCGATTTCCTATATGATTCTAGATTCTGTCTCATGTAGACAATTAACACTGGCCATCACAGACCCTGAAGGACTAATCAGGTCTTTGATGGGCAAGAAAATGCTTCTCCTGCAAAAAAGTCAACAGTGGGAGGAACTGATGAGTAGTCATTTGTGATTCTATGGTTCAGGTCATGGAGGCTTGGCATATTAAAAGGTCAAAGGGCCACGTTTTTTGTATGTGATAAACAAATTTATACTTTGCAGTGCTCAGGAAGAACTGACAGGAAAAAGGAGAGCTATGAGTTAGAGGTTTTGTTTGCTGTCTGACTTGAATATGGCAAAATGAGTCCCTAAACCAGCATAGAGGATAGAGAAGAGACAAGTTCTAGAGATGCTGAGGCTACAGGAGGTGTAACCTACTTTAGTGAGGTGAGGCATGAAGCTTACATAAAAGGTGTCACTAAGAAAGTGTTCAGAATTGCAAATGAAAAATTATCTGAGAAAGGAGGTGCTTGTGGTGAAGAAAAGATTATGAAATATTAGTAAATTTGAAAGGAAGACAATAGTACAAAATCAGAAGAATACCTTTCTGATATATAGGTCTTTTGATACATACTTTTAAAATATCTTCATGGGATGGTGGTTTTATAATGGTATTTTTATGGAGAGATTAGGAAGATATTAAGCTTTTCTATTATAATTGATCAAATTTTTTGATAATTTTCATGCAAAGAAATATAATTTTTTGGAGTGGTCATTTATGGGAACCAAATATTCCTTGAAAGTTATACCTGTTTGGTTGGTAAAAGAGCTTGTGCACATGAGCTATGTGTTTCTTATACTGAGCCATGATTGCTGTCCGTCCTTTACATTTCAGTGACAGATACTGGAAGACGATAACTCCACATAGGACTAACTTTTGACCTATCATCTTCTTGCCATAATGCTGACAGAGTCACTGCACTGAGTGGTGAGAATACTTCTGGAAGCTGTTTCTACCTCAAGAATACTAGTAATTATGGGGCCATTCATAGAATCGACTGAAAACCACATCAATATACTCCAATAAACTAAAACAGAAACATTTCCAATTACTTTGCCCTTTAACTGGATTCCAAACTTTTTTGTGGTCACCAATGCTACTCAAATGAGGGAATATGTGACTGAGGTGTGATTACTGTAGAAACAAACTTCTTTACTAACTGTAGTTCTTTTGAAAAATTTAGGAAAACATGCCAATGCATAAACAGAAAGGGTTCCCTCTCTTTGAAAGAAAACTGTGTAAGAGTCACAAAGCTAGCACTGGTTTAGTTTATGGCCTATCTACCTTCAAGGGATATAACCAACCTCTGGAGATTGATTGGCTATGAATGATAAGAGAAATGAACCCACCAAAGGACAGACAGCATGCAGAAAATAAGTGACTGCAGAATATTCAGTTTTAAATTGGATATCTGTATTTCACCTTCTCCTTCCAAGGCTCAGAGATCAGAGTGCAAGAGTGGGTGGAGAGATTGTAAGAGCCAGAGGTGGTAGATGGATACAAGGAAACTGTGTAATCTGGGCACCATAGGTTACTTGCACATTTCAACCCCCAGTGTTTATGACAGAGTACCCAAGCCAAACAGGGCCACAGCATGGATGGCAGAAGTGGGCACAAAGCCATAGACCTACCTGAGGATCTACTGATGACTGATTGATGCTGGGAGAGAGAGAATCAGTTTTCCTTAATGGTGTGAAGCCTGATAGGTTGACCAGAATCCAAAACGTGGATCCACTCCCAAGAGCACTTGGGAAGCACAGACCTTTAAAGAACATTCTTCTTTTCAAAAAAGAAAAGGATAGATGGTAATGGAAGAGATGAAATCAAGGTGGGGGCAGGGCATTAAGGAGAGTCTGGAGAGGAAGGCTAAATATGATCAAAATACATTATATGAAATTCTGGAATTGATAAAAAAATAATAATGGAAATCACAGAGAGTTTCAGAATTTATCTTTTATTACTGGCTCTATAATAACCTATTAAAAAATTTGTTGACCAATTTTCCAAATAAAAATAGGGCAACCAATTTTCCATGTACGTTTATCTTATTTTGAACACTAGAAGTCCCATATTTTTAAGAAATACCTTCCAGGATACAAACATCTGTGTTTGGAAGAGGAAGGGGAAGGGGGCATGACAAAATGAAAAAGGATCCCCTGAAAAAAGGACTAAAAGAAAAAGAAACATTTACAGTGTCCAATGAATAGAGCCTAGGCTATTGTCTTTACCTATCAACAGTGATACTGGAAGTGAAAATTTGTAATTCCAATCATGGATTATATTTTCTTGGGTTATTCCAGCTGATTCATTCTAGGTGTGAAACTTTAGGGCAAAGTAATCTGACCTTTAAAAATTTGTGTTTGACTTTGCCTATTGATTAACTGCCATGTTTTCTGTTAAGATACTACTTTGGGGGTGCAGGAAGAAAACAAACCATCCAAATGAGTACAGAGGCTATTTATTTAAAATGTTACAGCAAGAGAGTCAGCCACAATCATTTCAATTTTACAGAGCCTGAAAGAGAAGTGAACAGAAACACTATTAGAATAAAGATAACACTCTATACCATGTTCACAGGTTATCAGCATAAAGAAGCTGGAAGTCAGTAATTAGAAGCAGGTGGCCTATGAAATTGATCTTGGGGATATATATATGTCTTTTTGAGACAGGGTCTTCCTGTAGCCCCAGCTGTCCTGCAACTTACTATGTAGACCAGGCTGGCCTTGAACTCACAGAGATCTGCCTGCCTCTGCCTCCTGAGTGCTGGGATTAAAGGCATGAGCCACCACACTTGGCGATCTGGAGGATATTTTTAGCTCTCTCTTATTGGTCTTGTGATGAAGCCAGGCTAAACATAAGGGAAACTGGCATTTACTGACCAAATCCTGATCCTTGCTGCAGAAGTTTTACATTAAAGATAAATGGTCTTACTCTTGTTCATTTTTGCACCAAGCCTCTCACACTAGATGAATTCTGACATTGTAAAAATGTGAACATATTTTCTTCTGAAAGCAGATATTGAAAATTGAAAATAGCAAGGCTCAAAGCAGCATAACACTGTAACCATCACAAAAATGAAGGCTTGATAACTTTGTCCATTTAGGACACAAGGAAGGACACATACAATTGACTTACTGAGATAATAAAAACCAATTATCTTGCAAAATATGAAGAAAAGTGTTTGAAGTTGAGCAGGTAGAGAAAGGCATAGGAATGTATATATGGAGGTTAAAACTTACAAGACTGTACTGAAACAGGCATTTCAACATCAAATCAACATGGTAGACCTTTTTAATCTACCAAAATATCAATGGCAAGTTGAAAATAATGGCTACTGAATTATTTGTGAAGTAATATCAAATATGCATTATTATGTCTTTGGATGGCTCTGTGAAACTGTGTAAGATTATATTAATGTTAGGAAGTTATAACTAAAATTTCTTGTGGGAAGGTAAAAGATTTTCATAATAGTGTGTTGCCTCTTTCACTGCAGAGCTGACTTTTTCAGATGGTTGAAGGAACCACGTGATGTACAGTGGATTAAGTGATGTGTGATATCACAGTACCAACAAAACGTCCCAATTAGTTTCTTTGAAAAGTGAAATTCCAAATTGTATTTTAAATTTCAACAGTGAATCTTTA
This sequence comes from Nannospalax galili, assembly GCF_000622305.1. Taxonomy (NCBI): domain Eukaryota; kingdom Metazoa; phylum Chordata; class Mammalia; order Rodentia; family Spalacidae; genus Nannospalax; species Nannospalax galili. The sequence goes on from NW_008340588.1 coordinate 9,438,940, forward strand.
AAAATTTTTTTGAATTTATTTTTATTCTAAATTTATTTTTGTGTATGAGTGTTTTGCCTGGATGTATGTAAGTTCACCATGTGCCTATACTATCTGCAGATGCCAGAAGAAGGTGTTGAATCCCTTGGAACTATAGTTACAGACAGTTGTTAGCTGCTGGCTGCTGTCTGGGAACCCAACCCAGTCCTCTGCAGAGCAGCCAGTGCTCTTAACCACTGAGCCATCTCTCCAGAGCCAAATTCCCCTCTGTGTTTTAGGAGAGAAAAGTTAGTTTTATCACTCCTGCAAGAATATTTGAAGAGTGTTATACAGTGAAGTATTAATATGGTAGTGATTCTGAAATCAGCTGTAACTTTTTGTTTGGTTGGT
>NW_008340588.1:9440644-9444233 GCF_000622305.1 Nannospalax galili
TTTCTTTGAAAAGTGAAATTCCAAATTGTATTTTAAATTTCAACAGTGAATCTTTAAAAATTTTTTTGAATTTATTTTTATTCTATGTGTATGAGTGTTTTGCCTGGATGTATGTAAGTGCACCATGTGCCTATACTATCTGCAGATGCCAGAAGAAGGTGTTGAATCCCTTGGAACTATAGTTACAGACAGTTGTTAGCTGCTGTATGGGTGCTGGAAAATGAGCCTGGGTCCTCTGCAAAGCACTCTTAACTGTGTAGCAGCTCTCCATCCCCTTTACAACAATTCTAATGAGACTTGGAAAATGAAAAATACTGACAATCATATACAAAATAAAATTTCCTCTTGTATTTGCATATCCAGAAGATATTGCAAATATAAATTTAGTAATTCAATTCACTAATAAACATTTTACCAAAGACTTGAAATGATCTTAGTAACTAAATGATCTGGACATCATTTACAATATGGCTGAAATTGGATGTGATTTGCCTGCCTACTATAACAAGGCTTTCATAAAGAAAGGTTTGGGTTATTCCATTTCCTAAAAATGTGAAGAGAAAAGGAGAACTTTCTCTTTAGGCACAGAAGAAAAGCAGGCCCATGCCTTCAGAATGGCTGCCATTACTGATCAATGCAGGAAAGTATAAAACATTTGCTTTCCTGAAAAGCATTATTCCAAAGCCTGTAACAAGCAAAAATAAATAGCTTATTATAAATTAGAGACAATCTTAAGCATGAAAATGGATTAAAAATTTAAAGTAAGACAGGAACGCATGGGCTGCTTCCTGAACATGTCTGCATCTTTCCAGAGGTCACAAGGCAGCTGGACCAGGATGAACCTGCTGGCCCAGAAGTGTGTAAAGATGTGCGTCGACAGCAAGAACTCACACAGATGATGCCATTTTAGAAATAAGGCAGCTTCTTAGTGTAAAACTTTTTTTTTTTCCATTTAAAGCAATGAAGTTAAACATAGCTTTTCCAATTTCCTATAAAATGGTGACTTATTTAGAATCCAGATTCAGTGAGCACATTTAAATTTCCACTGTGGTTTAAAACAACTCTCTGAGAAAGAGTTTATCTTGTTAGAGCCTGAAAATTTCTTTGAAATGTTAAAAATGATGGCATTTGAAATGGACAGCTGTATGATGAATTTATACATGCCATGGAACAGACACGGTCTACCTAAGACAAGCCTGAAGATACCAATGAGGAGTCTGAGGAGAGCTGGAAACCAACCTCTCCAGGTGTAGCCTGCTGCTGCTAGAAAACAGACAATTCATTCCTGTGCAAACACCGTACTTGGGAGCTTGTTTATGTCAGTACCGTCACAGTTGACTCACACTTTCAAAAAGTGTGATTTAGACTTGGTAAGAGGCCTGTGCTAGTCATAGGGAATTCCTGTGTAATTCAAATGAATTTATCGGATTATGAAAGCCACATGAAAAATAGATCTATGTTCCCTATGCTCAGAGAAATTGAGAGTATATCATGAAAAAGAAACAGAAAAATATTCCATGACCTTAATGGAGAGACAAAAATATACCACTATCATTTCCACTAACTATAGCTAATACCTGCTTAGTGACTTAGACTAAATTAATTTTCTTCTTTTAAAATGTTTTATATTTCTGTTTTAAACCACATAAAATACAGCTTAGAAAAGCTGGATAATAAGAAATGGTTAGTAAAGGATCAGATGATATTGCTTTCTCACAGGAATGAAAATGGTCATAAACAAACATTTTTCTTAATTGCCCGATTTGTTAAATTACCTCTAATTGTCACTGATAATTAACTCTCTTTCTATTTGGCTAAACCTGTCATGTTAACGGAACAGAAAAATAAATAATGAATAAGTAAAAACGTATTTGCTTGTTCTGATTAATAAATAAGTCCCTTGTAACTAAAAATTTATGGAAATCCATGAGGAAAAAAATATCTGAAAATATAGAGCTAAGAAAACTAAGCTAGCAATATTTCAATTTACAAAAATTACTCTTCTTTTGTATAAATGGCTTTGATTAATCTGTTTATAAATTTTAAAATCACAGTAAATATACAAATATACTAATATACTAAAAACCACTATTATTTATAAGTATATATAGACATGTCTCAGTGTTTTTGTTTAAGCACTAAAGATTTTTATTTGTAGTCAGTGTTCTAAAGCTAGGATTTATGTGATGTGTGGTTCTGAATTAGATAATTTCCATCACCTATTTTATCAATGGCTATCTTTAATGCACTTGCTTCTAGGATTATTCCTAAACATTAAAGAGAAAGAGCTGTGAAGGAGCGACGCTGACTGGCCCTTACTACAATTTTCTTTTACTCAGTGTAAAATGATTGTCGCTCCATACAGTGTATCTAACAGACTTTTAGAGCTTTAGGTGACTAAATTATAAATAAGGCACACTTTAATATTATAAAATTAATACTTTCATCTATTAATTGAATTGAAACTATAAATTAATGATTTATCAATGTTAAAACTTTCATTATTTGACAACTGAATGGTAGCTATTTTAAATGATAAATAATCACTAAGCTCATACTAAAACATCCAAAGCTAGATAACCACAAGAATAATTTTGAAGACATATTTTTCACTGGGGTTTGGCTTCCACTATGTAACATAGAAGTGAGATTGTTTTTGTTACATTTTACTTCTCCAGCTCAGAACTTTCATGCCCCAATAGGATTCAGACTCTTTTCTGTAGAACATTAAAAAGAACAAGGACAGAGAAGAGTGAAGGAAAACAAAGTTCTCTTGCCATCAGAAAACCTGCCTTTCAGACTACGCCTTTTGACTGGGTGATTGCAGCTAAATCAATCTTGAATTTGAGTGGTTTCATCGCAGTGGAGGTACTGAGTCTTAACTCACATCACTTCTGAGAGAAGTACTTAAGATTATGTTTTTTAAAATGCCTAATGTAGACTTTGTCCACAGGGAAACCTTTAGAGCACGCTCATTTTTCATTATTTTTTATCCTCTTGTTATTCATGGTACATTTCTGTTTTTAACCCTTAGAGCTAACCAGTCATCAGTCCCAGGCTGTCCCTTTGCTCAATCCTTTTTCTCTTTGTCATCACTTTAGTGATTCAGCTTGCATATTTATTTTATTTTTGCTGGCTGTCTAATAGAAAGGAGTTCACTTTATAAAATATCATACTGTATCTTTCTCTAAACTACACATGAATATTGAGATATTGGCAAATCGTATTGTGATCCCTAGACTTTCCTCAGCAGTGATTTTCCACAGTCTTCTACCATCACTATCTCATTAGATGTTTCTTTGAGGGAAGTTCTAGAGTTCTTTTCATGTTATCAACCAGTTCAGCTCAATCTCATGTCAGTAATAGATTCTCTGGTGAGTATAACTTTCCATGCTTCAGTCCAAATCATGAGTGACACACCAAGATTAAGTTTTAGTAGTATCCAGAGCATGCTTCTAAGATTTCCATCAGGATTATAGTCTTTATTTCTTCCCAACTTCAATGCCCCAAGTCTTCCTACCACCTCACTGATTTTTCAGGTTGTGTAGTTTTTGAATAGCTGCATAGTATTATAGCTGCATATATATAT
>NW_008340588.1:9444313-9447032 GCF_000622305.1 Nannospalax galili
CACAAGACACTGAGAACCTATCTTTGCCTGGTTTCTTAGGAATGTAAATCCTGTCTTAACTCCACATTTCTCCTAACATACTTTACAGCTTCTGAAAGCCTTCATGATGCCAGTTTCTGCAAGCTTTACCATCTCTTTGATGTGCATTTCATGTGCTAGATTGTAATCAGTGCTAAAGTTGTAGTACAGGCTGTACTGCCCAGGTGGCCATGTTACTATATGTATCAGTATAAACTAGTTTTACTAGTTGCCCACAGGCTCTGATGACACACCTATTTGTAATTTTTCAAACTATTTTTCTCCCAGAAAGGGTATAATTATACACCCTCTTCTTTTAAATTTATGCTGCTTCAAAGTATTCATTTATTTTAGGGCTTCTTCGTAGTTCAAATTTTGGTCTAGGTAGGCAGAATTTAAGATTAGAATGAACTAAACAAGACCTACCGTATATATCACTATCACAAGAGGTTCTCAACTCACACTAGATAGTTATATCAAGAGCTAATTTGTATTGCACATGCTAAGTAATGTGCTGGAAGTAATCACAAGGTGCTATGCACAGCGGGAGCAATTCACCCAGAAAGCATCAAAGAAAACCTCTGTGGAGAGGCTTTGACTCAGTGAAGAAGTAGAGAAAGAGCATGTCAGAGCATGATCTGCAAACACAATGTGCATCAGTGCCACGTGGTACTCTTCTTTAAAGGACTTGTAAATCATCCTATGAACTAAAGAAACAGCACATTTAATAAGTGTTAGGAAGCAAACTTAGGAAATTGAAAGCAGTAACATTCAATGAGGAAAATTAACTTGGAAAAGGACTACACACACTTGTGCTTCTGTCTTACTCTACTCAATTTATCTTTATCCAAGTTCTTCGGCTCCTTCTTATTTTAGAATCAGATAATCTAATCTTCACGACAGTGTTATGGACTTTTAATAGTGAACGTGTTATCTCTGCAAATACCAATTACATGTGCTTGTATCTTCCGGAAAAACCACTGTTTTACAACCTCAGGAAATGTATTTCTAAGGTAAAATTCTAGCCTTTAAATTTGATCTTTATGAAAGAAATTGTTTCAGGTACTGAGTTTTCTGTAACACTGGAAAAGATTTCTACTCACTAAATTTGTTAGCTTTGTGCCTATAAAAACTTAATAACTGGATCTCCACGTGTGTAGGCTATTTTTAACAATCAGTTGTAAAGCTTAGAGGTTCATATTGCCTATGGATTAATTAAAATACTGTAATTTGTAGTTGAATTTTGTAAATTTGTTAATGTCTTCTAAGAATCTGATAATTATCATTTAAATTTTAAAATTTATGGTCAGAAATTTGTCTGTGGCATTTCTGTATTATGATCTTAATTCTCATGAAGTGATTCAGTCTTCATGATATGTGTAAGATTAGTGATTTGCATCCTCTTTTCTCTAGTAGCCTAGCTAGATATATATCATTTTAATCACATTTTCAGTCTTTTTTAATTACTGATTTTTTTTCTATATTCTTCTTCAGGTAGTGGTATGTAGTGGTTATTTGACTCTAAAAAGACTGACGAGCAAAGGTTTGAGGAACAAGTCAAAAGTTTATAAACTATAATGTTTGAATAAAAAGGTCACGTAAGTGCACACAAACATGCATGAGATTAGATGGGTTGATTTGCTGTTTTATTGCTTTGGATAAACAGAAGTAAATGTCAAAAAAATTATGACACAATGATAAAATGACATGACTTTGTTGCTTCTGTCTGTACTTGTAACAATCAGTACTGGTAAAATTTATTCTCAGAAGCACCTGATTATAGAAATGGCTCAGCAGGAAAAGCTCTTGCTGCACAAGCCTGGTTACCTGAGTTCAATCTGCAGAAACTACATAGAAATGCTAGACGAGGTAGCATCCACCTGCAGTCCCAACATTCCTACAGCAATATGTGAGGTGGAGACAGGAGAACAAGTTCCTGGTCCAGCTATTAGGAGTATTCCACACAGCCACAGCAATAGAAACAATGAGAGATCCACCTCAAAAAGTGAAAGAGGAAAATGACTCCCCAAAAGATGTCCTTTGACCTTTACATGTGCCCTGTGGCACACATAAACACACACACACACACACACACACACGAAGAGCAGGATTTATTTAAAATACCATTTTATTCCATTGATAAATTTTCTTGAATGTCCTCACAGGCTGTAGCCCTGGAAACAGCTTGATTTTCTGGAATTAAATCTGTATTTGTGTATTTTTTAGTGAGAATCTTTTGTGGGCAACTATTACATAAATATAACTTGAAATTGATATATATATATATTATATAAACTTGCAATAATCTTATAGCTAATTTAAATCTGTGCATACAAACATTCCAAAACATATTTGCATTATGTATGCGTAGTACTTTAAATAGAGTAGTGAAAATTCAAGAAAATGCACTTGATGGTGAAACTTTTCCTTAACAGATGTCTAACTCTATGGAAACTGTAAAGTCTTATCGCCATTATTTTTCAAGCTAGTATCAAAGGATGTTAGAATTATTGTTATTATTTAATATCAGAGCTCTATGGTTTTTATGCTTTTTTCTGATAGTTTTAATGATTTTATTTGATTAGACTTTTTTTAAAGATATGTTGTTTCCTACATTTTTTTTCAATAAAATTTTTTTTTTTTCAATTAGAAGAAGCATTTCATTACAACAGCATTAACCTATTCAATAACATTTTTCTGA
>NW_008340588.1:9447911-9448650 GCF_000622305.1 Nannospalax galili
ACCATTGTTGGCTTCTCTTGGAAGCATGGAGGAAATGATTCCTCTGTGTTGACCCTCCTCTTATAGACTGGACACTGGTTCAAGTCCATCTGGTGGGGTCTCCTTGGCCTCCTTGATCAAGAGGTCAGATGACCCACCACCATTACAAGACAGTTTGCGAGATGCTCATGATCCCTGGGAACTAATCAACCTAGGAGGTCAAGGAGCAAAAAGTGTCCTTGTGTCCCTCTGACCCAATTAGTATAGATCTCAAGGTATGTCTGTTAAACATCCAAGAAGGTTAGTTCCACCATTCTGGCATTTTTAATTACTGTGTGTCATGCAGATAAATCTTGGGTAATGATCAGTTGGTCTCAAATAAACCTTATCTAGAGATATATTTCTTGATCTGTTATGTATAATTTGTCAGTAGATTGTACGAATAATATGGTTCCCTCTGGTTTTCATGACTAGCTAGGCATTGTTTCTCTCTTGTATCGTCTCACCCTTCTATCATGTTTTCCCACTTAAGGTGTCCCCACTTACCCCCTCTCTTCCTTACTAATACCCTTGCTCCTATGATCCTACCTCTGTTGAACTGCTTCTTTCTCCTTATCCCCTAGGGTTCTCATATACACTTCCCTCCCCCCTCCCCTAATCTAACCCAATTTTTATCCATATCTCCCTTCTTAAGGTCTGTTACCTACTATTCTTCTCCTTCAGGTTATTTCTTTTCCTTTACCTCACTGTTTCCTTACCC
>NW_008340588.1:9451320-9486480 GCF_000622305.1 Nannospalax galili
GATATAGTAATCTGGGTTGGCATCTGTGGTCATTTAACACTGGGAATACTTTGATCCAGGCTCTTCTGGCTTTCATAGTTTGCATTGAGAAGTCAGCTGTGATCCTAATGGGTTTTCCTTTATATGTGACTTGTTGTTTCTCTTTTGCAGCTTTCAGAATTTTCTCTTTGTTTTGTGCATGTAGTGTTTTTACTACGATGTGTCGTGGAGAGTTTCTGTTCTGGTCCTGTCTGTTTGGTGTCGGTCCCGGGAAGCAGAGAGAGGTGAGGGTGGGACCAGGTCCAGAAGCAGTGCTCCTGGGTTCCAAGAAAGGGACTAAGTTGTTCTGGGTGAAAAGGATCAGGAAGCAGTATTGGTTCCCCAGGTGTCTGGGGCCCCAAGACTAGGAATGGTGCAGGGCCCAAACTAGGAGTAGAGAACAGCGGGGGAGATGGAAGGGTGAATGTGGCTTGGAGAGTCAAAGCAAGGAGGGCTGCGCCATAGACTTACCCCAAGAGGTCTGGTTTTTATGCTTTTAAATAATTCAAATTATTTAGTAGCTACTAGTTTATTATTTTGAGAAAATTATTCTTATGTATAAATCACTAAAACTTAAGACTGTCTAAACTTTGTACACTCATTCTTGTGTAGAATAAATGAATACATATAAGTTACTCTAATTTAGTTTTTAAAAAATATTTTATTTACTATTTTTATTTTATGTGTATGAGTGTATTGCCCTCATGTGTAAGTTCACCCACATCACGCAATGCTCACGGAGGTGAGAAAGTGTTAGATCCCCTGGAGCTGGAGTTATGGATGGTTGGTTGGTGCCGTGTGAGTTCTGGGAATTGAATCTGGGTTCTATGCAAGAGCAGTGAGTGCTCTTAACCACTGATCCATCTTTTCAGCCACTCTAACTTAGTTTTCTAAATAATACATTTTTGTACTGGAGAAAGAACAGTTTATTTATTTTTTTCTTTTTGAGACAGGGTCTCCCTGTAGCCCCAGCTGTCCTGCAACTCACTATGTAGACCAGGCTGGCCTTGAACTCACAGAGATTTGCCTGCCTCTGCCTCCTGAGTGCTGGGATTAAAGATGTGCACCACCACACCTGGCAAAAGAACAATTTTTATAGATTAGAATAATTTAAACCTTATTAGCACGCATGTATTATTATATTTTAAGTCCATGTGGTTTTGTAAAGAAGTCAGTTTTCTTTCATAGTGTCTTACATTTCTCTGTATGAATTAATAATGATTAGCCTGTTATGACACTCTTTAATTTCAAGATAGTTCTCAGGTGTTAATAATCTTTAAAAAATATTTTGTTTATTATTTTTATTTAATGTGTATGTGAGTATTGCCTACATGTAGGTAAGTGCACCCATGTTGTGCAATGCCCACGGAGGACAGAAGAGGCTGTCAGATCCCCTGGAATTGGGATTACGGACAGTTGTTAGCAGCCATGTGGGTGCTGGTATTTGACTTGGGTCTTCCACAAGAACAACCAGTGTTCTTAACTGCTGAGCCCTCTTCAACCCATCAACTATCAATAATCTTAACAACCTCTCGTGATATAAGTAAATATTAAGGAGCATGATTAAAAAAGGCTCATGAGCCTCCTGGTTTCTGAGACTTTACTGTTTACTCTCGCTTTGCAAAGATGAAGCTATAGCAATGCAAAGGAGGCCTTGCATACTGTGGTACCTAACTGGTATTACCAACCAGTGTTTCTAAAAGCCAAGAGAATATAATAATAGAGAATAGTATTTTTTTTTTTTTTGGATTTTTGAGACAGGGTCTCTCTGTAGTCCCAGCTGTCCTAGAACTCACTATGTAGACCAGGCTGGCCTTGAACTCACAGAGATCCACCTGCCTCTGCCTCCCGAGTCCTGGGATTAAAGATGTGTGCCACCACACCCAACTCGAGAATAGTATTTTATGAGTAAAATGTATTTTTGTAATAAAATTTTAAGATATGAATTGGTTTGAGAGCTGAATTCTGATCAGAGACACCACATGAATGAATAGATAGTGGACTTCTTGCTGAAGTACTCTGGGCTCTCTATCATTTTTATAGTACTTTATGTAGGACCTAGGAAAAGATTAACATATTATTATTCCAAAGAGTACCTACACTACAAGAATTCTGTGGGGCTGATTGAAAAGATATGTGCATTAATTAAGTAAAATCAAGCAGATAGGAAGGGAGTGTTATTTAAAAAAAAATTTTTTTTGGTTAGACTGGAAGAACTTAAAATTCTGCCGTGTTCCAGCCCTGACAGAATATTACTCCACTACTACGACTATGAAGACTATACAAAGAATGAGCTAAGATTTTTTTTTCTTTCTGAAAACTCAGTGTTCATACATTGAAACAATAGGAGTTTTTGCTCTGGAGAGTGTGCAGGCAAGAGGAGCCCTTCAGTGGAACATAATATTGATGAGGCTCCTAGAATGCCTCACGTCAAGCACATTTCATTTTAAGATCACGCTTGATAAGTTTGTGAAGGAGATATTTTCTACTAAATAGACTAAGATCAGCATGGCATTTAGATTATTCAAAATATCTAAGTAAATAAGACTGTATGCTGACAAAGATATTAGTTTGTGAACTGAACTTCTCTACTTTGTATGCTTGTATTATTTTAGACTGAGTTAGGCAGAAAGAAAAGCCAGGCTTGAGGAGATACAATTCTGGAATGTCTGTGTGATGAGCTCTGTTCTCCAATCTTCAGAAAACAATCTGGTGACAATTATGTAAATACACAAATACATATACATAAACATACATGCACACATGCATACATACACATGCATGCATACACATGCACACAACATACATACACATACATACATATACAAGCACATGCATGTGTTTGTATACACACAAAGTACACATGCACACAAGATACATGGAAGTTATTCTAAAGTCATACAACAAGTTAACATTTATTTAAGAAGATGCACAAAATCTGTTAGTACTCCGTAAGCATGTAGACATTATGTTGTCTGTACACATACACACATACACACATACATATACACATAAAGTACATTGAAATTATTCTAAAGTCACACAGCAAGTAAAAATTTATTTAAGATGCACAAAATCTGTTAGTACTACATAAGCATGTAGACATTATGTTGTCTACACACATACACACACATATAACATACACATACACATAAAGTACATGGAAGTTTTTCTAAAGTCACACAGCAAGTAAACATTTATTTAAGAAGATGCACAAAATCTGTTAGTACTCTGTAAGCATGTTGACATTATGTTGTGATTTGCTACCACCCCAGTCTTGCATTCTCAGGGGCAGAGGCATTATTATATGTGTGTTACTTAGCTTTCTATGATTATAATGATTACCTAGGATAGTCTCCTTAAAAGGGGAAAAGGTTCGTTTTGGCTGTTTGGAAGGTTTAGTCCATGAGGAATAACCCAAAGAAGTGAGCCACAAGAAAAAGCCCTACAAAAATGGAGATGCAGAGGCCTTAGAGAAATGTAGCCTTAAGACTGGAGCCTTGAGCATAAATATATAAACCAGTTAAGACCTGAGAGGTAAATGTTTCCATCACTGCTTCTAAGGCAGAACCTGGGGAGTACCTCAGGTACAGAGACAGAGACAACAGCGATAGGGTCCAGAAAGTCAAATTATAGGACCTTGATATCCGATTGAATTTGGCCCATTGGCGTTTGAATTTACCTGGAACTGATGACTACTTCATTCCTTGTTTTTTTCCCCTTAGGAATAAAAGGGTTTATTATTGTTGTCACAGCTCTGTTCCACCACTATGTCTACCAGTTTCACAGGTTCACAAATGGAAAGGGATTTTACTCCAGAATGGATAATTCCCAATGTTTCATCGATGCTTGGTTTAGGTCATTGGTTTTATGGAACTTGGGACTTACAAGCTGATAATATTTAGATGACATTTGGACACACATTTGGGAGATGTTGAGAAGGATCAAGTATATTTTTTGAATGACGCAGGTGCTTTATGCTCAAACCTCTATCTTGTACCTTAAGGCTACCATACATACATACATACATACATACATACATACATACATACATACATACATTCTGTATCTTCATCTTTGTAGGGCTCTTTGCTGTGGCTCACTTCTTTGGGTTATTCCTCTATTTTTCTTGACAGAAGGGATATTAATCGCCAAGCTAATGAGCCTGCTTTCTCTTTCTTGTAGAATTTTTAAAGACCAACAACTCTTTTCCTCCACATTTTGTCTACACATATGGCAGTCCAACTGGCAATGTTTCCATGATAAAGCATTTTTGAAATCTGTGTCTGTACATGTCATGGATATCAATACAATAATACAAGAGAGTTTCCACAGATCCTATTCTCCTTTTATGGCTTCTGCAAAGTTGGTTTAGGAATCCATGAATCACAGATCTAATCTTTTTGGTAAATACTTGCCTACCTCACATTTGGCCTTCCCCCTAGAACATACTTTCCTGACAGTGTTTGATTTTAGTGTTGTTTGAAATTTAACTAGGTCAAGAAATTTCCAAGTACGGGTTCCTTTTGACTAAACATTTCTCAATTTCTCTTCTTTATTTTGCTGTAGGTCGTAAGAAGAACCCATTATACTTTTAAATACATTGTTTGGAATTCTCCTCAGTTAAGTATTCAAATTCATCACTTAGAAAAGGGACTTTATGAACAGCTATCAAACATAGTGAAGCCATCATTTCTCTGCACATGTAATAAGAATTATTTCCTCTAGTTTTCAATGATATTCTTCTCCTTTTTGTTCTTTGCTCTTTCCAAAAGTATCCTTAAAGTCAATAACCCTATGACCATTCAGGTTGTAACCATATATTAAAAACATTGATGAGAAAAGAATATTCCTTTCTTATTTCATTTCCTTCACTTTGATTTGTTTCCTGGATAGCTGAGTCTAGGAATAGCAATAAGGAGAACTCAATAATGTCTTGTAGATGGTATGGAAATCTGGATAGAGCTCTTGGTTGAAGAGATCATTTCATGTTGTAGTTGAGAGTCAACTGTGATCACACAGAGCACCTAACAGAGTTGTTGGCCATGGATATTAGTTGAGGAGAACTACTGATGCTTATTTAGTGTGAACATTTGGGAAATTCTCCCCAAAAGGTCCTTCTACAAATTTTCCTCTCCAGCATGGCACTGTGGGTAGGTGGTAGAACTTTTTCAAGAGTTAATATAGAATGGAAACATACCTTTAAAAGGATAGTGAGCCAGTTTCCCCCAATATCTGTCTCAATTTTCTGCTTCACCTAAGCACTGTGCCCTGTCATGTGCTCTCACCATAATATGTTGTTTCATCAGGAGTTTGGTCTTGCAATGAAACCCCCAGGACTCTGAACTAATATAAACCTTTACTCTTCACAAGCTAATTTCATTAAGTATTTCATTTTGGTACAGCAATGAAGAATGCTGTGTTTAGTGTTCAGGCCTAGAATAAATCAATCTCATTAATTTGAGTAAAGGAAATTTTATTTTATTGGCCACTGATTAATTCCTTGGTATCTATTTCAGAATAAGTGCCATGACTAGCTAATTCCATTGGATTTCCCATCAATTATCCTACTCCTCTGAGCCTTGAAACTAGTGCTCACCTAACTTTGAAGAAAGTCAATGAACTAAGAAAATATACTTATTTCTATATAGGATTGGCAGAATTGATTGGCATTATCAGTAAAGAAACAATCTGCTTTTTCTACCAAGGGTAATATTTGTATTTTTATACAGATTTAAAGGTCTTTGTTGAAAATTTTTGTATATATATATATATATATATGCATATATGTAACTGTGTGTACAGACAAATTGTATATAATATGAACTATAAAATAACACTTACTAGCTATTGCACTAGATAGTCCACTTGACACATCTGGGAAAAGGGAATCTCATTTGGGGAATTTGCTCTATCAGATGGGCCTGTAAGTATATCTATGAGACATTTTCTTGATTGTTGAGTGATGTAGGAAGACCCAGTCAACTGTGGGTGGTACCACCCCTGGACAAGTTGTCCTGGGTTTTATAAGAAGCAGGCTTAGCACAGAATAGTGGAGCAAGCCAGTAAGCAACATTCCTCTGTGCTCTGTCCTTGGGTTTCTCCCTCTAGGTTCCTGCTTTAGTTCTTGCTCTGAGTTCCCTCCATCAAGGTACTATAAAGCTGAAAAAAACCCTCTTTCCCAAGCTGGTTTTGGTCAGTATTTTATCATAATAGAAATCTAAGTAGAACAGTTATCATATAATTGTATCTATAATAAATTCTCTATTATCTGGGCTTCTAAAATACATAAGCTAAAATTAATATATTAATTATTTGATATGTACATTTAATTGCCTGAGCTAGAATGGACCAGATGACAGTTGTCTGAAGTAGGGACATTAAGAGTTTTCCTACGATGAATCTATAAACTCTATTAGATATTGGTTGTATCTCTGAATCTACAACATGATTTTGCTTAGAGAAAGATTTAAGTACAAGTATGTATTTCATTTATTTTCCTATAAAGCATGTTAGCATCTACTACTAAAGTAAGAACCAAACAGGGTTTCTATGAAAGATAAGCTGTAATTCACTGGATGGAAAAAATAATTAGAAAACATTTCATAATGTTCCAAACTTTTCATGTGTATATTCTTTTGACTCATTCATAACAAAGAAATAATATTTCAGTCTGTTTTCAATATAATTAAAAATATCTCCTATGTTTTAAATGTACTACACAGTGTTAATGATAATACGTACTATTTTTCAAATGAACAGAGCACAATTTTAAAGCTATTTCTTGAGTATTCTGTTTGCTAAGTCCCTGTGAGGTGGCTAGACCCTACAACTTTGTTAATGAATCCATTCTTAGACTCTTAAATTGTTTCTTAAGTGCCATTGAAAATTTTGTTAATCCTGTTAAAGATTTCAGAAAAGTGAATATCAGCAAGATACAGACATTTCCATGTAGAATGTAGAGGGATCATGGATCATCTTTACCAGGCCTTCAAGATAGGAACATCTGCCCTGAAATGTTTTGGCTCTTTGCTCTGCAAAATTCATTGCAAAAGTATTCACAATTTAATAAACGTTTGTGTTAAGCAAAAAGTGAGAGCATGCAAATGCATTTATAGGAAATATGTAATGCAGGAGTTGAAGAGATGGCTCAGTAGTTAAGAACACTGGCTGCTCCTGAGTGGCCCCAGGTTTGGTTCCCAGCACCCACATGGCAGCTCACAACTGTCCTTAACTTCAGTTCCAGAGGGATCAGATGCCTTCTTCTGACCTCTGTGGGCTTTTGTGACACAGGTGTCCTTGCATACATGCAGGCAAAACATCTATACATACAAAATAAATAAATTTAAAATTGTTTATGCAATAGTATTTTAAAATGATCACCAGGGTTTTGCTCTTACATCTTTTACATGTTGATTTTACTTTATGATTACATTTTGTATGTTTTACAAAGAGTTGCAATTTGGGATTATATGTATTTTTGGTTTTCTCATGAATTTACAGTAAAATTTGCCTACAAATTAGGAAAATATAAAAATATAGCTCCACAATAAAATATATTTAAATTCAATGAAGACAGTTCCTTATGTTATCTGGTTACATTTAAATTTGAACAAGAAATTTCACTTGCCTCATATTCAGTCTCTGGACTATTTTTCCTACAAAACAATTTTTTTTTTTCAATTATGTGGGTTTCTTTAAAAGACTGTGGTATGGTGGCACAGGCCTTTAATCCCAGTCCCCGGTAGCCAGAGGAGGAGAATTTTTGTGCCATCAAGGCTAGTCTGGTCCACATAGTGACTTCCAGATGTGCTGGGACTAGGGAGACCATGTCAAAGCAACAACAACAACAACACTAAAAAAATCATTTTAGAAGATTGCAAGGGTGAGGCTGCAGTCACGGGAGTGATAATGGCAGTGATAGTAGCTCTTGGTGCAAGGTCTTAAAATATGACTTATCTTCATATTATTAGGAATCTTGGTGAGATGGTAGCTCAATGACAGTTGGCCTCTGGTTCCAGGGTACTTTGACTCCTAAGTGACTGAGTGCTTCAACTGGCTATAGGGACCTTATCATATAAGATGAATATTTTCCCAACCATGGGTGTTTCTGTGTTGATTTCAAAATTCTGATCTCAGAACTTGGCAAGCAAGAAAGAAATAATTGGCGAACCAAGATGGTGATGGTGATGTTGCAGACCTTGGAGCAAAGCTTGTAGCAATAGCGACCTCAGCTCATTGACTTAAAACATGACTATGGTCAGAAGATATCTCCTTGCTTGTTCACCCAGGACATGAAGGAAGATACTGGAGCAATGGACAACAAAAGAGCCAACTGGATCCTCCACTAGGAGGAAGAAAACACTTGGTCTGGCTATCCTTGCCCTAGAGGGAGGAGCTGCACCCTGAGCCTGGTTACCTACTATCAATGTCCCTGAAATGCCAGGTGGTTGGGCCCCCTTGCCAAATAACTTGTGTGAGGGGGCCAGGTGTCAGGTACAACCAAGGGGTGGTAGCAACCACCCCAATGTGCCACACCAGGTGTACCTCTCTTACCTGAGACTGGGCCTACAAGTGGCCACTGTACATCCCATCTGTGGTCTTCTGGGCTGTCATCATCATCAGACCAGTGGCTGTCAAGACCTGGCTACAGCCCTCAACGTCAGTAGGAACCTGAGAAGTCTACATATTTCAGAAAATAAACTAGAAGACACTGGTGTAAATCTGTTGTTTAAAACTGAAATGTGCTTTTACTCAGAAAATCTTGTGTTGGAGGCCTGTGAGCTATCTGCTCCCTACTGTGAGGACCCAGCCTCTGCTTTTACCCACAGTAAAATCCTGTGGGAACTCAGCATATTGGAGAACACCTAGGACCACAAATGGGTGATTTTGCTGAATGATACTCTGAACCAGCCAATGTGTAACCCACATGTACGGGGGCTGTGAATAACTGCCTTTGGCGAGGAAACCCTAGCATATCTGATCGCTGAAGAAGATAGAAATCCCACTTGACAATACTAAGCGGAGTGTAAGAGAAACAGAAAAAAGTGTGAAAATTCCATTCTAAGAAACCTGGGCAAATTCTGACCCAAAATCACATGCAGAAGGAAGCAAGTGGGTTCTTGTTTTGGCCTCTCTGTATGTAAAAATTACAGATCACTGACATTCTGTTGAGATTTTATTTCTCTGGCACTCAACTCAGACGTTTTGTGTAAGATGGATGGGGTTTTCATTTGCTAATAGAGGACATGAAGTGAGTGTGGGAGGGAGTAAGGTAAGGGTGAAGATGGGGGAGGGGAGTCTAAATATGATAAAAATATATTGTATGAAATACTCAAGATTTAAAAAAAGAAAAACTTCATTTTTACTTTTTAGGGTTAGTGGGGATGGAATGTTGCAAAGAATAAGCAAATATGAAATAGTATAAAGTAACATAATGTGAATTATCAAGATACCTTTTCCTGATTATTGTTTTGTTTTGTTTTGTTTTTTGAAACAGGGTCTCCCTGTAGCCCCAAGTGACCTAGAACTGGCTATGTAGATAAGGCTGACCTTGATCTCACAGAAATCTACCTGCCTCTGCTTCCTGTGTGCTGGGTTTAAGTGTGCATACCAACAAGCATAGCCCTTTTACTTGAATATTTTGATTAACATCCAGGATAAGTTAGATCCATTCATGATTCCCAAATTCTGCTTTCAAAATTTGTATTGTTTTTCTGTTGTGATAAAACACCATGACCAAGGGAACCATAGCCCTTGCTGATTCCTCGGAAAAGAGTAAGCCAGCCAGGGGCAAGACTATGAGCACCCTGGGAAGAGGGTCAGAGCCTGTTGTGATATGGAGAGTGAGCAAATGGAGAGGTAGCCTGGCCATGTTGGAATTCTGGGAGTAATTGGGGAGAACCAGCCTGTGCACCCCTCGCTAACTCTGCTGGGAGAGTGGGCATGTGTGAACATGAGATGAGGCATTCAAACTACAGGCAAGCTTGAATGGCACACAGGTTAAAAGAAGCTGTTTCTTTGTAAGTTTCCCCCTCCCAAGCGTCATATAAACTATGTAAAATTCAAATAGGATGTTATATGTTGGTTTGTTAGCCCTGGGGCTCAGAGGGCACAGGCACGAGTCTTCTGAGAAGGAAGGAAAACGGAAAAGTGGCACAGGGGTTATGAGAAGCTGTTTCTTTGTAAGTCATCCCATTCCAATGTCATATAAACTATACAAAATTCAAATAGGATGCCTTATGTTGTCTGTTAGCCCTGGGGCCTCAGAGGGTGTGGATGAAAAAGGAAAGGGATGAAAAAGGAAAAAAAGGGATGAAAAAGGAAAAAATTTGGCGAAACAGGAACTTATAAAAGGAAGAGTTTATTTGAGCTCACAGTTCCAGGTCTCAGAGTGATTAGAGTCCTTCATGGCAGGGACGCATGGTGAGGTGTCCCACAGGGGCAGAAAGCTAAGCAGGCACAGAAAGCAAAGAGCTACTGGAAATCTGTCAAGTCTTAAGAATGCTCAAAGCCCTTCTCTAGGGACATGCTTCCTCTGGGATGGTCACACCTAAAGCCTCCCCAAACAGCACCATCAACTCAAGACAAAATGTACAAATGGTTGGAGCTTGTGGGGAACATTTTCATTCAAACTTTCACTCCAAGTATATGTCTTAAATATTAATTTAGTATTTGAACCTCTATCTCTTTTCATGCATATGTGCCTTTGTTAGATATATATTTTTTAATTTGTGTACGCCATGACCAGCAAATATGCACATATTTGACATTTCTGGTGATTATCTTTTCCAAAACTTTGTTTCTTTTTTTGAGTTTTCCTTTATCATATATAAATTTCTTTAATATTAAGAATTGCAAATCTGCTGGTGGAAAACTTTCTCAGTTTTGTTGGAAAATGTTTTTAGTTTTATTTTCCCTAAATGTAAAATTATGACTTGAGGATTGTTTTTGTTTATACTATTAAGATTATTTATCTTTTTCACATTACTTTAAAGATATTTTTATCATGTCTTGAGCTAGCATATATTTATATGATTTTCCACTTCATGATTTATACTTACTCTGTAATTTCTCCTTTATCCTTGGCAATTTGACTGTTATTGAAGCATTTACACTGGATGTAGCCTTATTTTGACTGCTGTTTAAATATGTAACTGTTCTGAATAAATTTGTGAAAATTTTAGTCACCATTTCTCTAGGCAATTTTTCTCCTTATTTCCTTTTGTTTTGCCATCTGGACCTGGAACTGCATATGTGATAAACCTCTTTATATTTTTCTATAGACTTCAAGGCTTTTTAGATTTTACTGATTTCATTTTCTCCTTGTTCTTTAGATTGGATAGCTACTATTGTCCTATTTCTGACTTTTACTCTTCTTTTTTAGTTAATTTTATTTATTTTATATTTGATTTTTAACACATATTTTCAGAAATAACTTGAAGCAGGTTACATAAAAATATATATACAATGAAGTTTAAGGGGGGGAAATGAGAATAAGAAATAAAAAAAAACCAAAGGATTTCTCAATATGGGGTCAACTTTGGTAGAATGATGATTTCCATTATCTCTGTTATTTTTCCTTTTTCTTTTTCTTTTTTTTCTAGAAAACTCCTAATGAGTTTATTGGGCTTGCTAACAGAGCATATGGTGGGGGTTTATTTACAGAAGAGTGGGAGACCCCTCCCCCCATTTATGGCTGTGCTGGGAAGTCCACACTCAAATATAGATCCTGTGACTTCCCAACAGGTGCACAAAATGATGGGAGAGGAACATCATAGTGTTCTCTGCTTATATATCCTTAGCCCCTTCCCCACATAGAGCTAAGGTGTTGACTTATTAGGTGGGAATGGTACCTGACTCCTCCATCGACTGTGACTAGTGTGGCAAGGAGCTTACAGTGTGGCTATAACTTACAGGTGTAGTGGTTGGAAGACACTTCCAGCTAATGCTCCACCCCTTCCTCTGGCTCTTACCTTCCTCCTGCCAATCTCTTCTTCAAAAGTCCCTCAGCCTTGGAAGTGGCAGTAGGTGTGGGATGATCTTCCTCACATGTGGCAAAGCACTGAACTTTTGGGTCTCTGCGACATCTGTTTTCCATGGGCTGTTGGCCCAATTCAGTGGGATTCCATCTACTATAAAAACACAAACAGTAAGAAGCAAGAACATGTAAACAATGGCTGCTATAATAACTTAAGCTATGGACATAAACACAAATGCTTGGACGGTACTTTAGCAGGTGCATCACCTTCATGTAACAAAACAATTGCACTGACTTCCCCACTGGGGCCTATATCCTCCCTTGCCACAGGGGGTTGGCCTGGTGTACAGTACCGGATGTGTGTTCCACCTCTAGAAGTGGACATTATATCCAATTGAAAATTTTCTGGTTGTACATACACTAGACACCACTATTGTCAGCAGCTAGAACACCTTGTTTGGCATGTTGATAGTGCAGCATATGGGGTCCATCCTTGAGCAGAATTATAGGGGACAGTTCTTCCCAGCCATATGCAGACTTTTACTTTTGTCTTTCCAAACTGCTATCAAACCCTATAATTAACTTCATTTCATAAATTATAATTTTAACTTTAGTATATCTATTTGTTCTTTATAGTCCATTTTTCTCTTCCAAGGTTTCTGGTTTGTTAGTGACAATATATTTTTATTTTATGAGCATAGTTACAATAATTTAAAATTTTTTAGGTGTATGCAAAACATTTATAATTGATCTATTTATTGTCTTTACTCTTGAATCTGAGACACATCTTTCTGTTTCTCTGTATGTCTAGTAGCTGTAAAATTTCACACTATGAAAAAAATGACTTGCTTGAATCTTTTAACTTTATCATCAGCAGCTATCACTCTCAGGTGGTCTATTTTACTGAAAGTCAGCTTCATGCAGTTGAATGAGAAGTGGCCATTTATTGTATATGCCTCAGGGAACCTTGTTCGGCTGAATGCATGCAATTTTAACAGTGTGAGGATTTACTAAAAGCCCATTTATTATCAAATCTATGGTGAGTTTGACTTTATTGTCTATTCATTGCATTTGAAAGGTTATTCAAATGTTTTCTATTTTGTATACTGTCACTAAGCATAACTGAAGACAAACAGTGCAGTGTTGATATCCACCAGACTGTTGGGTGCTAAGATACATGACATCAGGAATATGCTAACTGGAAAAAAAAAAGTTAAGAAAGATCAGTGAGGCCATTCTCTGTGTCTATTCCTTAGGAAAGATGTGCCATGTAATCGCTGTCCCAAAGAAAAATCATATGAGAAGTCATAAAATGAGAACATGAGAAATCACAGAACTGAGATGGAAACTCAGAGAATGAAACTTCTTGGGCAGTTCTGAAAACATGGTGCAATTTAAGGGAGTTAGATAATGGAAACACATTTTCTCATAATTCTTAAGGTTAATAATTCTGAGATCAAAGGATCAGCAAATTTGATTTTGGAGGAAATCTCTTTGGCTTATGGATAGCACTCACATGAGTTCTCTAGTGGTTCTTTTTAGAAGGATGTTAGTCTTATCAGAGAAGGTCCAAGACTTTTTGATGGAATATAAAAACTATGGATCTCTTGGAACTGAATTTCTACATGAAGTCACAATAGGGGCTTAGATTTCAACATACGTATTTCTGGTGCACATAAAAATTAAATCCATAAAAATAGATATAAGTTTTGGATATTTCCTATACATTAACACTATTTAATTTTTATTTAGTACTGATTAATCTGAAAAAGAGAATGACTTTAGGACTAGGATTGTTATGTGACTCAAAAATCACTTTATTTCTTTCTATTTTTTTTCTGGTTATACTGTAGGTACATTTTTGTCTTGAGAAATACATCTGTAGATGATATCTGCTCTTTAAATTTTATTTAGAATGGATGTCATATTTTCCTTAAAAGATAAATTTATTGGGTATTATTTTCAATTAGTTCCTAGAAATGTGCTCACTGGTTCAGAGAAGTTAGGAGCAGCAGCAGTCACTTTACAAGAAATTCTGCATAACCTCCATGACTCCACCTGTGGAAAATGGCATTTAGGGTGCAGAATAATTAGAATGAATGAGAAACAGTGCTCATACCTCTGCAGCAAAGTCGTTTTTCTCTCTTTTTCAGTGTTATTCAAGAAAATGATAGCTCCATTGTCAATATTGCAGTTTTCTTTCAGGATATAGAGCTAGGAGAGGCCTCTGTTATAATGACCTGACTATATGTACTTAAAGAATGAAATGATTTACCAGTGCAAATTATTCTTTGTGTTCACTTGATCTACTGTATGTTCAGAAATCATTTGATAGAAAAGTGATTGGGAGTTGAGAAGTCTCAGTGGGTAAAGTGCTTGCTGTGTGTGCAAACCTAAGGATCTAAGTTTAGATCCGCAAATCCAGAGAAAATTCTGGTTGTAGCAGCTGGTACCTGTCTGTGATACCAGCATTAGGAGACAGAGCCAGGAGGAGTCTAGGAACCTCTGCCCAGTCAGCCTTAGCCAAACTGGCAGATGCAGGGAGAGAATCTATCTTAAAAAATAAGGTGGAGTGGTGATTAAGGAAGACACCCAACATCAACATTTGATTTTCACATGTGCCTGCACAGGCAAGTTTACCTGATAAACACACACACACACACACACACACACACAGAGAGAGAGAGAGAGAGAAACAGAGAGAGAGAGAGAGAGAGAGAGAGAGAGAGAGAGAGAGAGAGAGAGAGAACTGATAACAAAGGGATGGTTAAATGTAACAAATATAACAATTGAACTTAGGGGGTGGTTGACACTAAGAAAGAAACAAATGCAATTTATTTTCCTCATCCCTGCTTTTAATTAAAAATACAATTGCATGCTTAGGAGACTATAGAAATAACACAACTTCAGTTGGTTAATGTTAAAACCATTTGTCCCCCGAATTCCCGCCGGGTCTCCTGTGCGATCAGAGAAACCATGTATTTTAAGTGCATTTATTAACTTACAAAGGAATGAGTACCCAGTGCCTAGCCCTGGGCCTCCTGTGGCGAGGCTCAGAGCCTGCCACTTGAGACTGCACCCAGACTACTATAGTCACCCTAGCATTGGCTCAAGCCTCAGGGGCCAACAATCTTGCCCCAGGTGCATTAGTGTCAACCCATTCTGTCCTTGAGCACGTTCCCATGGCTCCTAAGATTCCCCACAGCTTGGGGCTTCGCCAGGGCTCATGGCTTCTGTTCCAAAATGGCTCGTAGTAGTCCACACTCGGTAGCAGGCCCCACCCCTTGGAGGAACTAGCCAATTGTGAAACACCATTTTAAAAAGTAAACATCACTAATGATGAAGCCAGGACTGGTACTGAATCTTTTCACTGTCTACAGACTTTGGGGAACTGAACATTCTGTAGCTTTCATTGTTAGGTATTCCCTTATGAATTATCCTACTCTAGTACATATCTAGGCTAATAATTGTTAATATAATTGAAAGAGCCATTTTGGAATCATTAGAATAAGGGAAAAAATTAATGGTTAGGTTATTGTCAATAAATTAAATAGCAAAGGTTTTGGCGTCTTGGTAGGAAATAAATATTGTAATGAAATTCAAGTAAAGGATCATTACCTTTACAGGCATGATATTTGATAATTTTTACAACGTCAGAAAAATTAACCATGAAATGACATGTTTAAAATATTTTAATGACATTTTATGTTTCACAAATTTATATAACATTCACTTTCAAGTAATTAAAAAGTAAATTAAAAAACAATTAAAAAGCTTTTGGACTGACCCAGAAAAGGAAGACAAAGCAGATTTTTTTAAGCTCGATCAGTTACAGACTGAGGAAATTTATTGTTGTTCAGTGTCATTTATACTCTCCACACAACTGTACAAATAAAACTGGGCAGGTATGTTGTTAAGCACTTTGGATTTAGGGTGAAAAGATCTGGATTCTAGGGTTATTTCTTCCAGTATCTGACATACTATTTTTCTCATTTAAAGTGAGTGTGACCATGATTGTTACCTGTTCACCTCATCCAGCTGTGAATAGAATATCCTATAACAGTGATATTTAAAAAAGCCCAACTAAAACAGTGTAGCTTTGTATTAAAAGTATTAACCAAAGACATAGACATTTAGAAACACTGAAAGCTTTGAAACTTTGAAATTTTGGAACTTTGAAAACATTTGGAAACTTTGAAAACATTTCTATGTATAAATTTTCCCAAAATGAAGTTTGTCTTTGCTTAAACTTCTCTTTATGTGTTTTTTAAAGAAGGAGCTATTTCATGGCTTGTTCAAAAAATAAGACTCATAGCGTTAACCTCACCTGTTAAGCCATAATTATTAGATTCCATTTTTTTCTTTTAAATATGTTTTATGATTCACACACAATTACTTACAAAAGATTTGCAAGGTATCTTGTTAAATTTTCTTTCTTTTTTCTTTTTCTGTAGTCATTTTAAATGGTAGTTTTAGTGAGGAAATGTTTTTGTTTTGGATAATAGTCTGATTTCCCCAATCAAAAGATAGATTCCCATCTTAAACACATCGGATATTGGGCATTATTAAGGGCAGTTGATATTTCTTAACATGGACCTGTAATAAACAGCTTACTATAATTCATGGAATTACAGAATCACCATTAATACAAATCTTGAAATTTTTTGTCATATCACCTGTAGTGATATAATAAATGAATAATTTATTGGATGATATAAGGTATCTGAATTAACAGTCTAAAAACTTACAGTGGATTATTTATGGTGCCTATTTTAATTCATTATTCATAAACTTGTTTTTTTTGTGACAAGAAAATTTACTTTTAGCACTTTTTAAAATAGGTGAAAGTAGTGTTTCCTGAAAGCAATACTAACCACAGTGAGGGGTAGAAAAGTTCTTCCAAAATTTTATTGCTAATAAAAAAGATTTTTTTGGCAAACACTTTACCTTTATTTACATTTATTTTGAAAAGCTAGTCCAAAAGTATCAGCCTGAGGTTTGGGGACTTCAGGGAACTTTACTTTCATGGACCCAATTTCTTCAGGAAAAATATTAAAAATTACACTTTATGACTGTTGACTTGTGATCAATCTAATCTAGGCTGAATATATCATTATACATTCATTATCATATGCAGTTATTCTGACTTGAAAAGAATTTTTTTTAATTCTATTTAATATATTTTTGAGGATTTCTGATAATGCTACATTCTGAACATGCAAAGGGTTGAAAATGAATTTTTTCCAGAATATTTCAAAGGATGGTGCCACTCTATCATTGTTTGCAAAGTACCTCCATATACTGTTACTGTAGGTCATTTTGTCTCTTAATTAAAGTAAGACATTGTACGTCCATAGTTTTTGCCGGTACTGAAATGGGGCAGGGGAGAGGGTCCCCAAAAGAGTTCTTAGTCTCATTCATAAAAGAATTGAAGGATGGACCCGAACGGCTTTCCAACAGGCTTACAGGGACCTACACGACTGTGGCTGTTCAGAAGTTCTGTGGAGTTCTGCATTACAAGATGAGATTCCAGGCAGGAAAAATTCACTACCTCATTAACACACCAGGTATTCCACCCATCTATTTAGCATAACTTAAGGTGAACCTGCCTTCCAAGGGGTGCCTCTATCACCAGGTGATTGACCAATGAGATTGGAAAGGTGGGTCCTCCAACAGATAGAATAGGGATTTTATAGTCTTGACCAGTTTATCTTATGGGGCTTTTTGCTGCTCTAACATTCCCTCTGCTGAAGAGGTAACCCTAAAATCTTTTAGGGATTAGACAAGAGCTCACAAATACTTTTGTCATTTTTGGCCTTTGGAACAGAATATTTTGCTAAGAGGCCCAAGGGCATTTTGACTTTTAGCCAAGAAACTGACTACTTTTCTTTGGTATCTTTTTTATATTAACTGCTCAGCCAATTCTTACCTCCTGTTCTTATCACACCATCCTCTGAAGGGGTTACCCAAATTACTGATGGGGAATCCAGACACAGACTACTCTAGCTTCTTCCATGCTGAACAGGGATGCAGAATGAGGCAATTGGGGTACCCCTTCAGTGGGTCTGTCTAAAAGACTCCCAAATTGCATAACTATTAACTGTGGAAAGAAAAGGAAGTCCTTGACTGGTGCCTAGCTATTTTAAATTATCAAAATTAAAAACTTTAAATCCAAAGAAATATAATGAATGTATAACAGTGGTTTTTCGAAAAAGAAAGGAAATCATTTGTAGTGCTTCTTACATTTAAAACATTCTCAATATAACACTCTCACTCGTGTGTGTGTGTGTGTGTGTGTATGTATGAATGTACTGTGTACGTATATATGTATGTACACATGTGTGAGAGTGCTCTGACTGGTGTGTGTACAATGTGGAGGTCAGAGATCGATGTTTGATGTCTTTCTATCATTCTATTCTATTTTTTGAGACAGAGTTTCTCACTGAACCACTGCTGCTAGACTGGGAAGCCAGTGAGCTGTCAGAAACTACCTATCCTTGTCCCTCCCCCAGATTTGGAAGTAGAGAGGCATTCTACAGCTCCTGGTTTATATATGGGTGCTAGAGACCCAAATAGTCCTTAAACTTGCACAGTAAGCACTTGACCCAGTGAAGCTTCTCCCCAGCCCATAACACTTTCTTTTTAAAATGGGTTTTCTTGAGAATTTCAAAAAAGCACCTACAAATATAATTTCTAAAAACAGTCTTTTAATGTTGGGTTCTGTGTTGGTACCTAGTTACAAGAATTTTTAAGGCATTGTGGGTAATGGCTTAGTTCTGGTATGTTGAGAACTAAATTTTTGCATGAACATAGTATTTCTTTGTTAATATATTTATTAATAATATTATTACATGTTAATTCATAATTAAGTTTTAAATTTAATACTATTTGGGATTGGAGAGATTGCTCAGTTTTTAAGAGCACTGCTTGTTCTTGCAGAAGACCCGGGTTTAAATCCCAACACCCACATGGTGGCTAACAGCCATCTGTAACTCCAGGTCTAAAGGATCTGATGCCCTTTTCTGTCCTCCACGGGCATTGCTCTACACAGATGCACTTGAATACATGCACGGAATACATGAATACATGTAAAATTTTTAAAAAAGCAAAAAAAAGTAAAAATTAATTGAAAGTTCACATTTGATTCTGTTCATTCCTTCCCAAATACTCATTTTCAATGTTATCTATTATTAATTTGATGTTCTTTTCTAATACTTTTCTTTTTTAAAATTTAAAAATTAATTTAACTTATTTGTGCTTGTGTGTGTGTGTGTGTGTCTGTCTGTCTGTCTGTGTCTGTGTGTGTGTGATGCACCTGCCATAGCAAACCTGAAGAGGTCAGAAGACAACTTGAGGGAGTTGGCACTGTTTCAACCATGTGCATTTGTGAGATCCAACTCAGATTGTGAGGTTTGGTGGCAAGGGCCTTCACCTGCTGAGCCATCTTACTGGCCCATTTCAGACAGGTTCTGTATCTAAATGCATACCTACACAAGAATGCCAGTGTAATTCTGATATATGTTGCAGATCAGTTCCTATGGTAAAATAATTTTTAAATTATAGTATTTCAAAAGATATGGATCTTGAATAATAAATGCTTTTAAAACAGGAAAAGAGGAGATAATAAATTCACTAATTAGATAAAACATCAAAATTTAGTATATGACAAAATGGAACTTAGTTGAGTGGGAAAAGCAATCTATTTAATAAATGGTGCTAAAGTAACTGGCTAATCATTAGGAAAAAGCAGTTCAGCATATTTGAAAATATGAGAAATACCTACAAGAGAACCTCAAAGAGATATTGAGGTGAAGATATCTATCAAGAAGTGGCCCACATGCCTACAATGAATAGATGCAAGACAAGAATTTTAGTACATTAAAAGTTTGAACCCATTCAAACACATCTTCTCTAAGTCCTGAGACATTCAGCCACAAAAACGAGAGGAAGAAAACCCCACTCCAGTCTGGAGTGAGATAAACAGGAAAGATAGCTTTCAAAGAGTGCTAGGATATGAGTGGGAGGCTACCACTGTCCTTCATTTGTAATCTAAGAAAAGACACACTGACTAAGGAACATGCACTGTGTTATAGAGCCAGCAGATGCCAGCTATGCAGGAATCAAGCTCCTCGATAAACAGATATGCAAAATCTCCAGGCTTCTGCTGATTGTGCTTGCCCTCATTTAATAACTTGAATGGGCAGCTGAAGTCTGGTGCCACTAAATCATGGAAACAAGGAAGCATGAATAAGGAATGAAATGGAAAGTCACATGACTGAGGGAAAAGTCAACTTTTTTGTTTGTTTGTTTCCAGAAATACCACACCAAGTTAATTTTCTGTTTTTCCTCAGAGATGTATGATCCAGGCTCTTCTCTCATCATTCGTACTCTTAATTGTTAGAGAAAATTGTTGAAAGGGACTACAGATTTAAAGGAGATGATGCATCTCACAGTCTAGAGTAAAACATAAAAAGGAGGAAAATTGAATTAAGAATTTGTCCTTAAGGATGTATCTTGTAGATCTGAAATTTAATAGAATAAGAAAATCATAAAAGTATGATTGAGAATAATTTTTCTCAAATTAAATAGTAGATTCAATTGCCTAAAAATATTAAATCAAATCCTATACATATTCAGACAAAAATGAAAAACCTAAAAGCTATACATTGTTAAAACAAAATTTTTTATTAATCAAAAGCTAAAGAATCCATTTTTTTTCAATGACTGAAATCCAACTATTGGCAAAAGAAATAAATTCATAACATTGACCTTCTCAATGACAACAGTGAAATGGAGAATTGTGTCAGGAAATTAGTAGAAAAATAATGTTAAATTTATGGGTGGGTATGATTTTGAACTTAGATTCCTATACCTCACTAAACGCTCATTTCACAGTTGTGTGAAAAATCATGAATGTAATTCAGTGCAAATAAAATAAAGTCCAGGCAAATTATTATTTTCTGAGCTCTTGGGGTTATTGGTATCCACGATGTGTGCATGATGGAAACAGGACATGATGGTGTGCTAGTGGGCACTTCTACTTCATTTCATGTTCAGTAATGCATTTGGGTAAAATGAAATAAGCCACTCAGGACTGGAGCCAATGGTTCATTGTTTGCCTAGAATTAAGAGAGTGATAGAGGTGTTATTAGTGTGGATTAAAGTGTGTCATGGCTAGTACTGAGTCATAAGAATAAGACATAGTTTAATCTGATCATAAATGAGATGTAATAACATTTGTTGGAAAAAGAATTAAATGATTAGGATAGACCATCTTTACTGAATTGTGTTTGAATTAAAACCATATGGTATCTACTGACAAAAGAGCTTGGCAGCCATCCATGTAAATAGGTCAGACCACTTTTTATAATGAATATTGTTTATTTCATTATCTGTATGCTTCTGACATCTACCAAACATATTGCAACAAATGTATTTTTCTCCAAAGAGCCAGCTTCTGGTTATCTCCTAGTATGGCTTTCATGTTGTAATTTTTAATTTCTGTTTCTGCACCTTTATGTGTCGAATTTAAATATATATCTTGTTTTTAAAATCAGGAAACTATGCATTTTATTGAAACCATAAACACTGGCATACTAAACAGCTTAGCTTATGGTATCAAATTTTTCCAGTTGAGGTAAAAACAGCATCAGATATCACAATGTTTAAATGCTTATTTTAGGAGCTACTAGGTATAGGAAGAAGTCATGAGTTCAAGGCAGAAATAAAAAGCTCCAGGTCAGGCTTGTTTTGTTTATAACACTAATTATAGAGTCTGTCCCATGCCAACCAGATAAGTGTTAAAACATGAATGGATAGTGAAATAGGAAGTTTGCATGAAAAGTTCAAATTTCAGGAAACTGAGCCAAATGATACATACCTGATCCTTTACCTGACATATGCTAGGCTTTCAGAAATGCTATTTTGCCAGGATACTGAAAAAATGATTCAGGGAGATTCACCCTAAGATAGTGAGCTATATGTCAGTTTTCTAGTTTATTAAGTTGAAAGGTGAAACATCCCATCAGCAAGCTCAGTGTTCATAAACAACTGTTCAGCCTCTCTCTCTCTCTCTCTCTCTCTCTCTCTCTCTCTCTCTCTCTTCTGTCTCCGGGCTTTGCATGCAATAGAAATCAAGATAATTACATGATTCTATTGTTTAGAAATACTATGCTCAAATATCCTAGTCTAGATAGACTCAGACTAAGGAGTCAGCCCCAGGACTCAGCATAATCAATGTGGATGGCTTCTGCAAGACCATGGTTATACAGCTTCTTTTATGGCTTCCACTGTGATCATGCTGTGAATGATCCTTTTAAAGAAATTGAGTTATATTTGTACTTTCAATCTTTCCAGTCAAGTAGGAGCTATTGTGTTGATAAATAATTGTCTCTCAAAAAGCAAGTTGAACATAATTACTTGAAAGATTGTGTATATGTGTATTTGTGTGGTTGTGTTTTATGTTACGTTTGCCTGCAAGTTGCAATTCTTCCATCTGCACCCTGCCTTCTTAGAGACTCAGAGAGAGTAAGCATGGAGAGTGGACCTAAGGGATGCTTGTTACTTGTGCAATGTGTGTTTGGACTGGCTGTTGGAACAAGGGGTTGAGGGCATCTGGAGGGAAGGGGCAGCAGTTTATCGTATGGACTTCTTGTAAATCATGTTCTGGAGTCCTGAACACTGATTTTTTACAGTTGAGATACCCTTTACTCACCTTTGTGCAGAATTATTTCTTTTTCCTTAGCTTATTATATATGAACAAAAGTAAAGAAAATTAATAATTTGGCTCATATTACTGTGATTTTCAAGTATTTCTTAGGACTTGGTCAAAATTTTAGTGATTCATGCCAAAGCTACCATAGTAGTCTTTGTCAAAAAAAGGCATTAATTTACTTGACAGCAGTAAAAATGAAATCCAGGAGGTCCAGGGAAAATGCAGTGGATCCTTCTTAGATGTTTTCACCACAGAGATTTTGGGCTTCATAATATGAACTATTGAATTTCATAAACACAAGCACAAATATTCCTAAAATAACAATTTTAAAAACTAATATAAAATTATGATTTATTGAAATTATTCTTCTTGAAAAAAGAGACCAATAGATAATACAAATACAAACATGAATATTTATAAATAAACTGCGTAATCTTATATATTACATTCTTTAGGCTAATTAACTAATAAAATACTTTAAAACTGTTAATTTGAAGAAAAATAATAGGAATATAAGAACCCGTTTCATTCTTGCCATATTAGTTAATTTTTCCTTTGCTGTGACTAACATCTGATAAAAAGTAACCTATGCATAGAAAGGCTTACTTTGTCTTAAAATTCACTAACAGTCTAAGCACTTATTAAACTAGTCAAGTTGACATAAAAAATAATTGTCATATCCACAAAACACAATTATTATTTATATCCTGTTGTCATTACTGTTTGTGTAGAGCATAGAGAATTAGTAAGAACAGCTGAGTCTATTGTACAACCTAACAAAGTTGGGATTGTTAAACCTGTTGAAAATTAGAGATTATCTGCTGGGAAACTGAGTTGACTTCATAAATGTGAAGTGAAAACTGACTGCTGGGGTGAGAAGGCACAGAGGCATTTGCTGCCAAACCTGATGACGTGAGGTTTATTCCCTAAATCTGCGCAGTCAAAAAAGAGAACTGACTCCTACATAGTTGTCGTCTGACCTCCACACATGCACCATGTCACACGTGTACCACCCTTCACACACACACACACACACACACACACACACACACACACACACAAAATAAATGTAATAAAAAAACTAAAGAAAAATGTGCATGTACGATAACTGCTGGGAGGTTGAAAGCCTAAGCAACCCTCAGAAGGTTGTGGTACAGCTTGAGTTTGAGGCCTACCTGGACTGTGGTTTGTGTCAGATCAGCCTGGACTGTGAGTGACTTTCTTTCTCAAAACAAACAATAATCTTCTCTCACCACAGAAGAAAACCATTAGGTAAAGAAACCATCAGTGGTAGCACGTGAACTTTCCTTTCAACAGCCCTCCTGCTTATGCTCTGGATGGCATCTTGGTTATGAGCACTGTTTAGTGCAATAGGAAGTTTAGATTTCTTGCAGAGTTCTGAACCATTGAGAACAATAACATACTTCAAAAGCAATTTGGAAAAATTAAGTAGAAGCTTTGTAATTCATATAATCGTTTAAACGTTTTGTAAATGTTCTTCTTGAACTTCTAGGAAGTTTTCTTCTACTATTCCACTAAAACATTTGGAGCACTCACACTGAAATTATGCCCTGGCCCGAAGAGATGATTCAGTAAAGTGTTTGTCATGCAGGCATGAGGATGTGCGTTCAGAACCCCAGAACCCACAGAGAATCTTGGGCATGGTGGCATATACCAATTATCCCAACATGGCAGGGTGGGGGGTAGAGACAGGATTCTAAACGCTTCTTGACAAGTCATTCCCGCCTAATCAGTGAGCATCAGGTTTAGTGAGATACTCTACCTCAAAATGTAAGGTGAAGATCAATAGAGGGAAACATCTGATGTTGACCGCTGATCTCCACATGCATGGGCACAAATGTGCATAAACACAGGCATACATGTGCACACATATAAACACATACAACACACACATAAAAGGACTTTTATTTGGTATGAAAATCAAGCTCTCATCAGACTCCATACTTTTCTATCATCTCCTCCTTAACTTCTTCAAGTTGCTATTATATTGAAAAGGCCTGGGAAGAGATGTGATTAAGGAACAAGGCCAATATCAATGCTAATTTCCACTGGATTTTCTAAGATTTCTCTGGTTTTTATGTGTACTAATGTTTGCCTGCATATATGCATGTGTATCATGTGTGTACCTGGTGCCCATGGAGGCCAGAAGTGAGTATCAGCTCCCTGACTGGAGTTATAAACTCTTGTGAGTTGCCATGTTGGGGCAAGGAACTGGACCCAAGTCCACTGCAAGAGCAACAGGTGCTCTTAACTGCTGAGCCATTTCTTCGGCCCCCAGCCCACTGAATTTTCTAACCTATCATGAGCTCTGACATTTTCTTTGTGCTTTCAGCATGCTCACATATGTCTAGTAGAATAAACATGCTATTTATTTATGATGTATGAAGTCCATATTATGAAATACTAAAATATAACAGTGATGATTAGTCCTGAGGTCAACTAGACAAGATTTAGAATCATCATGGAAATGAACCTCTGGGCATATCTGTGAAGGATTTTCTAATTTGGTTATTTGAGATGGAAAGACCCACCCTAAATGTGGGTGGCATCATTCAATGGGTTGAAGTTCTGTACTAAACAAAATGTAGAAAAGGATAATTGAGCAGCAGCAATCATCTCTCTCTGCTTCTGGAGTGCTGATGCAATGTGACCAGCTGTCCCAAGCTCCTGCCATGACATCTTCACAATGATAGGCTTGTCTTGAAGCTATGATCCAAAATAAGGCTCATTCCCTAAGTTTCTTTTATATGGTATTTCATCACAACAATTCAAAAATTAATACAATAAATTTATAGGATTCAAGAAGATATTAAAATAGAATATATTTTAAATACTAAGAATTTACCTTATAGCACTGGGTGTTCCTACTAAGATAACTCAAAAAACTCTGACCTGAGTTTGCATTAATATTTTCTTATAGTTCTATCTGTTCAAATTACTGATCACACTGGAATAAAAACTTTATCTAGAGCCTGTTTTTCTTAGCAGAATTATTAACTAGTAAATTTAAATATGGTAAGTGCTTTTCAGGCTATGTATTCCACTTTCATCATAATTTAACATAAAATTGTTTAATGTTTTATGGACCTCAGATTTTAATTTGAGCCTCATTTCCTGTTGCTCATATGTTTTTTTTTTTTAATCACTGCACCCTAATGTTGTTAAATGTTCCTCAAGCATCAATCTTTCAGAACCTTAAATAAATTTAAAAGTAGCCAGGCTGAAGAAGTGAACTAAGACACTGTACTCGGTTATATCATAAATTTTTTAGGACAACAAACAAACAAAGCTTAAGATACAAGATAAAGACATGTATACTTTACCTCTATCCATTTAAAACTTTTCTCTGTTATTTTAGCTAGCTCCACTATCAAAATAAATATATTTTATTATACATTTTCTTGCCTATAACTTCAATAGTTTTATTCTAAGACACAGCCATCTAATAAAATATAGAATGACGATTGTATTAAAATTTTGTAGATCTACAACCAGTCACCACAAGTAGTTATTAATTAATTATTTCTTTGGAGTGAATATTGTCAGTGATATAGATTCGTTAATAAATGAGTCCTAGATTCTCTCTTACAGCAATGCATAGCTTAACCTATTGTGGGTGGAACACAGACAAATAAATAGGTCCTAATAGTTCGAAGTCACAAGTCAATACACAGTGAGGATGCATTTAAAAAACAAGGAGAGAGCCTATTACTGGGACCAACCAAACAGACAACTTGAGTTGACTTTCTTTCTACCTGCAAATACCATATCTCTTGTTTGGGCCATGGCATCTGTGTATTTGCTATGGCAGACATAGTAAACTAATAGAAATAGGGGAACAAGTTAGGTGATGCTTCTCTAACAAATACCTAAAACTGTGGAAATAATTTAGACCTGGATCATGGATTGAGTCCAGGGGTAAATATGTGGGCTGTTTTGTTTTTTGTACACATGTGAATGAGAATACTGAAAAAATTAAATTAAAAGTATTATTAGAACTGTAGAGTTCAAAGCTAAAGAGAGAAGCAGTTGCCCTGGATGTTAGGGAAAGAGTTTCACTGAGAAGGTCCCAGAAAGCAATGCTGGTAGACATCAATGATTCTGACAGAAAGCTTTGGATACAGGCAGAAATAGGGTCTCCTTTCCCTAGTCTTAGTCTCCTTCATTAAATAATTCAATAATGATTTCAAACAGAAACTTTAGGGAAATTTTATTGGAATTTAAAGAAAAATCCTCAGGGCAGGCAAACTTTAAAGCTCAGCAGGTGCCATGAGCTGGAGAATGGAAGGGAGAAGTAAAAAATAACATAAAATAAATAAAATAATAAAATAAAATAAAGCCATGCCTGTTTAGAGCCAGGATGGGGGCCAGGCATGTGACAGGCTAGCCTCCATATGATGCGATAGGGAAGGGAGTTTTAGAGAAAAAGTAAAGAAATCGAAAAGAGTGGAGCAGTCCAGAGTCTTTGGGAAAGCACGCTTTGCAAAGAGACTCAACAAAAGGAGAGGGCACACTTTTCTGAATTCTTCAGAGAACCAGGCACACTTATGGAAAGAGCCATGCCTATGGCTGGAGTAGGGGAAAGAGCCATAAGCGCTGCACTAGGGGTTCCAGACAGGAAATGTCCACCATCTCATTAATACATTAGGAATTCTACCCATCTGTTTTGCATGACTTAAGGAGAACCTGCCTTCCTAGGAGTGGGCCTGTGACCTGGTGACTGACCTGGTAAAAAAGTAAAGGTTCCACCCAGGCCAGAGAGATTCTTATGTCTTGATCACTCTTATGCTGTTACTGGGCTTTTTTGCTACTGTAACACTGTTACCAGAAAAACCTTAGACACCAAGATTATCTGCCCCATTTATTTGCCCCTTCAGTGAAATGAGGAAGAAATTCTCAGGAATTAGACGTGGAAAATCATAGTGATATGGAATCTTTGAGAGGGACAAAGCCTCCCTAGGCTCTGGTGATCTTACCCTTGGGATCAGGGTACAGGAATATCAAAAGTCAGCAGATCACCAGCCAGTACTTCAGAGTCATGGTTTTGAGCAAAGAAGAATGAGGAAACATGGACAAGGAATGAGCAAAATGAATGTAAAGCTGTTAAGAAAAAGGAGAGCAGGATGGGTCATCCCAAAAAGAGACATAACTGTGCCCTACCCAGTGGCCTTTCTGTAAGACTTGAGGTGAACTTCATTGCATTGGTCATTTTTTGATCATATTGCATGCCATCTTGGTTCGAGAGATGATCATGCTTTGTCCGGTCATGGGGAGTGGTTATGTGTTGTGGTCAGCTTTGTCCACACTCTAGCACAACTCATTTTACTTGTTTTATAGACTAGTGATCAAATTGGTTTTCTTTCCTGTTTGCAGGGACTGTAAATGACAACATAACATTCAGGACCAGCCTTTGCTCTGGTCTCAATAGCACTGCATTCAAATTATATAATTCTTATTTACATGTTCCTTGAATTTGGGGTTTCATCTGCTTCTTTAACTTGTAAAGTATGGTAGCATTAGGGCTCCAATTTCCATCGAAAGAATCTTCAACATCAAATTCTCCTTGCTGATGGCCACTTATTAATTCCCTTGGAAATTCCTTCAATTTTTCCTTCTATTTTCTTTACATTTTTAGTGCCCTTAATTATTTTCTATCTTAATTTTTTTTTGGTCTTTTTGAGACAGGGTCTCCCTGTACCCCCAGCTGTCCTGGAACTCACTATGTAGACCAGGCTGGCCTTGAACTCACAGAGATCTGCCTGCCTCTGCCTCCCAAATGCTGGGATTAAAGGCATGCGCCACCATGCCCAGCTCTATCGTAATGTTTTAAAGTAAGGAAAGAATAGAAACTATTTTTTCCTCGTATATACTTTTTGAATTTCTGTGCATTTTATACAATAGAATTTAAGAACATTTAGAACCCTCCCCTACCTGTACCCCCAAAGCCCACCTACAGGATTACATACATTCTGTCATATATGTGAAAGCCTATCAAGTCAAGTTTGTGTGACCAGATGTCCCTTAGTTTGAGTTCATCCACTGGAACATGTTTAATCTAGTATCATTTCCTTAAAGATCAAGTCTCCCTCACATAGCAGTAATGTTAGAGTAGTAAATAGCCCCATAAATTTAACTAGTCAAGACTATAAAATCTCTAGTCTGTTTGTTGAAATATGCACCTTTCTTGTTTCACTGGTCAACTTCACTCATAGGAAGGCAGGTTTACATAAGTTATGCTAAACAGATGGGCAGAATACCTACCGTGTTAGTGAGATGGTGAAGTTTTCCTGCCTGGGATAATACCTCCTAGAGTAGAATTCCTCGACCCAGTCACAGACATGTACATCTCTATAAGTCTGCCCACTTTTCAGAATTCTTCAGAAAAGCAAAATTTTTCCTTTTCTTTTTTATATCTCTTTCTAAACATGCTTTCTTTAGGTTTTGGGCTGCCTATAGCATCTTGTACTTCTTTACTTTTTCTCTAAAGCTTTCTTCTCCCACTCAAGTGGCTGCCAGTCAGCCATGTGTCTGACCACCATGCGGTCTCTAAACCTGCATGGCTTCATGGCTATCTTTCCTTCTCCCCTCCATTCTCCTCCTTCAGGCAGCTGCCAAGATTACCAGCTCACCTGCCCTGAGGATTTTTCTTTAAATTCTAATAAAATTGTAAAAGCTTCCATTTGGGCCCATTCTTAAATTCATTTATGAATGAGACTAAGAACCCTCTAGGGGACCCTCTTTCTCCCCATTTCAGGAATCAGCTGCCAGTAGTTCCCAGCTAAGGTTGGGGTCTCTGACTCATTTCCCTAGATCTATGCTGATTTCTCATTGAATTTTCGTGGGTCTTGTGCATGCTTTTACCACTTCTATATGTTCATATGAGCATGTTCCCAGGTGCCTGAAGGACTCTATTTCCTTGTGGTCATACACCACCCCTGGTTCTTACAATCCTTTGGCCCCGTCTTCCTCAATGGCCCCTGAGCCCTGGATAGGTGAAGTTTAATATGAGTCATATTCCATGACACACACTCTGTAGTCTCTTATTCTCTACCTTTTGGCCTTCTATTACTTCTGTCTTCATTGCCCTCTGTTGCATGAGGAAATTTCATTGGTGAGAGTTGAGAGATGTATTAGTATTCTCTCTACTACCTGTTCTACAATGTTCTATATTAGAAACTTTTAAATAAAATCTTACTGACTTTGAATCTTCTTCCAAAGAAGGTAGACTGTGAAGTTTAGTGTTCCGTAAGGGAACTCGGCAGCACTATGGGAGTAACTCTGAAGTCACAGCAAATCAATTTGGTTTTTCTATTCAGCTTCACTCGCACATGGACAAGTGCTGGATAGCATGTCCTCTGCTGTCCTCTGAGTGGCAAGCTGGATTGGCAAGCAAATGGATAGATGCCTTCTTCTCTAGCTTCTCCCCTTCTTACATCAAACCGGTTGGACCCTAAGACTTTCCATAGGAAGGGAGGAGCAGACGGAGACAGTCACTCCTCCCACCCAATCAATCAGCTTTAACTGCATGAGGGGGTGGGACTAAGGATAGACACAGGGGAAACCAGAGATGGGGAGGGTGCCCACAAGTTCAGGAAACCACAGCTGAGATGTAGGGCAAAGAAAGGCTCAAGGGTGTTCATACTTTGTAGGTAACTCCTTACTTCCATCGTATGCTCTGTTAGCAAGCCCATTAAATATTATTATTCCCTAAACTATAGTTTGGAGGAATAATTTCTCAGTTGGTCATAAGGACAGCAGGAGGAGGGAGTCGCAGCAGGCCTGGAAGCCAAACAGTTATTTGACTTACAACAAGTTATTTAATATCTAAGTACTTTAGTTTTTCATTCTGTCCATTCATAGCTAACTCTATCTTTTACACTTTGATGATTATTAAATGCATAAATAAGCAGAAACGACTTCAAATACCTTCTGACCCACAGCAATAATTCAGTGTGTGCTAGATACTATTACTTTTATCAACACTGCCTTTCTGTATTTTCTTCATCCCTTTCAGGAGGTTGAATATGGTGTCTGTTCCTACCACCTAATGAAGGTACTCATTGGAAGCCATTCATGATCAGACAAAAGAGGAAAAGCACCCAGTTGGTTTGGATTCAGGATTTAGGGAACTAGAAGATTAATATATAAAAACTATAAAAACAATTGTATATTAAACTTGGAAGAGCTCAATATAAAAATAAATTTTTTGTTGGAGAGAATGTAAGATGTAGAAAGAAATTCTTATATTTAATCTAAGGTGAACCTATATATTGGTTTCGTCGGGTATGTCTTTTTTTGAGCAGTGAAAGTAACATGTCTTGGGAAATACCAGTCTTGGGAAAACTGGGACAATTGAATTACCTCAATTTTTGCCAGGCTATAAAGATTACCATAGTTCAAAGGCATAGTAATGTTTGCTCTTCCTTTCAGATATTTTCTTTAATCTTTCAAGGAAGAATTATGTGATTCTTCTTGTGTGCATTTCCCTATTATTAAATTTATGCCTCCCACATGGTGCTCACATGCACACGTAAATACAAGCACTGGCACACATACAGTGCACACTACTCGGAACCAAACATTTGTTTAAATATCTGTCTTCCTCGCTGACTTGCATGGCACTTTAGAAACAGGGACCATACGTAGTTCTGTTGTTTCACCTGCACATTCCACACTCTGCTTGTTGCCTAAATAATATATTCCAATTTATGGGACAAATGAACAAATGGAGAGAAATATAGGCATGCCAAAAATCCCTGCAGTCAAGAGACTTTTAATTGAAGAAACAAAAGCACGTAGTTTGGGAAGTCATATCATCTTTTAATTCACAATGGGAATTGTTGCTTGACTTCAACCATTATTCTGCAGCAGTGTGAA
This sequence comes from Nannospalax galili, assembly GCF_000622305.1. Lineage (NCBI taxonomy): Eukaryota > Metazoa > Chordata > Mammalia > Rodentia > Spalacidae > Nannospalax > Nannospalax galili. Next base: position 9,482,931 of record NW_008340588.1, read on the forward strand.
CTAAAAATCAGTCTAAGTGACACCAGAGAGAAAATGCAAGCCATTATTTAGAGGACCATTAGCAATTTTCTTTGTTTGAGAATGAATATGAATTTATTTCTCTACTTTCATTGATTTGTGTGAAAATGAAAAATGTTAGAAAATAGCATTTCAATGTTAATTAATAGGAAATGAATTAAGTAGTAAACAGAATAAACTTTGTTGAATCTTGTATGCTATTTTAACTTCTGGGACGTTGCTACATGAGGTTTACATATAAAATAATGTGACAAATATAACCCCATGTACTAATTTTGAAAAAGATCATATCCATATAGGTGATGAGAAAGTGATTTTGAATAGGGAACTGGTTTCGTTAACTTTTAGTATATTTGATAATTTATCCACACAAAGATTCATTTGAAATAAACTACCCTAGGACTGGTGAGATAGCTATTCTAGTTTATTTTCTGTTGCTGTAATAAAACACATTGACCAAAAGCAACTTGAGGAAGAAAGGCTTATTTAAGTTTACAGAATTTCATCTATCATTGAGGGAGGCTAAAGCAGAAATCCAAGGCAGAAAGTTGAACCAGAAAACATGAAGAAATACTACTTGCTGGCAGGCTCAAGTTCAGCTACCTTTTTTATATAGTCCAGGCCCACCTGCTAAGGGATAATACTGCCAATGGTGGGGCTGGGCCCTCCTATATCAGTTACCAATCAAGAAAATGCCCCACAGACATGGTCACAGGTCAATTTGATTGAGAAAATTCTTTACTTGAGGGTCCCTTTTCCCAGTGTGTCAAGTTGTGTCAAGTTGAAAACAAACAATAGCCATCACAATGGCTCATAGGGTAAAGGCACTGCAGACAAGAGTGCCTTTGGAACTCTCTTGGTTTAAGGAGAGAACAATCTCTTGCACGTTATCCTCTGATATTCACATGGCATGACACACCTGTGCCCACATTAGCACAAAGGCATGCATGCACGCATGTGTGTGTGTGCGCATACACACACACAAATATTAAAAAATATGTTTAAAATAAACAACAATGCCCACTTTGAACTTATTGTTGACAGGTGTTTTAATTTATATAATGCTGCTATTTCCTTTGGCCATGCATTAAACCAACTGAGTTGAATCAATATTAATCACTGCCACTTAAATCATCAGTTATATCAAGCTCACTTGTTTCCTTTTCTAGAAGTGACTTTATTGAAAGATGACCTTTCCTGTTCAAATCCTTTTGGTAGGATTTCAACATACCAATAGCTAATTTTTTAAGCAAGTTTTTAAATGATGATGGTATAGAAAGTTTTACTGGTTTTGTCTAGCAGTATAATATTGCAGAGCATATTTTAACCTTTGTCTAGGAATGAATTTTGAAAATATAAAAGTTATTTGCTTATTGTTTGATCAACAGAGAATATGTTAATCATTATGTATGAGAAATTCCTACCCTATGATGAGCTAACCTTACTAAGATTCTTTGACCTTTTATGTCTGTATTGAAATAAAAGAGAGGTCTGTCCATTCGCCACCGTCGCTTGAGCTATTAAGGTAAACCAGTAGTACTTAAAGCTCACTCCCCATTAAATAAAAATTGTTTGACTCTCAGTATTAAGATTTCACAATTAAATAATTCATAATGAAAAAGAGAACTTACATTATTCATAGATGCATTGATTATTGTTTAAGCCCTACTTTTAAGTGATCTATTCAGTATGACTTGGCATATAAGATGCCTTTTAGTTGAACAAAAATATTTTTAAATAAAAGGTTTATTTAAAAGTATACTTTTACTTGTATTTAAAATGTATCTACTCTAATAATGGTCATTTATTTTGTGTTAATGTCACCTCAGATGAAAAAAAATGTAGCTGTAAGTGAAAGAGAAGTAATAGTTTTTCCATCTCTGAGGGAAGACATTATTTTGACTTAGGTGCCCATAAAACAAAATAAATGTACCACTTCCAGAAGAGTATTTCTACTGTACTTTTGCTCTAGAAAACAATAGAGCTGGGATGTTAGATAACACAGCTATTAACCCAGGTTGGCAAACAGTATGGTTTAGCATATATGAAATTGTCTCTCTGTGACAGAGATGTATTCCCCATAGTCTTAGACAACAGTCTCTGAATTGACAGCAAGAGAACTGATGCTGGCATGAATAAATGGGAGGATTCAGGCCAGAGGATTAAAGAATCTATATTCAGGCTTGGCCCAGGGTAATGGAAATACTTTGCTAGGTTACAGACTTGAGTAAGTGGTGTTCAGCATAAATTGATGACCAAATATTTTAGGTTGCCTAAAATTTAGAAGAGATTTCATAAGACCTTGACAGGCTATTTGTAGCCAGATGAGCAGTGGTGTGGACTAGCTAGTTTCTTAATCATCTACAGAGTGTCAGGAAAGAACTTCATGGCTTTCATATATGTCTCTCAAAGGCGAGAGACAAACTTTGTAGAGCATTTTATTTATTTTGATTATGTATACTAAATTGATGTGTACCTATTTATTCAGTTTTAGACATTCTACTTTAGTAATAAAACCAATAACAATATCCAAAAGTTAAAAGCTAATGTTGATACTCAGCAAAACTGCAAGGTGAGATCCTCAACTATTACTTTTCTCTATCTTCAGAAAACAGTTTGCTGACCTTGGTTTAAATGATTTGCCTTGGTAGACAGAATGATACCCTAGGATTTGGAATCCTGGTAGCACCACCAGCACACAACAAGCAATATCGCAGCTGTTAAAGTTGCCTCTGGTGCCAGGGGTTACTTATCTCCAAGTATCAGGAGCAAGGGAACAGATGGCTCAATATATCCCCAACTGAAATTTTCAGAGGCAACTGATAAATTCTGCTTATGGGCATCAGAAATAAGTTACCTGGGTGGAAGGTGAACATGTTTTATTTTCTCATCAGCATTTAAACAGAAAGTGAACTGTGTTGGGTGAGAACCTTTGAAAGACACACACCATGTGTACACAGTCCCTTAGTAACTAGTGGGGCAGCTCTTCTTGAATGAAGGTGTCATTATGAAACTTTAGCTCATTAACCCAAACAGTGAAAGTATTAACCCCATCTCCATTTTCTATATACAAAGACCCAGTAATTTTATGGTTTGTCCCTTTTGTTTCTGTCCTTTCTATAGAGTTTTACAATTGTGAGTATACCACCTACTTGAGATCTGAGTGAGTCTCATGAACATCTGTCTGGAGGCTGTGCTATATGGGACTTATATAATTGGGCCTAAAAACCTGAAAATATTTAAAACCTTGAATTCTTTGAGAAGAATAACATGAATGTAAATACTTTTAAAAAACTGGGAGAAGCCAGGTGTGGTGGTGCACACCTTTAATCCCAGCACTTGGGAGGCAGAGGCAGGCTGATCTCTGTGAGTTCAAGGCCAAGCCAGCCTGGTGTACATAGGGAGTTCCAGGACAGCTGGGGCTACAAGGAGACCATGTCTCAAAAAAACCAAAAAAAAAAAAATTTTTTTTTTTAATTTCTTAAATAAAGCCCGAATTTCTTCTATATTTTAATTATTATTATTATTTTGG
>NW_008340588.1:9486519-9488106 GCF_000622305.1 Nannospalax galili
GTGTGTGTGTTGTATGCCTATGTGTGTGCATGTATGCACATCTGTGTGCCCTAGCTTTCCATAAATTTCAATGGTGGTTGATTTTATGCCAATACAAGCCTGTTTATTTTTATTTTTATATGTTTATATATTTAATACATTAATATATATTTAATATTAATATATCAATGTATATTTAATATTTATATATTCAATCCTAGACTATAATATAATATAAAGATGCATTTGTATTTATGTCTTTTTGATATATTTATTATTGGCCTATCCATTTTTCATTGTTTATTTCAAAAGTATAGTGGTTACAAAAATAAAAGAATGCTGACTGGGAATAAACAAGAACTTGAAAGCACAAAAGATAAAACATACCATGACAGTATATGTCATGTTAATTTATTCATATTTCTAGAGGCTATCTTTAAAAAACTTTCTATCATTGTCTCTTGTTTAAGTATAATATATCTCAGAGCACAGACTAACAACAGTAGAATAAAACAATGTCCCCTGTGCTACTTTGTGTAGAGTACATAAGTGCATAAACTATTTTTCTAAGTTTGGTAACAAATACTGGTTATACTTCTGGTTTTATTTGTAGAAGTGTTTGAGACGTTAATCAAAACAAGGGGGTAGTACATCTTGGAAGTTATTTTGCTGATATTTTTCATAACATATGAATAAGAAAGTTGAAATTTGATCTATTCTTTTCCAATTATTGCTCCTTTAATTTCCTGCTCTTGTCTTATCTTTCTTGCAAGAGTTTCAAGTACTATGTTAAAGATAAGTGGGCATAGTGGGCAGCCTTGTCTGGTTCCTGATTTCAATGGGAATCCTTCCAGTTTTTCTACATTTAGAATGATGTGCTGTGGGTTTGTTATATATGGATTTAATTATGTTGAGGTATGTTGGCTCCAGTCCAATTCCCTTTAGGACTTTGAACATAAATGTATATTGAATTTTGTCAAAGGCCTTCTCTGTATCTATTGACATGACCATGTAGTTCTTGTGTTTGAGCCATTTTTTTGCATATGATATGATATTATACCTAAAGGACACCAAAAATTACACCTGAAAACTCCTAGAAATTATTAACACATTCAGTAAAGGGGCAGGTTACAAAATTAATCTACAAAAGTCTACAGCCTTTCTATGTACCAATAACAAGCAATCAGAGAAAGAACACATGGAAACACTCCCATTCACAATAACTGCAAAAAAATAAAATAACATATATCAGAATAAACCTGACCAAAGACATTAAAGAGCTCTAGAAGGAAAATTTTAAACCTTTAAAGAAAGAAATTGAGGAAGACATAAGAAGATGGAAGGACCTCCCATTTTCATGGATTAATATTGTGAAAATGAACATCCTACCAAATTTGATATATAGATTCAACACAATGACAATCAAAATCCCCATGACATTTTTCACAGAATTGGAAAAAAACTATCCTAAGATTCATATGGAAGCACAAAAGATCCTGGATAGCCAAAACAACCCCGAGCACTAAGAGTAATGCCATGGGATTACTATACCAGATCTCAAGATGTATTACAGAGCTATAGTCATAAAAACAACATGGTACTGGCACA
>NW_008340588.1:9488137-9489090 GCF_000622305.1 Nannospalax galili
CAAAATTGAAGGCCCAAATATGAGTACATACAATTTTGGCCACTTGATATTTGACAAAGGGGTCAAGAAAAAAGACACCATGTTCAGCAAATGGTGCTGGCAAAACTGGATCTCCACTTGTAGAAGAATGAAACTAAACCCGTATCTTTCATTTCACCCTGTATAAAAGTCAATACCAAATGGCTCAAAGACCTCAATGTAAACCCTGAAACTCTGAAACTATTAGAAGAAAACACTGGCAAAAACCTACAAGATATAGGTATAGGAAAGGATTTTCTAAACCAAAAAATCTTCACCAGTGACACATCAGAAAGAGGTTTAATAACCAGAATTTAAAACAAACTAAAAAAACAGAGAACCAAGACAAGAAGCAACCCAGTTAAAAGATAGGCTAAGGAACTGAACAGAGAGTTCTCAAAAGAAGAAATAAAGATGGCTAAGAAGCAACTTAAAAGGTATTCAACATCATTAGTAATTAGGGAAATGCAAATTAAAACCACCTAAAGATTTCATCTTACCCCAGTCAAACTGGCTAAGATCAAGAGAACAAATGATACCAAATGTTGGAGAGGATGTGGGGAAAGGGGAACACTCATCCACTGCTGGTGGGACAGCAAACTTGTTCAACGCCTATGGAAAGCAATGTGGAGAACTCAAATATTACAAATGAACCTACCATTTGACCCAGTAATATCCATCACTTCTTGGCATATATCCAAAGAACCCATCCTATTGCAGAGACACTTGTACATCCATGTTTGTTGCTTCTCTTTTTACAATAGCAAAGAGATAGAAGAAACGTAAGTGTCCTTCAACTGACGAGTGGATGATGAAAATCTTCATTTATACAATCGAGTTTTACTCAGCAGTAAAGAAAGATGAAATCAGGAAATTTGCAGGTAAATGGATGGAACTAGAAACTGTTATACTAAGTGAAGTAATACAGACTCAGA
>NW_008340588.1:9489436-9490128 GCF_000622305.1 Nannospalax galili
CAGATGACCCACCACCATTACAGGACATTTTGCGTGATGCTCATAGTCCCTGGGAACTTATCGACCCAGGAGGGCAAGGAGCAAAAATTGTCCTTTGAATCCCTCTGACCCAATTAGTATAGATCTCAAGGTATGTCTGTTAAACATCCAAGAAGGTTAGTTCCACCATTCTGGCATTTTTAATTACTGTGTGTCTTGCAGATAAATCTTGGGTAATGATCAGTTGGTCTCAAATAAACCTTATCTAGAGATATATTTCTTGAACTGCTATGTATAATTTGTCAGTAGATTTTATGAATACTATGGTTCCCTCTGGTTTTCGTGACTAGCTAGGCATTGTTTCTCTCTTGTATCGTCTCCCCCCTCTATCTTGGTTTTCCCACTTAAGGTGCCCCCACTTCCCCATCTTTCTTCCTTACTAATACCCTTGTTCCTATGATCCTACCTCTGCTGAGCTTCTTCTTTCTCTTTATCCCCTAGGTTCCTCATATACCCTTCCCTCCCCCCTCCCTTAATCTAACCCAATTTTTTATCCATATCTCCCTTCTTAAGGTCTGTTGCCTACTATTCTTCTCCTTCAGGTTATTTCTTTTCCTTTACCTCACTGTTTCCTTAACCTTGTCCTGGTTCCTACAGTTATATCTGTTTGCATACTTATTTCTCAGAGTCTGATCCTAGGATCCACATATGAG
>NW_008340588.1:9493772-9494406 GCF_000622305.1 Nannospalax galili
TTTCCTTTTTGTTTTTCTTTTGCAGCTTTCAGTATTCTCTCTTTGTTCTGTACATTTAGTGTTTTACTATGATGTGCCATGGAAAGTTTCTTTTCTGGTCCTGTCTATTTGGTGTTCTATATGCTTCTTGAACTTGAATGGGCATGTCTTTCTTTAATTTTGGGAAATTTTCTTCTATGATTCTGTTGAAGATCTATCTGGTCCATGCCATTATCTTGGGATTCTTCTCCTTCCTGTATGCCTATGATTCATAAGTTTGATCTTTTTTATGATGTCACACGATTCCTGCATATTCCATTCTTCTGATTTCTTAAATTTTTCATAATCTTTGCTTGAGTGGTCTGGTTCGTCCACTTTATCTTCCAGTCTTGATACTCTGTTTTCCCTTTCACTCATCCTATTGGTGAGGCTTTCTCCTGTCATTTCTAATTGACTTACTGAGTTTTTCACTTCTTTCTTTATTTCAGCCTGAGTGTTCTTCGATATTTCTAGCTCTTTCTGAATTCATTCAGAAGATTATCCCTATCTTCCTTCAGCTCTATGATTGTGTGTTCTTTAAATTCATTGAATTTCCTAGATTGTATCTTTGTTGTTCTTTTAAATTCAATCAAGGAATTCAATGAATTCTTTAATC
>NW_008340588.1:9494748-9497461 GCF_000622305.1 Nannospalax galili
AGGTCTGGAATCTTCTAAGAATGATTTTGGCCTCCGGAACTTGGGTGTTGGACTAACCTGAGACCCTGGCCACAGCCGTGCCATGCAGGGATGCAAAGGCTGATGGAGTGGTAATAAGCCCCAAGATTTCCCAGGGAGTGTATTGAGTAGCTGGGTTGTACTGGATGCAAAGGATCAGGGAGAGGCAAGGTAAGCCTCGGAGCCCCAGAAAGAGGCTGGCGGGTGTTACAGGATCAGGAAGCAGAGAGAGGTGGGGGCTGGGCTGGGTCTAGAGGCAGTGCTCCTGGGGTCCAAGGAAGGCACCAAGCCGGTGGGGGTGAACAGGGTCAGGAATCAGCAGTGGCTCCCCAGGTGTCTGGGGCCCCGAGACTAGGAATGGCACAAGGCCCAATCTAGGAGTAGAGAACAGCAGGGGAGATGGAAGGGTGAGTGCTGCTGGACGAGTCAAGGTGTGGAGGGCTGCAAGGTAGACTTACCCCCAGAGAGGCCTGAGGGCGGGAGAGAGGAAGGGTACAAGAAGTTGTCGGAAAAAAGTGATGGGGAGATATGGGAGGTGTTGGAGGTGAAGGAGTGGGCGTGGATTTGATCAAAACACCTTATATGCATGTATGAAATTCTCAGTAAAGTTTTTTTTTTTGAAATCTACCTGATGACTTTCTATCCATACTCAGATGCCAAGGATCCTAGTGTAACCGTGACTAGTAATAATCAGATACATAGAGATTAGGGACACATGTGCAAATATCTAAGCGTTAGTAGCATTAAAAAGGTATGAAACTGTGTATTTTAATAATGAAATGGAGATCTTTTTTAAAGGTTAAACCCTCATTTAATTTTATGTCTTATAGGGTTTATACTGAGTACAATACTGTATAATTGTATTCATTCAACTGTAAACCTAAAAATTACAGCCAGTTTTGAATGAGATGCATCTTAGCTCTGGAAATTGTTATTGAATATGCCAATGCTGTTGTAATGAAATGCTTCCTCTAATTATATGGTTATTAAATAAATAATTTTTTAAAAAGTTGAAATTGAAATCAGAATAATCAATTTCTCATATAAATAGCCTAAAGAAATTAGCTATTTGTTGGGGGACAAAGTATAATATGACTGCCATTCAGTGGGCTTATAATATTTTTATTTTCATAGGAATTGTGAGTGTTGATTTCAACAAAATGAGCCCATTTCTTTCTGGAATTCCTTCTTTCTTATTTCCTGAAACTGTGGACATTTGAAAAATGCAATGTGATAGTCTGGAAAGGAATGTAAAAATAAACAGTGGGCTATTAATGGAATGAGAAGCAACAAACTCAGTTGTTCTAGAATAAAAACACTTTATTTTGTATGTGATGAGGCATCACTGCAGGGAAACATCGCCTTCCTTATTTTTGTTCTATTTTTTTAAAGTATTTAAAAATAAAAGAGTGAAAAAATCGAGAGATGGTTCAGCAGTTAAGAGTACTTGCCTTCTTCTGGAGGACCTGAGTTGGGTCTTCAGTACACACGTGGTAGCTCTCAACCAACTGCAATTACAGTTTCAGGACACCTAACCATTTCCATGGTCACTGACAGACACCTGTGTGTGCACATGCACACAGACACATAAACACACACACACACACATACAGATACACACACACAGAGACACACACACTTGCACATACACGCATGAATATACAAATGAACCATAAAATAAATCTTTTAACAATAAAATGAAACATCAAATCAGCACATTAAGTGATGTGGAAAAAATACAGCAAAATAATCTCCCCCAGCAGGTCAAACACTTCAGGAGGCTTGAAATCGATGAGAATGGCTCAAAGAAAGCAGAGGTGCCCTACAGCTCCTCAAAAGAATAGATCATAGAAGTCAAAGAAGTGTAAAAATATACATTACACTGGGCCAGTCTATTATAACTCTCAATGACTTTGCAATTATTCAGTTCCTAATGTGCGGTCACTGCTAGAGGTGGCCGCTTCTCTGTTCTTGTGGGTGCCACTCCTTCGTTCTCATGGGTGTCGAGGCTGCTCCTCCACTCACTCTGGGCTGAGGCTCCTCTTCTGCCTGCCTTGGGCTGAGGCAGCTCTTCTGCTTGTCCTGCACTGCCTCCTGTCATCGCCGCTTCTGCCTGGTCCCAGACCCCAGGGCTGGTGAGGAGACTCTCCTAGGCCGACTAGTTCCAGGGGACTATAAGCATCTCTCAAAATGGCTTATAATGGTGGTGGGTCACCTGTCCTCTTGATCAAGGAGGCCAAGGAGACCCCACCAGATGGACTTGAACCAGTGTCCAGTCTATGAAGAGGAGGGTCAACACAGAGGAATCATTTCCTCCATGCTTCCAAGTGAAGCCAAACATGGTCGAGTAGGACCTTTGACTTATCTTCACATAGGTGGACCTGATAAAAGAAAGGAGCCAGGGGCTACTCCCAATCCCATGTGACCCCTGAGGAACAGATCCCCAAATTACCTTAAGAGTAAAAATAAATTGGTTTAACTGGACCAACTGTATTGCCTAAACACCCAAAAGGAAATTATAACCAAAGATTAAAGGGGCCAATATAATTTCATAAGAGTCCATATGTATGGCTAAAGGCTACATAACAAGCAATAGTGCCAGACAGGCGATACCTTCTTTTGAGTTGTTGGCCAGGGTGGCCCAAGGGACTCCCAGATAGTAACCCAGCATAGAACTGGGAGAATGAACAGCAGA
>NW_008340588.1:9498706-9522683 GCF_000622305.1 Nannospalax galili
AGCACTTCATCTAATACCTTAGTTGCTTCCTTCTCTGTTACCCTAATTTGCCTACTCCTGAGGAGAGAAACCAGTGCAGCAGCGCAGGGGCTTGCAGCAGCTGGATGACTATTCCCCATACTGGAGGTCACTCACCCTGCAAGACGTACATAGAAGGACTCAGGAACCATTCAGGAAGACAAGTGGCGGAGACAGGAAGGACACGCCAAACTGGAGACTGTGATCTGGAAGAATGAAAGCCAAGAGTACCCATGGAAGAATTACTGGCACAAAGGGCACTGGATGCCCTCAGTGTTACAGCCCAAGTCTTACAGCCACGTGGGGTCTGGCTTTTCGTGCCCCACATTGGGCGCCAGCTGTGGTCACTGCCAGTGGCAGCCGCTCCTCCATTCTCGTGGGTGCCGCTCCTTTGTTCTCACGGGTGTCAAGGCTGCTCCTCCACTCACCCTGGGCTGAGGCCACTCTTCTGCTCACCTGGTGCTGAGGCAGCTCTTCTGCTTGCCCTGTGCTGCCCCCTATTTTGCTGCTTCTGCCTGCTCCCGGACATCATGGCTGATCAGGAGACTGTGTCAGCGGAGCCACATTCAGACACAGGAGACCTGGTTCAGTAACACAGGTCTGGTTTGTTGCAGGAAGGCACAAGCTTATATAGGGATAGTGGTCCAATCACAGCACAGCAAGTAGGATACCTCATTAGCATAATAGGTTTAGCGTCCTATCACAGTACAGCAAGTAGGATACCTTATTAGCATCATCCTATTAGCATAACTGACTTAACGTCCTATCATAGAATAGAGGGTAAGATGCCTCATTAGCATACTGAGTTTCATATTACAGAGCCTGGATTCCTGGAAACCACGTGACCCTGACTGTTGCAATATCGAGTCCATATGTATGGCTAAAGGCTACATAACAAGCAATAGTGCCAGACAGGCGATACCTTCTTTTGAGTTGTTGGCCGGGTGGCTCAAAGGATTCCTAAATAGTAACCCAGCATAGAACTTTGTAAATGAACAGCATAACCCAATCTTATCCACACGAATATTGACCACTGATTACTGCTAGATGAGGAACAGGTGACCCTCCTAAAACAAAGACCTCTAGATAGGCTGACTAGATTCACCAGAAGGGTAAGTAATGGGGAATGGCTGGGGCTGCCGACTATACAGCAGACAGTAGCAGGGATATCAGAGTATAAGGGCTCTAGTGGGGGGAGGGAGGCTATGGGTGGGTGCTATCTGGGAAGTGGGTGTAAAATAAATAAATTAAAAATAAAATAAAATAAAATAATTCTTCAAAACATAAAAATTTGCTCCTTAAAAATTACTAGATGTGAAAAACATTACCATTGAAATCTACATGATGACTTTATATCCATACTCAGATGCCAAGGATCCGAGTGTAATTGACTGTGACTAGTAATAATCAGATGCATAGAGATAAAGACACATGTGCAAACATCTAAACATTAGTAGCATTAAAAAATGTAGGAAATAGGCTGGGCGTGGTGGTGCATGCCTTTAATCCCAGCACTCAGGAGGCAGAGGCAGGCAGATCTCTGTGAGTTCAAGGCCAGCCTGTCTACATAGTGAGCTCCAGGACAGCTGGGGCTACAAGGAGACCCTATCTCAAAAAGACTAAATAAATGAATATAATTAATTAATTAATAATTAAATTAAAGACTATGACAGAGTGACAGAAGCAGACACCAAAGTTGAAATTGAAATCAGAATAATCAATTTCTCATATAAATAGCCTAAAGAAATTAGCTATTTGTTGGGGGACAAAGTATAATATGACTGCCATTCAGTGGGCTTATAATATTTTTATTTTCATAGGAATTGTGAGTGTTGATTTCAACAAAATGAGCCCATTTCTTTCTGGAATTCCTTCTTTCTTATTTCCTGAAACTGTGGACATTTGAAAAATGCAATGTGATAGTCTGGAAAGGAATGTAAAAATAAACAGTGGGCTATTAATGGAATGAGAAGCAACAAACTCAGTTGTTCTAGAATAAAAACACTTTATTTTGTATGTGATGAGGCATCACTGCAGGGAAACATCGCCTTCCTTATTTTTGTTCTATTTTTTTAAAGTATTTAAAAATAAAAGAGTGAAAAAATCGAGAGATGGTTCAGCAGTTAAGAGTACTTGCCTTCTTCTGGAGGACCTGAGTTGGGTCTTCAGTACACACGTGGTAGCTCTCAACCAACTGCAATTACAGTTTCAGGACACCTAACCATTTCCATGGTCACTGACAGACACCTGTGTGTGCACATGCACACAGACACATAAACACACACACACACACATACAGATACACACACACAGAGACACACACACTTGCACATACACGCATGAATATACAAATGAACCATAAAATAAATCTTTTAACAATAAAATGAAACATCAAATCAGCACATTAAGTGATGTGGAAAAAATACAGCAAAATAATCTCCCCCAGCAGGTCAAACACTTCAGGAGGCTTGAAATCGATGAGAATGGCTCAAAGAAAGCAGAGGTGCCCTACAGCTCCTCAAAAGAATAGATCATAGAAGTCAAAGAAGTGTAAAAATATACATTACACTGGGCCAGTCTATTATAACTCTCAATGACTTTGCAATTATTCAGTTCCTAATGTGCGGTCACTGCTAGAGGTGGCCGCTTCTCTGTTCTTGTGGGTGCCACTCCTTCGTTCTCATGGGTGTCGAGGCTGCTCCTCCACTCACTCTGGGCTGAGGCTCCTCTTCTGCCTGCCTTGGGCTGAGGCAGCTCTTCTGCTTGTCCTGCACTGCCTCCTGTCATCGCCGCTTCTGCCTGGTCCCAGACCCCAGGGCTGGTGAGGAGACTGTGTCAGCGGAGCCACATTCAGACACAGGAGACCAGGTTCAGTGACACAGGTCTGGTTTATTGCAGGAAGGCACAAGCTTATGTAGGGATAGTGGTCCAATCACAGCACAGCAGGTAGGATACCTCATTAGCATAATAGGTTTAGCGTCCTATCACAGTACAGCAAGTAGGATACCTTATTAGCATTCTATTAGCATAACGCATACTGAGTTTCATATTACAGAGCCTGGATTCCTGGAAACCACGTGACCCTGACTGTTGCAATATCACCCTAGGCTCAAGCCTGTCTCCCACACTAATGTGCAAAATCTATATATAGGGCTTTTGGGCAAGAGGTTAGATTAGAAATTGCTTCTTTGTGACCCAACGAAAAAGAGTCAGAATGAGAAAGAATAAACTCCATGCCTTTGAGAGAAAATGGAAAAGCACTAGAAACATGGAAAGGGAGGTAAGATAGCTTGGATGTTTGGTGAAAAAGAAGGCTCTCACAGTGAAAGAAGCCAAGATGAGATCTACAAAACCCTCATGGCAAGCAACCACTGAGAATGGCCACCCATGTCATCCAGCCTAGCTGTTGACATCCAGTATATTATTCTGGACCACATAGCCCAGCTGTGCTTCTAGGAAGACTTAGTGTTCAGGGCTGCGATATTTGCCAAAGATGGACTGGTACCTCCTTGCCACAATTGCTCCTGGGAACACAAGCTGAAGAGGGGGTGAGTAGACAGTAAAAATGTGACTAGAAGCTAGAGGCAGCATGGAAAAGGAAAGCTGGCTAGGTCAGTGCTGACGGGTGAAGCCATGGTAGAAGTGAATGAACCAGGAGCTGAGACTCTCTACCACCATCTCCAAATGGCTAATCCTAAGAATATATGGAGGACTTTCCTCCACCACTGTGTGGGAAAATGGCAAACAAAACATGAGAAGTGAGCTAAATATGATACAGTCTCACAGACATATGCAATTATTCTTAAGCAAGAATGGTGAAACATTGGGAAAAAGCAAGCAGGTTAAATACAGGATAAGAACCACTGTGGCAAAGGTAAATAGAGGTATTGGTGCTCTTCCCTTGACCACTAGAACCTCAGATGATGGAAGCCATGTGTGAAAATGCATTCACCCAGCACACCAGAGAAAAGGTTACCGCTTGTAGGCAAGTAGTAAGACACTCAGGAAGTCATCGGATGTGTAGAAAGGGAAACTCCTACTGAGTTTGGCGCAGAAACTCTTCTTACCAGGGAGGATATCCTCATATTCCCATCTAACTTGGTTTAATTAAGAGACTAGGAGCCCTCTCTTAACCTGCAGCAATGAAACGATAACTTCAGCTGTGAAGGAAACAGTATCCCAATAGGAAGAAATGCTAAATGATGTTATAATATTTTTATTACTTTTATTTTATTTCTTTTGTCTTATATTGTACTTTTGTATATATTTCAAATGTTTAGTTGTTTTATTTTAGCTTATATATGGCCTGAATAGGCTTTGATAATGCCTTTCCTTTCTGTATTGATTCAATAATATTTTCACTATTATTTCTCATTCCTCTAACCCAGAGACGTTTTCTGTCATTCTTGTTTCCGTCTTTTCCCTTTCCACGTTCCCTCCTTTTTCACTTCTTATTTATAAATTCTCTCTTTAAAAATTTAATCTACAGTGTTTTCCTAACAGTATCATAGTACTGCTCTCTCCTGAAACATATAGGGTAAAATTTAAGTGCACACATGTATCTGACTGCATGTTAACACTGGACTTCTGAAATAATTATTTATTTTACTGCAGTTAACTTCCTTTGCAATCAGAGAGGGAATCATAAGTGCAACAGAAGACAATTAACCAAGAAGATTCACATAAAATGAGATGAAGAAAAGGCAATAAGGAAAAGGAGTGAGGATGGGGATAAAAAGGAGAACACATCCATCCCAACACATGTGCCAAACACAACAAACAGCAAAACTCGAAAACAAGCCAGAATGATACCTCCTGAGGCTCACAACTCCCCAGCACCTGAAATAAAAAATAATGAAGTGGTTGAAATGCTGAAAGTACTTCAAATCCCACTTTAAAAACGGCGTGAATGAATACATAGGGGACTCAAACAAGTAGAGAAATGAAGAGATAAATTAAGACCTAAATGAGACAGTCAGCAAAGGGAATGAAAAGGTCAGCAATATGGAGGGGAAACTTAAACATACAGAAGAAAAAAATTAACAGAGACCCTGAGAGTCTAAAAAGAAACATTAGAAATATTGGAAATGAAATTCCATCAAGCAAATAAGAAGCATAACAGGAAGCACCATCAGACAAGATCACATAGAAGACAGAATACCAGGGATAGGCTATAAGGCGGCATTCAGACGTCAGGAAAAGTGTTAGCAGAAACACGGGTTCCGAGAACTCGAACGTGATCGGGAGACTGAGCCTAAAAATCCACAGGCTAGAAGGAGCTGAGATAAAGGCTAAAGGTATAGAGAACCTTGTTAGATAAAATTATAGCAGAAACTTCTTAATCTAGAGGACATGGATATCCAGATTTAATAGACATTTAGAAACCAGCTCAATATCCCCAGAAAACTACTCCACAATATGTTATTGTCAAGGTGTCAAAAATACAAAGCAGATAACGTTAAAGGCTATAAACAAAACATGCCAACTCACAAAGGGAGACGCATCATTACATCAAATCTCTCGTTAGCATCTTTCAAAATCAGGAATGCATGCAGGGATATACTTCAAATCCAGACAGTAAATAACTGCAACTTGGACTGCTATAGTCAGCAAACTTCTTTTAACCTTGATAGAGAAATAAGGGTATTTCCAGACAAGCGAGATCTGAGACAGTTCATGGCTACCAAACTGTCGTTACAAAGCTGGACGTGATTTTCAGAGACCTGTGTTGAAGAGCATTTTTTCATTTTGGTTGTTACTGTGTGGATTTTCATACCCTAAATGACAGAGCCGGGTACCATAGGGTTAAGCAGGGGGACAAACATGGAAGAAAGTGAAAGAGATTTTCAGTCCTGTAGCATATTTAGAAAACTTTGAGTAGACATGACTTGTAAAATACAGTGATCCCCGGGAAAGGAACAAATAGAGATTTGATTAAATGCTTTGTTTTTCGATATTCACATAATTACAATATAAAATTCTAATCAACGGAAGCAGTCATTTGTAAGGTGTTTAAGTAGCATATTTGAACATTTACTTAAAGCTTTTACCTTCTTATCTTGAGTTCATTTTTTTAAGAAATCAATGATAATTGGTTTTCTTTTGTTAGTCATACATAGGAGACTAATTTTAAAATTCCAAAGTAGTACCACAAAACTGCACAAAACTGCTAAAAGAATTTTAGCAAGAATATGGCCATACTTACAAATATGGCCAGTGGAGAAAAATCAAGAACTAGGAATACTGTGAAATATATTTTTAATGCCAAAATTTGACTTAAATGTTTTTGACCTATGGATATTCAATAGCATTGGAGAGTAAGTTATCCAAACGTCACTGAAGTAGTCATATCTGTGGGAAGAGGTAATGGTACCTGCCCAACAATCTCAATTATATCAGAATCATTATTGGGCATTGCTAGGTTTTTGGCTGCATGAAAAATGATCTGTCCAATTCCTTTGAAAATCTTATGCTAAACTTTTGTTCTGTTCTTTGAATATTTGAATACATTTTTGAAGCTAAAGATATCTGCTAGTAAGTCTGTAAAAATTCTAGTTAATTACAGTTTTTAAATTATTCATAGGAATTTCAAGTTCTTTAAATTTTACTTATTTACTATGAAGTTCATCTTAGTCACAGGAAATGGACTTTCTTCTTAAGGAATATGTTTAGTATTTGTGAATGAGAATGATAATTTTGTTTAAACCAGTGTTATAGGAAGATAATGAGAAGTTAATTGAGGAAGGAGCTCTACCAAAATTCACCCATGCCTCCAGGTTCAGTTTCAGGATTTTACTCTTTCATATGGCTTCTTTTTCAGGATCATCTAAAATTTGTGCCAATTTCCTAGAGAGATACATTTGACTGTGACTATGAACAAAAAGAGGTTAGTTTCTCTCTGAAGGACATATTTTAATCTTTAATGTAGTTTCACAAACTCTTCATTATATAACAAACTCCATTATAAAAACTTTGTGATTTTTAAAATCAATTTATAACTATTCTTGTTTTCCATATTTTCTAAGAGGGAAAAACTTGAAAAATAAGATTGCTTTAATCTATTATTTTCTAGAAACTACTTGTCTTATTTTGGAATGGAACATTTTTTTTTCAAATTATTTTAAGAATCTGAGTCACATCAGTTTTTTTGCCACTTTATTGACATTTATCTCACCTCCCACTAATTATTTTTGTCTATTTTGAAAAGTGCACATTAAAATTATTTGCCTGAGGTTCATGAATCTTTCAGGGGCTGTCACTCAGAAGTTATGTATTCGGAACACTCTGCCTTTAGGAAGCCTTCTACACCTTCATGTGGAACCTTTGTAGACCAGAATTCATTGTGTGCTTTCTAACTATGCTTTAATGAATATATATAATATATATGAGACAGTCTTTCCCTTTAGGCCCAGGAGACCTAGAACTCACTATACAGATCAGGCTGGGCTCCATCCTCCAGAGATCTGCCTCTCTCTGCCTCCTGAGTTCTGGGATTAAAGATGTGTGCCACCATGCCTTGCAAGTATTTTGATTTTAATGGGAATTATATCAGATTTTAATGATTTAGATTTATCTTCTTATTTTTAAATATAGTTTTATTTGTTGAGAATGTCATACATATATAAAATGTATCTTGACTTATCTTGCTAATAATCTTACATTTTTCCAAATTATTATCCATTGAATTGTTAAAATATTTTCACAGGTTACAATTAATAATAAGGCAGATCATTGCAAATAATCAGAGTCATTCAATCAAACTTGTGCTCAGATTATAGGTCTGTGCCACTACATGCAGTAAAGCATAAGGAAGCTTTGGAAATTATAATTTACTTAGTATTCAATGCCAACAATTATGATCTAAAATGTGTGATGGATCTAAATATTGTTTGGCTTCATCTTTTCCATAAAACTCATGTGTCACTGTATCCATCTGTGAGTTCAGTCAGGCAGTTTTCCATTTAGGAGGCATTTGCGCTGTGTGATGCCGCCACCAGTTCATGGACTTCAGCCCTGGTAGAGCCTTGTCCAAATCTCTGTCAGTCTGTGTTTGTTTATAGTCAAGTCATGCTCCTATTCGTTCAGTGGTTTCCCTAACCTTAGCCTCTTCCAAAAGCTTCCAGGGTGCAGCACTCTCCTCCACTGAGCCTCGCTGCACTCAGAAGAACTCTGTATGTGCGGGCACTTCCTCCTGCTCTCGGTCACTCCTCTTGGCACTCCTAGCTCAATACTTTCAGCTTTTCCTTTCCCAGCTTCCCTCAAAAAATATGAAGTTGATTAGTTTTAAGTTGTTCTCTTTTATTTTATTTTATTATTTCATTTCATTTTTAATTATTATTTTTTTGAGATAGTCTCACTCTGTAGCCTGGGCTGGCATGGAAATCACTATGTAACCAGGCTGGCCTAAAACTAACAGTAAACTCTTCCTTCAGCCCTCAAGTGTTCAGATTATAGGTCTGTGCCACCACTTGCAGAAAATCATAAACTAAAGTTCAACTCTTTCCGAAGGACTTCTTGAAGGATACTTTATAGTAATGCATAGTTCTCTGTAGCTGAATAAAAATATATTCTCTGTTTACACTTTTTTTTTTGTAACAAGAGCTTCCTGTGTTCCAGTACCTCCTTGAGTATTTTGTATAAGCTACCTTACAGGTGACTTTACTTACGGCCTAACCTATTTGGTTCTAAGTCAACTTCAAGATCGTTTACTGGTTTAGAACCTTCATCTTGATCTCTTTGGAGTTCACAGGAATATTAAACTTGAGAAACAAAGACCTAAGGAAGTGGGTTTTTTTTTTTTTTTCATACTGGCTATCCATTGGAGTGCTCTAAAAATCTCTCTAGTGCCCAAACTCTTTCCAAACAATTTGAATCAGAATATTGGTTGTTTATAAGCCGTAGGTACTGTTCCTTCCCTCTCCCTATCTCTTCTTCTCTGAATTCCTCCCTCTCTCCTCCCCTTATTCCCTTCCTTACATTTCTTCTTTCCTCTTTCCTCTCTTCTGATCTCTCTGTTCATTCTTTGTTTAAAAGCTTATGAAGTCAGTGTAGAGCATAAGTAGATCATTTATGAGAGCACATGCAGGTGCCCACTCTGCTGTTTAGTGCTTATACCACCTGCGCAATTAATCTGAATGGTTTTCACTGCTCACTAATCAGGAATGATAATGTATACCTCAAGGAGTTGTGCTGAAAGCACAGTGATTAAAAGTAATCTTATAGGAAATGGCTCTTTTAAAATAGTAATTTTAAAAAGGTATCGTGCTTATATACTGTAAGGATCTGGTATGTCTATTTTGGAAATGTCTTCCTGTTTTCCCCTCAAACTTTAGGGCCTTGTATTTCCTGATTTCATTTGATTCTCACATGCCAAGACTTAAATTAATTGTGGTTCATCTGACTTTAAAGACCACTCTCACAGCTTCTTTTATACAAGTAGTATGTCTCTTCAAGTCATCATAGTGTGTTCTCTGTTGATCTCAGAACAAAGGCTTGAATTGTATTTTAAAGGCTATCACCTCCTGCTGTTTTCTGAGCTTTAGAACTTTGCCTATTCCTTTCCTACTTGTGTCAAATACCTACAATTGTACATTCTATGTCTTTGGTAGAGTCAGGAACAAAATAGATAATCTGTTCTTTTCCTTTTTTTCCATTCTGTAGTGGTTTTTATACCAATGGTAATAAAGCTTATTATAAAAACATGTAAAAGTAATTTTGCTTACGAAATCTCAGTAACCAGCACAAAGTATAAATTTGTTCTAGATAAGTGATGAATTTAAAGACAAAAGTGTTTTCAGAGTAAGCTTTCACTAAAGTATCGAAAGCCAAACTGGTTTGAATGGGGGTTGTTTTGTCTTATTCTTTGGGATAACATAAAAAGGACAAAACAAAAATTATTCATAGCAAAAAGTTTGTGAAGATTATCAACCAAGTATAAGATTGGAGAAAATTTTTAAAAGAGAGAGCAGTGGAACTGGAGGGTTAAGAGTGCATGCTGATCTTCCAGAAGACTCAAATCTGGTTCCCAGCACCCATGTCAACTGGCTCACAACCACTTGTAACTCCAACTCCAGGGGATCTTTTCTGACCTTTGCAGGTACCCACACATATGTGGCACACACACACACACACACACACACTAAAAAAAGACCTCAAAAGAAAGAGTAGCAATGGGACATTGTGAAAGATTACATCATGAACCTCGAGGGGAAGGAAGCACTGATTTCCCACTCTAATCCCCAGCAGTTCTGAGCACGGAATCAGTAAGAAGGGAGTGGTAAATGGGATTCTAAACAAAATTAATTTGAGGTCTGAGTAAAGCTTCATATTGTTAGTCTTTTATTCTTCCAGTGATAACTCACATTGTTTCAGCCATTTGGCAGTTAGCACTTTGCATGGGGGCATGGGGAGGAGGCGTAGAAGTGGAACCGATGACCTTTTAGTGAGAATAAAAATTTCTACCTCTGTCCTCCCTGTCCTTCACTGCAGAAATCTAGCAACAAACACTCATCTTCAAACAGAGGTTTGATGTGAGGGAACACAAGTTACAATGACCATGGAAACCAGAGAGCTACCTTTTCTTTTTCAAAAATTAAGTCAAACAATAAAAACAAAAACAAAAACAAAAAAATCACTAGATATAGCCTGTGTCAGACAGAAGAGCCCATGGACATTAACAATAAACTGGCCATGAAGAAAAACCTATAATTCAGAGATACGGATGATTATTCTTGTGTGTTTTTTCCTAGGGAGATGTAAAGAAATGCCATTTCCCCCAGACAGAGCAGCAACGACAGATCATGAAACAATTCCATCCATGTCTATCTTAGTGAAACAATGAATTTGTTGGGGTTACAGGGCTATAGGTGAGGGGTTGCTTATGACGCGGCTCCCTGTACAACTTGCAGGCTGTTCAGCCAGTCTTTGAATCTTTTTGCCTTAGCAATTGTTGCTGTGTTACAGCCTTGGGAAGGGTCTTATGAATCTTGTTTCAGCTTCCGGAGACCTATAAGTGTATTTACTTCTCGAGATTTGTAAATAAAGCTTCATTTATTTCCCAAGACTTATAGCACCTCCCTCCATGTGGGAGTTTTTCAATTAGAAAGAAATCGCTACTAAATAATCAATCTCTTAGAGCTATCTTCCATACACAACAGAACTATGACAACCAGAAAAAAGGAACAGAACAAACGACAGAGAAAATACAGATTCAAAATGAATACTGTGGGGGACAGAGAGATGGCTCAGTAGTTAAGAGAACTTGTTGCTTTTGTAGAGGACCTGGGTTTGGTTCTGAGCACCCACATGATAGCTCACCACTATTTGTAACTCCAGTTCCAGAGGGACTCACCCGCTCTTCTGGTCTCTGCAGGCATCAGGTGTGCACATGGTACACAAACATACATGCAGGCAAACATTCATACAAATAAATAAATAAAATTAGTACTGTTGTTGAAAATAAGAATTAAAGGGCTAAAAAATCAGTTGATTCTCTTGATTATAGAAAAATAAAATTGACCAATAAAATTTTAAGAAATGACAGAAACATACATGACTGAGGGGTCTATGGTTCGACCAACAAGAATCATGAAAATAAATAAGAGAGGGAAGGAAACTATCAAGAGATAATATAGAAAAAATTTCTCATACATGAAATTGAGTCTTCACACTGAAAAGACCCTCCAGCTCACTGACTAAAATTTCATCTCTTCCCACTGAGCACATTATCATGAAATATCTTGAAACTACAGAACACCAAGGGCACAGGAAAAACAATGTACCAGCTTCCAGTGAAAAGCAGAGTTTTCCTTTCAAGAAAATAAGAATCAAAATGTCCTTAGGTGTCTTCTCATTAAGACTGAATACTAAACAATAGAGCTATAAATTCATATTTCTCAGGAAATTGAATATGAACTTAGAAGTTCTTATGCAGAAAACTCAACTCAATGAAGCGTGAAAGCAGAATAAAAAGTGATAAAGATTTAGCAAGTCTATCGCCCCCATGCCCTTTCTTTGAATGTCTTGAATACAGTAGCCATTGTCAGAAACAGTAGCTCAAACATGACAGGAAAGGGCATCCTTGCTGGCCACTGTGAGAAGTATAGATGGAGACTCATTGAGATCAGATCAGTGGCTGCTGGGACACAAAAGCATGTTTACCCAGTTAATGCAAATAAAATGGCTGGCAATGAGGGGAGAGGAAAAAGGCAATGTAACACAAAGAAAGCAAGTCCACAGCAATCTGAAGGAGGAAGAAAATTCTTATAACAACATCACAGTTCACATGAAAAACATATGGAATATGACATGGTGTTAAGTAATTAAGCAAAAGGGTAAAGACAGCTTATCTTCAGTTAAAGCATATTCAGTTTTAGGTGACATTAGGTTGTGAATGAGATTTATCTATTAGAAATGAAAAAGCAATCCTAGAGGAAAACTGGAACAGTTGATAGTTACATAGTAACATCGATCACAGTGTCTTCCAAGTGTTTCTTCTTGGTTTTGAATTTATAGGTTTAAGTTAGCATTAGAGAATAGATACTAGGAGAAATTTAAGATTACGGTGCTAGCAGAATGTTTGACAAAGAAGAGAGATGAAGGAAAGGGCTGATTCTCGCCTTATAATACAAATTGGTGTTGAATCTGCATGAACCATCAGATTTTTTTTAAAAAAAAAGGAGGAAAATTTAAAAATAACTAAGGTGTAAAAACATTGATAAACTCCCTGTTGGTAGGAAAAAGTCAGTGTAAAGGGAATAAGATATCTGTATAGGAAGCTGAAAGCAAAAGTACAATAATATTGTATGATCCCAGAATAAGTGGAACATCAAATGGCATGTCCTTGAAAACCCTTTTCATTTGCCAAGGCTCTAGTCAAGCCAAGGGAACAATACTAACAAATGACTAAAAGGAAAAGCTTTTAGAATGGGACTAAGGTGTTGATGGGGGATGGATGTCCTTCCTGCCCTGGGTCTTGAGCCTTTCTGTTCTCGATTGCATCTTCAAAAATATCAACAAAAATATTTAACAAGTGATGTAAATGCTCCATTTGTTAGCTCTTCTGCTTTTACTCATCTTTCTTTTCCATTTGTTCAAGTGCATTTACTTTTTTGTCATGTTCACACATTGAGGGAATGACTTTTGTAGGAATTCACTTTGTAATAAGCCTTTACACACTGAATTTCTGCTTAACCTTGTAGACCAAATTGAGTGTATGTTTTGAGAACATTTAGAGCTATGTACTCCTTCTGTTCACATATTAAATACTCAGCTTGTTTAGAATTAACTGACCTTGTTTAGAATTAACTGATAAGTAAAACAATATTATCTCTTTAGAATTAACTCGTAAGTAAAACAATGTTAACAGCTTGTTTAGAATTAACTGGTAAGTAAACCAATGTTTTCTGTCCCACAATTATTTGAAATCCCAATAAAATTAATTTTTATAAAGTAAGCTGAGCACATAGCTTTACTATCATACTACGTTTCCTATTTGTGACTCACTTATGTCCCTGACTCAGAACAATACGTGTGTGTGGGAGATGTAGCAGGAATGACATAAAAAATAGCAATGACATTGAAACAACATCCCTCCCCCAAAATGGTGGAAGCAACATGTGGGCATAGGTTGATGCCATCTGTTTATGGCTTTTTATGCTGTTCTGAGTCAGCAAAACAACTTCTTCCTTTGTAAAACTGTTTTCAATGATTATTCATGCCTTTCCCAAACTATGCTTGATCTGCTAGTCAATAACCATGAGAGGAAGTCCTTTGTTAGGCAGAATAAAACAGACAGAAAAATAGCTAGAACAGAATAGCAGAGCAGAAGAACGCATCGTTCTGAGTGAAATTAGAACTCCTTGGACCAAGGCTTACTCAATCAAACTACTCCAGGAATGATGTCTTTTCTTTAATGTGGCACCCTCTCAGCACACTATCTTCTTGTTCCATATTGCTCATTACTTACAAAATTACCTTCCTAATTTCCTTATTACAGATGCTGACAAATTCCAAATAGTATTTTTATAATTTTCCAGGCATAATCATTTGAATGAATAGCTGTCAATAAACTATATAAGTATTCTGAAACTTTTTGGAAAATTTAAACAGTTATCTATTATTTGGATTTTAAATGGTCTCAACTGACATATGTAAGATTTTTGATGTGGCATAATTGTATCTTTAAGACACCCTTAGATTCACTGGTTAAACTAAAATTTAAACTAAAGTTTAAATATAAACTAGTACAGGACAAAATTATTAGCAATATTGAATTATGTGATTTATTTTGCTTTATGAAATAAAAAAAATGTTACTTACAACTGTCATCTCTATGAGCACAGAGGCCACTAATTGAAATTCTTTGCTTCAGATGTGCTTATTAGTCTACTATATTTTATATTGATCTTTTATGATGTAATAATTAATTTTTACCATTTATATAAAAGGTTTTTAATGAAAATATTAGCAAATAGATTAATACTGTATTTTGAGTCATGAAAATAAAAATATAATACTAATTTTAGTGTGTGGAGTGCTGTTCATAAGCTGTTTTGCATTTCTGACAGAAGATCTAGAGTGGGCATACTGGTTAATTCAGCTGCAGCTGAGCTCCTACTGGTTTTCCTTAACAGAATTATTATTTATTTTGTTTTCTTTCCAGCAAGACCTTCTGACACCAGGTCTATAGAGCCACACTGATTAGGAAACCTAACCAAGTTCTGGCATTCTCCTGATCATTATGATGAATATCACAGATTAAGAGAATTAAGGAAGGAGTGGCAGTTGTCTATCATGGTAAGCATTTTCTCTCAAACTTCATATGAACAAGAATGTGTCATGCCTTTTGTGTCACTGGGAAGGAACTTGTGACAGGAGTGAACTAATTAGAGGATGTGATGATTTGAATGAGAAATATCCTCCTTAGGCGCAAATAGTTGAGTACTTGGTCCCCAGTTGGTGGTGTTGTTTGGGAGGTCATGGAACTTTTAGGAGGTACAGCCTTGCTGAAGGAAGTATGTCACTGGGGGCAGACCTTGAGTGTTCATAGCCTCATCCCACTTGCAATTTGCTTTCTCTGCTTGTGCTTGCTGTTGAAAATGTGAGCTCTCAGCTTTCTGTTCCAGCAACCTCCTGTAATGCCCCCCTTGTCATTATGGAGCCCACCTCTGGAACCATAAGCCAAAATAAACTCTTTCTTCCATATATTGCCTTGGTGATAATCATGAGGCTGGGACAGATGGAGCAGCTTAGCACAGTGATTTTCAGGAGACACTTTGTACTTTAATGAGCCTTCTCCAGACCCTTGTCAAAGAAGATCCAAATGACAGTGCTTACAAATATATGCTTAACTGAAGGAGCAGCAGCATTGAAGATATACATTCCAGGCAAAGTTTCTTATTGCTTAGGATCCAGACATTCCAGGCTCAACTTCTAAGTCTCATTTGTTGCTTTTCTTTTTCCAGTGTTGGGGACTGAACCCAGGGTCTTATGCATGCCAAGCAAGTAGCCTACCATAAAGCTATTCCCAGATTTCTCTGTCCTTTTTCAATGGACTTTAAATCTTGAATAAGGAACCACATGCCTTGCACATGGAATCCTTCAGAACTAGGGTATGCCAAATAGAGCTTCAGCTTATATTTCTTATACTGTCTGCTGGTTATGTAATCATATCTTTCCTACATAACCAGTCCAGCTAGAGAGTCTTTTTCTTGGGCACATCATAGTCTGAAGACTAGAGGCACATCATCAATATCATCAGTATTACAGTGCTACAATCTCATGCATGCTACTTGAAAGTCCTCAGACTCAACACACCATTAATCAGTGTGCTTCACCCATTGACTGGAGGTCAGTGCCATGAAATTTATTGCAGTAGAACAACTCAGATTCATTATAGGCTTCTTGGAATGCCACCCTGACCTTGGAGAAACAAACATATTATTCTTGATGCTATCAATAACATGCTTATCAATCATTTCTGGAAGAATTTATTCTTCTGTTTTCTTGTGAAAATAAATAATGAATTTCTTTGCTGTAGAGGCTCTATTTCTATAGCTGAAAGCACTCTTGGTCATGCAAAGAAGAATGTTCATATATGCAACTTTTGGAGGGGCAGGCAAACATGACAAAGTGCTCACCAAGGTAGAAGACTGTATCTAGGCACCCATTGAGGCCACTGACTCGTTTTCACAAGACTTTCTTTAGTTTTTTTTTCTTTTCTCTAGAAGAATAGCTTCTTTTTGAAAAAGCAATTATATGTGCCTTCAAAACAATTCCACACAAATTCATAGTTATAAATAATTTAGTTATTTAGTTCCAAGTTATCATTGTTTATTCTGAGTAGGTTTTATGAGAGAAAATACCTGCCTGACTCTAACTCACTTGGTCATAACTCTTTTGCTGTTGTTGATGGTTGTTGTTCTGTTTTCTCACTATTTTTTAATATTTTATTTCTTTAAATCTTATTTTATGTGAATGAGTGTATTGCTTACATATATTTAAGTGCACCCATGTTGTGCAATGCCCACAAAAGTCAAAAGAGTGCATCAGACCCCCTGAAACTGGAGTTATGTACAATTGTTAGCCACCATATGGGTACTGAGACCCGAATCTGCAAGAACTGAGTCATTTCTCCAGCCCAACCTTTTTTTTTTTTTTTCTTTGAGGTAAGTTTCCACTTTGTAGTCCTGATTGGACTGGAAATCACTATGTAGATCGGGCTGGCTTCAAGCTCACTGAGATTCATCTGCTTCTACCTCCCAAATGCTGGGATCAACGGCATGAACCATCTTGCCCAGTGATCATAAACTTTTACCTCTAATTATTTTCCTGTTTTCTGCTTCTGTTTGTGTAATATTCCATGACATTTAGTTTTGCAGTTTCTTAGTCAGATTTAAGTTTTCTTTGGGACTATTTGATAATGGCTTGAACAGTTCTTTACACTCAGCAGAAGACTGACAGTAGTGTCTGCTCTTCTAAGTAAAACTTATCCAAAGAAGTAAATATTCCCATATTTATAGCTTCCTCTGGGTTCAGACTATTCTTAGATTTTAGTCTTTACACAATTAAACCCATGAGCCTGATTTTTGTCTATTTTGCTGTGACTGCATCTTTCGTATTTTTGACTTCTAATGTAGCATATTACAAACTTTATTATGCATTAAGATGAGTCAAATTTTAGAAAGGAAACCGCCTGAGCCAGTGAGCTGCTCAGTGGGGGATGGTGTTTGCCATCAAACTTGATAACCTGATTTTACTCCAGACCTTATTTTAATTCCAGGACCCACATAGTGGAAGGTAAGAACTGACTACTGCAATTTCAGACATCCACACATGTGCCATGGCATATGTGTGTACATGCATGCAAACATAAAATAAATGTATAAAAAGTTTTTTTTTCAAAAAGAAAGGAAAACTTCTTATTGAATATTTGGAAGCACATATTGCACAGGAAGATACTTAGGCACTATCTGCCTACTTAGGACTGCATTGCTTGTAGAGGGGAAATATGTACACTGCCAAACAGAAGCTTACGAAGCTTCCACTGCCAGGGAATCTTAATTTCTCTTTTTGATGTTGATTTGGACAGGAAAGAACTTTGTAAAAATCTTCTTAATTGATCAAAAATATTAAGTAATATCTTGAGATGAGGAAATTTTTTCCATTTAATCCATATTGGATTCAAATTTTTAAAAAATATGTAAATTTCACTCCATCATCAATTTGAACTGGCATAATTGGCTTGAAATATTTGGCTCCATGTTAGTGTCATAAATTAAATTTTATTTGACCTATTAGCAACCAAGTTCATCTCATGCTTTTATAAACTGACTAAATGGTACATTTAGAAACTCCAAACATTCATGAAATGAATAGAGATATTTGAAAAAGTTGATCCTAGGAATTAGTTAATATATAAAAATAATACATAGGACAATGTAATTTCAGAGTTTTTGAAATCATTGTTTAAAATGAGGCTCAATTTTAATATAGGTATATTTTTTCTATACATTCTGTACTTACCAAAACTTTAAGTCTATTATATGGTTATCTTCAAATATTATATATATATATATATATATTGCATCTATAAAACTTTCAGCATCTTTTTTATTAAAAAATGTCATGACACATGCTAAAGGCAAAAAAGAAAGGACTCAAGTCATATAGAAATAAAAGTGGATTAAAAATTACTTGGGAAGAAGCCTGCCATTATAATATAAAGGATCAAATGAAGTCTCAGAAACGTGGTTTTCAGCCTCGCATTCTTAGTAATCATATAATCTGGGGGCAAATTATGTTACTTTGATAGAGTTAAATTCCATATATTTAAAAAATAATAATTCAAGGGTTGGAGAAATGGCTCAGCAGTTAAGAGCACTGTCTGCTCTTGTGGAAGTCCTGAGTTCAATTCCCAGCACCCATATGGCAGTTAACAGCCGTACATAAACTCCAGTTTCAGGGGAATCTGAAACCACTTCTGACCTCTGTGGGCATTGCACTACCCAAGTGCACTTACACACATGCAGGCAATACACTCATACAAGTAAAATAAAAATAATAAGTAAATTATTTTTTTAAACACAAATTGTATGATGTATCTGCTATTACTTGGAGTTATTTTATTAATTTAATGAAGCCTTAGGGTTTTTTCAATATATAAATTTTATTGAATTTCTGTGCATTTCATACAACACATCTTAATCATCTTTAAAACCCCCTTCCCCATCTGTACCCTCCCAGGCCCCCCACCAGACTTCATGCATTCTGTCATATATGTTAAGGACTATTGAGTCAAATCTGTGTTCCCAAATGTCCCTCAGTAAACCCTACCTCTGTCATATTACTAGACAAATGTAATTTCTTACTGTATGCTAAATATGGATTCTTATATTTACAGACAAGTGTAACCGGTCATCACTCAGCAAAGAAGCTTCTTTTTGCCATAGATGGAGACTACTACACACTTCCACAAGTGATCACACACACAGTCTATATGTCTGAGAGACACCCAGCCAAAAGTGACACATCTACAGTGGAACCTTGACAAGTAAGACTCATGGAATATAGCAGAACAGGGTTTGGAGAGAAACCAGTGCATCTCTCAGTGCTCACTAATGAAGCTTCCTCATGAAGCAGAGTGTCATACACACGGAAGTCCACAACTGTCCAAGACGTAGAGAATAGCAGAATGCAGAGTGCGTGTCCCTGTACAGGACTTCTTTATTAAGCCTTAATTTTTTTTTCGTTTTGTTTTGGGTTTTGTGAAGTTTTTTTTTAGAAATATTTCATTACAGCTTTAACATAAAAACAGTTTCCAGAACAAAGATGAATCTTTTTCAAAAGTGCATATAAAATTTTTAGGTTCGCTTTTGAATTAATACAGTTATACAATATTGAACTCAGTAAAGCCCTGTAAGACATAAGATTGAATGAGTTCTTAACCTTTAAAAGATCTCCATTTCATTTTAAAATATACTGTTCCTTACAAGGAACACTCATTGTTTTTGCTAATAACACTGAGATGTTGGTGCATGTGTCTCTAATCTGTATGTATCTGATTATTACTAGTCATAATCAGTTGCACTTGGATCCTTGGGACATGTGTATATCTATAGTCATCTGATAGATTTCAATGGTAATGTTTATCACCTCTACTAATTAACATAATGTAAATTTTTCTGCTTCCTCCTCAAATATAATTCATTTTTAAAAATTTGTTGATTTTTTTGTGTGTGTGCATATATCACACAGAACATCCCAAACCATCTTATTCAACTGTACACCCATATTCCAGTCAGCACCCTCCCATGGCCTCCACCCCCCCCACTAGAGCCCTTATACTCTGTTATCCCTGCTAATGCCCACTGTGTTGTTGGCACACCCAGCCATTCCCCACTACTTGTCCATCTGATGAATCTAGTCAGCCTATGTAGACGTCTTTGTTTTAGGAAGGTCAGCTATTCCTCATCTAGCAGCAATCAGTGGTCAATATTCTTTTAGATAAGATTAGGGTGTGCTGTTCATTTTCCCAGTTCTATGCTGGGTTACTATCTGGGAGTCCCTTGGGCCACCTTGGCCAACAACTCAAAAGAAGGCATCTCCTATCTGGCATTGTTGCTTATTATGTAGCCATTAGCTATACATATGGACTCTTAAAAAATTATATAGGCCCCTTTAATCTTTAGTTATATTTTCCTTTTGGGTGTTTAAGGCCATATAGTTGGCCCATATAAACCAATTTATTTTTACTCTTAAGGTCAATTGAGGGTCTGTTCCTCAGGGGTCACTTGGGCTGGTAGGAGCCCCTGGCTCTTTCTTATACCATTTCCACCTATGTGAAGATAAGCCAAAGGTCCTGCTTGACCATGGCTGGCTTCACTTTGAAGCATGGAGGAAATAATTCCTCTCTGTTGACCCTCCTTTTTGTAGGCTTGACACTGGTTCAAGTCCATCTGGTGGGGTCTCCTCGGCCTCCTTGATCAAGAGGACAGATGACCCACCAACATTATAGGAAATTTTGAGAGATGCTCATAGTCCCCTAGAACTAGTTGACCTAGGAAGGCAAGGAGCAAAAACTGTCCTTTATGTCCCTCTGACCAAATTAGTATAGGCCTCAAAGTATGGCTGTTAAACATCCAAGAAGTTTAGTTCCACCAGTCTGGCACTTTTAATTACTGTGCGCCGTGTAGATAAATCTTGGGCAAAGACCAATTGTTCTCAGATAAACCTTGCCTAGACATATATTTCTTGATCTGGTATGTATAATTTGCAAGTAGGTTGTTGGACTAATATGATTCCCTTGGGTTTTTAAAACTAGCTAGGCATTATTTATCTCTCTTATTGTCTAACCCTTCCATCATGGTTTCCCCAATTAAGGTGCCCCCATTTTTCCTCTTTCTCCCTTAATAATGCCCTTCTCCTGTGGTCCTACCTCTCTTCAGCTCCTTCTTTCCCTCTATCCCCTAGGTTCCTTGTATACCCTTCCCTCTCCCTCCTTTAATCCAATTTTTAATCCATATCTCCCTTCTCTTTCAGGTTCTTGTTTTTTACCTTTACCTCCTGGTTCCTTTCCATTATCCTGGTTCTTGTAATTATGTCTGGATACATACTCACTTCAGGAATTGGTTCTAGGATCAACATATGAGGGAGAACAACATTGAATTCTCTGAGTCTGTGTTACTTCACTTGGTATAACAGTTTCTAATTCCATCCATTTACCTGCAAATTTCATGATTTCATCTTTCTTTACTGCTGAGTAAAACTCCATCATATAAATGAACCACATTTTCATTATCCACTGGTCAATTGAGGGACACTTAGGATGCTTCCATCTCTTAGCTATTATGAAAAGAGCAACAACAAACATGGATGTACATGTGTTTCTGAAATAGGATGAGATTTTGTTTAAATGCCAAGGAGTGGGATAACTGGGTCAAAGGGAGGTGCATTTGTAGTTTTTTAAGAGTTCTCCACATTACTTTCCATAGGAGTTGAACAAGTTTGCAGTCCCACCAGCAGTGGATGAGTGTTTCTCTTTACCCACATCCTCTCCAATATTTGGTATCATTTATTCTTTTGATCTTAGTCAATCTGACTGAGGAAAGATGAAATCTTAAAGAGGTTTTAACTTGCATTTCCCTAATTGCTAGTGATATTGAACATCTTTTAAGTTGCTTCTTACCCATCTTTACTTCTTCTGAGAACTCCCTGTTCAGCTCCTTAGCCCATCTTTTAATTGGGTTTCTTCCTGTCTTGAATTTCTGTTTTTTGTTTGTTATATATTTTGGATGTTAAACCTCTGTCAGATGTGTCGCTGGTGAAGATTTTTCTCCCATTCTGTGGGTTTTCTCTTCACTTCCCTGATTGCCTCCTTTGATGTAGAGAACCTTTTTAGTTTAATGAGGCCCCATTTGTTGATTCTTGACCTTGTTTCCTGAGCAATTGATGTCCGGTTTAGAAAATCCTTTCTGAGCAATAGATGTCCAGTTAAGAAAAATCCTTTCCTAAACCTATATCTTGTAGGTTTTTGCCAATGTTTTCTTCTAACAGTTTTAGAGGTTCAGACTTTACATTGAGGTCTTTGATCCATTTGGAATTGATTTTTGTGCAGGATGAAAGATAGGGCTTTAGTTTCATTCTTCTATAGGTAGAGCTCCAGTTTGGCAGCACCATTTGGTGAACAGGTTGTCTTTCCTCCAGTGAATGTTCTTGGCCCCTTTTTCAAATATCAGGTGGCTGAAATTGCATGTACTCATATTTAGGTCATCAATTTTGTTTCACTGATATGTGGATCACTATTTCTGCCAGTACCATGTTGTTTTTATGACTATAGCTCTGTAATACAGCTTAAAAACTGGTATAGTAATCCCCCCGGCATTGCTCTTAGTGCTCAGGGTTGCTTTGGCTATCTGAGGTCTTTTGTGCTTCCATATGAATCTTAGAATGTTTTTCTCCAATTCTGTGAAAAATGTCATGGGGGTTTTGATTGGCATTGCATTGAATCTATAAATCGCTTTTGGTAGGATGGTCATTTTCACCATATTTATTCTTCCAAGCCACGAGCATGGGAGGTCTTTCCATCTTATGATGTCTTCTTCAATTTCTTTAAAGATTTAAAATTTTCAATGTTGAGGTCTTTAATATCTTTGGTCAGGTGTATTTTGAGATACTTTATTTTTTTCAGCTATTGTGAAGGGGAGTGTTTCCATGTACTCTTTCTCTGATTGCTTGTTATTGGTATGTAGAAAGGCTACAGTCTTTTGCAGGTTAATTTTGTAACCTGCCACTTTACTGAACTTGATAATTATTTCTAAGAGTTTTCTGGTGGAATTTTTGGCATCTCTTAGATATAATATCATATCATCTGCAAAAAGGGATCACTTGATCTCCTCTTTTCCAATTATTACTCCTTTAATTTCCTGTTCTTGTCTTATTGCTCTTGCAAGAGTTTCTAGCACTATGTTAAAGAAAAGTGGACATAGTAAACAGCCTTGTCTGGTTCCTGATTTCAATGGGAATGCTTCCAGTTTTTCTCCATTTAGAATGATGTTGGCTGTGGGTTTGTTATATGTGGCTTTAATTATGTTGAGGTAGATTCCCTCCAGTCCAATTTCCTCTAGGACTTTGGACATAAATGCATATTGAATTTGTCAAAGGCCTTCCATTTATCTATTGAGATGATCCTGTGGTTCTTGTCTTCGAGTCCATTTATATGATTTATGCTTTTATTGACTTATGTATATTGAACCATCCCTGCATATCTGGGGTAAAGCTGACTTGATAATGGTAGATATAGTTTTCTTTTTTTATTGTATCTTTACCTCACTTTGTTATTAGATTGATGCTGGCTTCATAGAGGAATTTGGAAGTTCTCCCTCCATTTCTATCTTTTTGAATAAATAAAATAGCATTGGATGCAGATTTTTTTGAAATGTTTGATAGAATTCTGCTGTAAGTCCATCTGGTACTGGGCTTTTTCAGTCAGGAGGTTTTGTATTACTGTTTCAATTTCTTTTTGTGTTATGGGTATGTTTAAGCTGTTAATCTCTTCTTAGTTTAGTTGTGGTGGTTCCCATGCCTTTAGATATCTGTCCATTTTTTTTAGGTATTCAAGTTTTGTAGGATATAAGTTTTTAAAGTATTCCATTATAATATTCTGTATCTTTTTGATGTCTTTTGTGATGTTTCCCATTTCATCTCTGATTTTGTTGATTTGGAGGTGCTCTTTCTTTCTTTTGGTTAACTGGGATAGCAGTCTGTCAATCTTGTTTATTGTTTCAAAGAACTAGCTCTTGGATTCATTGATTTTTTTTGTATTGTTTTCTTTGTTTTGATTTCATTAATTTCTGCCCTGATTTTTGTTATTTCTTCTTGTTTTCTGGGTTTGGGTTTCATTTGCTGTTGCTTTTCAAGTGTCTTGAGTTGCAGTGTTAAGTCATTTATTTGTGTTCTTTCC